>NC_066521.1:10280506-10395506 GCF_024679095.1 Eriocheir sinensis
TCTCTCTTACTTTCTCTTCTCTCACTCTCTCTTTGGCTGTTTGTTTTCTTTCCCACCATGCACTTCCTTGATTTCCATTCCTTCATCACTTCCCTGTTCTCCATTCTCACTGTCACTCTTTCTCTTCTTCTCCCAATCCTTCTCTTTGGCTGTTTTTTTTTTCTCTCTTTCCTATCACTCATTTCCCTTACTTTCCTCCATCGCTTTCCCCGTTCCACCTTTCCTCCCTCTTTTCGTCTTGTCTTTCCCTGGGTCTTCCTCGCCTTCATTTCGCTTCGCTCTCTCTCTCACTCTCTCTCTCTCTCTCTCTCTCGTCGCTTCACAATTCCTCCTCCGTTACTCTTCTATTATTCTGTATGTTATCGTATTTCACTTCACACTTTCGCTATGATATTTTACCCCCTCGTCCAAACCTATCAATGAAGTGCAACGATGAATATACGAACAATTTTATTCTTTCCACCTTTTCCTCCCTTCCGCGTGTGTATACATTCGAGAGAGAGAGAGAGAGAGAGAGAGAGAGAGAGAGAGAGAGAGAGAGAGAGAGAGAGAGAGATTACAGAAGATGAGCTGCAGGAGGAGGCAGAAAGGAGAGAAAAGCAAAAAGAGCGCAGTTTCAGCTAAAAAGAAATGAGAAAAGAATATATGCTTTATTTTATGGGTATTTTGCATCTTTAATTTCACACAAATTTAAATTATTTTATTAATATTCTGTGTACTTATTTTGATACGATTTTACATTATTCTATGTATAACAAAAATAAATACAGAATACACAAAAATAGATATGCAAAATACATATAAACAATGTAAATTTGTTTCAAAATATATATACGAATACACATGAAATAAGGTAGATTTCTATAAAAATATATGTACAAAATACACATAAAATTAAGTAAATACGTATAAAAAATGTATACAAAATACACATAAAATAATGTAAATTCGTATCAAAATAAATAAACAAAATACCAATAAAAGAATGTGTATTTGTATAAATATAAATATATAAAATACTCATTAAATAATGTAAATTTGTTTAAAACTATACAAAATACACATGAAATTATGTAAATACGTATAAAAATATATATACAAAATACACATTAAATAATGTAAATTCGCGTCAAAATAAATAAACAAAATATCAATAAAAGAATGTGTATTTGTATGAAAATAGATATAAAAAATACACATAAAATAACCTAAATTTGTATAAAACTATATACAAAAATACACAAAAATAATTTAAATTTGTATGAAAATAAATATACAAAATACACAAAAAACTAGGTAAATTTGTATTGAAATACATATACAAAATACATTTAAAATAATGTAAATTTGAGTGAAAATATATAAACAAATACATTTAAAATAACGTAAATTTGTATAAAATATATATACAAAATACACATTAAATAATGTAAATATGTATAAAAAATATATACAAAACACAAATAGAATAATATAAAATCGTATCAAAATATATACACAGAATATTAATAAAATAATGTAAATTTGTATGAAAATTAAGATGCAAAATACCTATAAAATAACGCATTTTTTTATAAAATTATATATACCAAAATACACATAAAATATTTGAATTTGTATCAAAATAAATATACAAAATGCAAATACAATAAGGTAAATTTGTATTAAAATAGATATGCAAAATACATATAAAACAATGTAAATTTGTTTCAAAATATATATACGAATACACATAAAATAACGAAGATTTCTATAAAAATATATATACAAAATACACATAAAATTAAGTAAATACGTATAAAAAATGTATACAAAATACACATAAAAAATGTAAATTCGTATAAATATAAATAAACAAAATACCAATAAATGAATGTGTATTTGTATAAATATAAATATACAAAATGCACATAAAATAACGTATATTTATATTTATATTAAAATTTATACAAAAATACACAGAAGTAATTAAATTTGTATGAAAATAGATATACAAAATACACACAAAAAAAGCTAAATTTGAATTGAAATATATATACAAAATTAATAAAATGAAGTAAATTTGTATCGAAATAATTTTAACAAATACACATATAATAACGTAAATTTGTATAAAAATATATAAACAAAATACACATTAATTAATTAAATACGTATAAAAAAATATGTACAAAATACACATATAATCATGTAATTCGTATCAAAATAAATAAACAAAAAAACAATAAAATAATGTAAATTTGTATGAGAAAACATATACAAAATACATATAATAACGCAAATTTCTCTAAAAATATATGTACAGAAATACACAAAATTAATTTGGATAAAAAAATATATACAAAACACACATTAGATAATGTAAATGAACATAAAAATATGTATACAAAATACCTATGAAATAATCTGAATTCGTATCGAGTTAAATTAAGAAAATACCAATAAAATAATGTAATTTTGGATGAAAATATATATAGAAAACACACAAAAATAACCTAAATACAAATACAAATATACACAAATAATTTGAAACTGAATAAAATAAATATACAAAATAAACATAAAATAAGGTAAATTTGTAATGAAATATATGTAAAAATACACATAAAATAATTTAAATTTGTATGAAAATATATAGAAATACTCATAAAATAACATGAATATGTATAAAATTTGTATCAAATTATATACGAATACACACAATAAAATAACGTAAATTTTTATGAAAATGTATATATAAAATACACATAAAATAATTTAAATACGTAGAAAAATATATATACAAAATACACACAAAATAATGTAAATTCGTAAAAATAAATACACAAAATTTCAATAAAAGAATGTATATTTGTAGGAAATATATATACAAATAAAATAACAAAAATTTGTATAAAAATATATACAAAAATACACAAAAATAGTTTAAATTTGTTTGAAAATAGATATGCAAAATACACATAAAGTGAGGCAAATTTGTATTGAAATACATATACAAAACTCAAATAAAATAATGTAAATTTGTATGAAAATATATAAACAAATACACATAAAATAACGTAAATTTGGATAAATATATATACAAAATATACATTAAATATTTAAAATTTGTATAAAAATATATTATATTAAATATATTTTTATTGAAATTTGCGTTATTTATGTGTATTTTGTATATGTTTTCTCATACAAATTTACATTATTTTATTGGTATTTTGTCTATTTATTTTGATACGAATTACATGATTATTTGTGTATTTTGAACATATTTTTTTATACGTATTTACATTATTTGATGTGTATTTTGTTTATATATTTTTATACAAATTTACATTATTATATGTGTATTTTTATAAGTATTTTGATACAAATTTACATTATTTTATGTATTTTGTATATATATTTCAATTCAAATTTAGCTTATTTTATGTGTATTTTGTATATCTATTTTAATACAAATTTAATTACTTTTATGTATTTTTGTATATAGTTTTATATAAATTTACGTTATTTTATGTGTATTTTGTATATTTATATTTATACAAACACACATTCTTTTATTAGTATTTTGTTTATTTATTTTGATACGAGTTTACATTATTTTATGTGTATTTTGTATATATTTTTTTATACGTATTTACTTAATTATATGTGTATTTTGTATATATTTTTATAGAAATCTACGTTATTTTATGTGTATTCCTTTATATATTTTTGAAACAAATTTACATTGTTTTATATGTATTTTGCGTATCTATTTCAATACAAATTTACCTTATTGTATGTGCATTTTGTATACTTATTTTAATACAAAATCAGATATTTTATGTTTTCGTATATATATTTTTATAATATATAATATTTATTTTTATATGGGTATTTTGCATCTTAATTTTCATACAAATTTACATTATTTTATTAATATTTTGTGTATTTATTTTGATACGATTTTACATTATTCTATTTGTGTTTTGTATCTATTTTTTTTATACATATTTACATTATTTAATGTTTATTTGTATATATATTAGATACAAATTAACGTTATTTTAAGTGTATATGTTTATATATTTTCCTTCAAATTTACATTATTTTATGTGTATTTTGTATATGTATTTCAAAACAAAATTACCTAATTTTATGTGTTTTTTGTATATTTATTTTCATACAAGTTTAAATTATTTTTGTGTATTTTTGTATATAGTTTTATACAAATTTAGGTTATTTTATTTGTATTTTGTATATCTATTTTCATAGAAATACACATTCTTTTCATGATATTTTGTTTATCTATTTTGACACGAATTTACATTATTTAATGTGTATTTTGTATATATATTTTTATACGTATTTACATCATTTCATGTTTATTTTGTATATATATTTCTATAGAAATCTACGTTATTTTATGTGTATTCGTATATATATTTGAAACAAATTTACATTCTTTTATGTGTATTTTGCATATTTTTTCAATACAAATTTACCTTATTGTATGTGCATTTTGTATATTAATTTTAATACAAATTTGATTATTCTATTTTTATTTTCGTATATGTATTTTTATAAAAATATGCTTTATTTTATGGGTATTTTGCATTTTTATTTTCATACAAATTAACATTATTTTATTGATATTCTGTGTATTTATTTTGATATGATTTTACATTATTCTATGTGTATTTTGTATATATATTTTATATAAAATATACGTTATTTAATGTTTTTTTGTACATGTATTGAAATACAAATTTAACTAGTTATATGTGTATTTTGTGTATCTATTTTTTATGTATATTTTCATAGAAATTTACTCTATTTTATGAGTATTCGTATATATATTTTCATACAAATTTACATTATTGATGTGTATTTTGTATCTATTTCAATACAAATTTACTTTATTGTACGTGCATTTTGTATATTTATTTTAATACAAATTTAATTATTTTATATGTATTTTTGTATATATATTCTTATGCAAATATGTGTTATTATATGGATATTTTGCATTTTTTTTCATACAAATTTACATTATTTTATTGATATTCTGTTTATTTATTTTGATACGATTTAACATTATTCTATGTGTATTTTGTATATATTTTTTTATACATATTTACATTATTTAATGTGTATTTGTTTATATATTTTCATAGAAATTTACATTATTTTATGTGTATTTTGTATATATATTTATATATTTTATGTGTATTTTGAATATACATTTTCATAAAAATTTACGTTATTTTATTGTGTGTATTCGTATATATTTTCATACAAATTTTATACAAATTCTTGTTATTTAATGTGTATTTGTATATATATTTTCATACAAATTTATATTATTTTATGTGTATTTTTATATATATTTCATTACAAATTTACCTTATTTTATGTTTATTTTGTATATTTATCTCATTCAATCTTAAATTATTTTATGTGTATATTTGTATTTGTATTTAGGTCATTTTATGTGTATTTTCTATATATATTTTCATCCAAAATTACATTATTTTATTTGTATTTTCTTAATTTAATTCGATACGAATTTAGATTATTTCATAGGTATTTTGTATACATATTTTTATACTCATTTACATTATCTAATCTGTGTTTTGTATATATATTTTTATGCAAATTTATTTGATGTGCATTTTTGTACATATATTTTCATAGAAATTTGCGTTATTTTATATGTTTTTGTATATGTTTTTTCATACAAATTTATATTATTTCATTGGTATTTTTTTTATTTATTTTGATACGAATTACATGATTATATGTGTATTTTGTACATATTTTTAATACGTATTTACATTATTTAATGTGTATTTTGTTTATATATTTTTATACAAATTTACGTTACTATATGTGTATTTGTATAAATATTTTGATACAAATTTACTTAATTTTATGTATTTTGTATATATATTTCAATTCAAATTTAGCTTCTTTGTGTGTATTTTTTATATCTATTTTCAAACAAATTTAATTACTTTTGTGTATTTTTGCATATAGTTTTATATAAATTTACGTTATTTTATGTGTATTTTGTATATTTATATTAATACAAATACATATTTTTTTATTGGTATATTGTTTATTTATTTTGATACGAGTTTACATTAAATTATGTGTATTTTGTATACATTTTTTACACGTATTTACCTCATTTTATGTGTATTTTGTATATATATTTTTTAAAGAAATCTACGTTATTTTATGTGTATTCGTATATATATTTTGAAACAAATTTACATTGTTTTATATGTATTTTGCATATTTATTTCAATACAGATTTACCTTATTGTATGTGTATTTTGTATATTTATTTTAATACAAATTAATTTTTTATGTGTATTTTTGTAAATATATTTAAAAAAATGCGTTATTTTATGGGTATTTTGCATCTTTATTTTCATACAAATTTACATTATTTTATTAACATTCTGTGTATTTTTTATACGATTTTTCATTATTCTATATGTGTTTTGTATATATATTTTTTATACATATTTACATTATTTAATGAGTATTTTGTATATATATTTTATACAAATTTACGTTAATTTAAGTGTATTTGTTTATATATTTTCATTCAAATTTACATTATTTTATGTGTATTTTGTATATGTATTTCAATTCAAATTTACCTAATTTTATGTGTATTTTGTATATTTATTTTCATACAAATTTAATTCATTTTGTGTATTTTTATATATAGTTTTATACAAATTTACGTTATTTTATGTGTATTTTATATATGTATTTTCATACAAGTACACATTCTCGTATTGATATTTTCCTTATTTATTTTGACACGAATTTACATTATTTAATGTGTATTTTGTATATATATTTTTATACGTATTTACATCATTTCATGTGTATTCGTATATATATTTTGAAACAAATCTACATTATTTTATGTGTATTTTCTATATATATTTTCATTCAAAATTACATTATTTTATCGGTATTTTGTTCTTTTTTTTCGATGCGAATTTAGATTATTTCATGTGTATTTTCTATACATATACATATAGAGTAAATTTCTATGAAAATATATATTCAAAATACATATAAAATTATGTAAATAAGTATATATATCAAATACACCTAAAAAAAATGAAAATTCGTTTCAAAATAAATAAAAAAAATTCCGATAAAAGAACGTATATTTGTAATAATACACATAAAATATTTAAATTTGTATTGAAATAAATATACAAAATGCACATACAATAAGGTAAACTTGTATTGAAAGAGATATGCAAAAATACATATAAAACAATGTAAATTTGTTCTAAATATATATACGAATACACATAAAATAACGTAGATTTCTATAAAAATATATATACAAAATACACATAAAATTAAGTAAATACGTATAAAAAAATGTATACAATATACACATAAAATAATGTAAATTCGAATCAAAATAAATAAACAAAATATCAGTAAAAGAATGTGTATTTGTATAAATATAAGTATACAAAATACACATACAAAATATATTTAAAATAAGGTAAATTTGTAATGATATATATGTACAAAATACACATAAAATAATGTAAATTTATATGAAAATATATACAAATACACATAAAATACCATGAATTTGTATAAAAATATATATTCAAAATAAATATTAAATAATGTAAATGCGTATAAAAATATATATACAAAGTACATATAAAATAATGTAAATTCGTATCAATATAAATCAACAAAACACCAATAAAATAATATATATTTGAATGAAAATAGATTTACAAAATACACATAACATAACTAAAATTTGTATTAAAATATATACAAAAATACATAGAAATAATTTGAGTTTGTATGAAAATAGATATACAAAATACGCATAAAACTAGATAAATTTCTTTTGAAATATATATACAAAATACCCATAAAATATTGTAAATTTGTGTCAAAATATATAAACAAATACACATAAAATAACGTAAATTTGTATGAAAATAATATACAAAATACACATAGAATAATGTCAAATCGTATCGATATGAATGAGCAGATTATCAATGAAATAATGTAAATTTGTATGAAAATAAAGATGCAAAATACCCATGAAATAAAGCATATTTTTATAAAAATACATATACAAAAATACACATAGAATAATTAAATTTGTATTAAAATTAATATACAAAATGCATATACAATAAAGTGAATTTGTATTGAAAAAATATGCAAAATACACATAAAAGTGTAAATTTGTTTCAAAATCTATATAAGAATACACATAAAATAACGTAGATTTCTATAGAAATATATATACAAAATACACATGAAATGATGTAAATACGTATAAAAATTTATATTCAAAATACACATTAAATAATGTAAATTCGCGTCAAAATAAATAAACAAAATATCAATAAAAGAATGTGTATTTGTATGAAAATAGATATACAAAATACACATAAAATAACCTAAAATTGTATAAAACATTTTAAACATGTATAAAAATATATTATATTATATATATTTTTATTGAAATTTGCGATATTTATGTGTATTTTGTATATGTTTTCTCATACAAATTTACATTATTTTATTGAAATTTTGTTTAAATATTTTGATACGAATTTACATTATTTTATATGTACTTTGTATATATATATTTTTATGCGCATTTACATTATTTGATATTTATTTTGAATATATATTTTTATACAAATTCATGGTATTTTATCTGCATTTGTATATATATTTTCATAAAGATTTACATTATTTTATGTGTATTTTGTACATATATTTCATTACAAATTTACCTTATTTTATGTTTATTTTGTATATTTATTTCATTTAATATTAAATTATTTTATGTGTATATTTGAATTTGTATTTGTGTTATTTTATGTGAATTTTCTATATATATTTTCATCCAAAAAATTACATTATTTTATTGGTATTTTGTTAATTTAATTCGATAAGAATTTAGATTATTTCATAGGTATTTTGTATACATATTTTTATACGCATTTACATTATTTAATGTGTGTTTTGTATATATATTTTTATGAAAATTTAATTTATTTTATGTGCATTTTTGTACCATGTGCATGTAAATATGTAAAAAAAATACATACAAATTACACATAGACTGATGTAAAATCGTTTCAAAATAAATACACAGAATATCAATAAAATAAAGTAAATTTGTATGAAAATAAAGAGGCAAAATACCCATAAAAAAGCATATTTTTATAAAAATATGTATAAAAAACACACATCAAATAATTAACTTTGTATTAAAATAAATATACAAAATGCACGTACAATATGGTAAATTTGTATTGAAATAGATATGCAAAACACACATAAAACAATGTAAATTTATTTCAAAATATATATACAAATACACATAAAAAAAATGTAAATTTTTTTAAAAATATATATAAAAAATATACAAAAATACACAAAAATAACTTAAATTTGTATGAAAATAAACATACAAAATACACATAAAATTAGGTAAATTTGTATTGAAATTCATATACAAAATACACATAAAATAATGAAAATTTGAATAAAAATATATAAAAAAAAACTTTAAATAACGTAAATTTATATAAAAAAATATATATATATATATATATATATATATATATATATATATATATATATATATATATATATATATATATATATATATATATATATATATATATATATATATATATATATATATATATATATATATATATATATATATATATATATATATATATATATATATATATATATATATATATATATATATATATATATATATATATATATATATATATATATATATATATATATATATATATATATTCCAAAATACACATAAAATATTTAAATTTGTATTAAAATAAATATACAAAATGCACATTCATTAAGGTAAATTTGTATTGAAATAGATATGCAAAATACATATAAAACAATGTAAATTTGTTTCAAAATATATATACGAATTCACAAAATAACGTAGATTTCTATAAAAATTTATATACAAAATACACATAAAATGAAGAAAATAAGTATAAAAAATGTATACAAAATACACATATAAATTTGAATGAAAATATATATACAAATACACATAAAATAATATGAATTTGTATAAAATTTGTTTCAAAATATATACGAATACACACAATAAAATAACGTAAATTTTTATGAAAATGTATATACAAAATACACATAAAATGATTTAAATACATAGAAAAATATATATACAAAATACACATAAAATAATGTAAATTCGTATCAAAATAAATTAACAAAATTCCAATAAAAGAAGGTATATTTGTAGGAAAATATATATACAAAATACAAATAAAATAAGTAGAATTTGTATAAAAATATATACAAAAATACACAAAAATAATTTAAATTTGTTTGAAAATATATATGCAAAATAAACATAAAATTAGGCAAATTTGTATTGAAATACATATAAAAAATTCACATAAAATAATGTAAATTTGTATGAAAATATATAAAATATATAAATATATATATAAAATATATATATAAATATATATAAATATATATATATATATATATATATATATATATATATATATATATATATATATATACAAAATACACATAGAATAATGTTAAATCGTATCAAAATAAATAAACAGAATATCAATAAAATAATGTAAATTTGTATGAAAATAAAGATGCAAAATACCCATATTATACCGCATATTTGCTTAAAATATATATACGAAAATACACATAAAATAATTTTATTTGTACTAAAATAAATATACAAAATGCACATACAATAAAGTAAATTTGTATTGAAATAGATATGCAAAATACACATAAATAATGTAAATTTGTATCAAAATATATATACGAATACACATAAAATAGAGTAAATTTCTATGAAAATATACATACACAATACATATAAAATGATGTAAATAAGTATAAAAATATATATATCATATACACCTAAATAATGTAAATTCGTATCAAAATAAATAAACAAAATTCCGATAAAAAACGTATATTTGTAGGAAAATAAATATACAAAATACACATAAAATAACGAAAATTTGTATAAAAATATATACAAAAAAATACAAAAATAATATCAATTTGTATGAAAATTGATTTAATAAATACAAATATAATTAGTTAAATTTGTATTTAAATACATGTACATAATACATAAAATAATGTAAATTTGTATGAAAATAAAACAAATACACATAAAATAAGGTACATTTGTATAAAAATATATATACAAAATACACATAGAATAATATAAAATCTTATCAAAATAATCAAATATAAGATCAATAAAATAATTTAAATTTGTATGTTAATAAAGATTCAAAATACCGATAAAATAAAGCATATTTTTTAAAATATATATACAAAATACACATAGAATAATTAAATTTATTAAAATTAATATACAAAACACATACTATAAGGTAAATTTGTATTGAAAATATGCAAAATACACATAAAACAGTGTAAATTTGTTTCAAAATATATAAACGAATACACATAAAAACGTAGATTTCTATAAAAATATATATACAAAATACACATAAAATGAACTAAATACGTATAAAAAAATGTATACAAAATACACATAAAATAATGTAAATTCGTATCAAAATAAATAAACAAAATACCAATAAAAGAATGTGTATTTGTATAAATATAAATATACATAATACACATAAAAAGTATGATATAAATTTACGTTATTTTATGCGTATTTTTTTATATTTATATTTATACAAATACACATTCTTTTATTGGTATTATGTTTATTTATTTTGATACGAATTTACATTATTTTATGTGTATTTTGTATACATTTATTTATACGTATTTACTTCATTTTATGTGTATTTTGTATATATATTTTCATAGAAATCTACGTTATTTTATGTGTATTCGTATATATATTTTGAAACAAATTTACATTGTTTTATATGTATTTTGCATATCTATTTCAATACAAATTTAAATTAGTGTATGTGTATTTTGTATAATTATTTTAATACAAATTTAATTTTTTTATGTGTATTTTGGTATATATATTTTTATAAGAAAATGTGTTATTTTATGGGTATTTTTCTTCTTTATTTTCATACAAATTAACATTATTTTATTAATAATCTGGGTATTTATTTTGATACGATTTTACAATATTCTATATGTGTTTTCTATATATTTTTTATACATATTTACATTATTTAGTTTGTATTTTGTATTTTATACAAATTTACGTTATTTTAAGTGTATTTGTTTATGTATTTTCATTCAAATTTACATTATTTTATGTGTATTTTGTATACGTATTTCAACAGAAATTTTCCTAATTTTATGTGTATTTTGTATATTTATTTTCATACAAGCTTAAATTATTTTTGTGTATTTTTGTATATATTTTTATACAAATTTCGGTTATTTTATGTGTATTTTGTATATAATTATATTTTCATACAAATACACATTCTTTTATCGATATTTTGTTTACTTATTTTGACGCGAATTTACATTATTTAATGTGTATTTTGTATATATATTTTCATACGTATTTACATCATTTTATGTGTATTTTGTATATATATTTCTATAGAAATCTACGTTTTTTTATGTGTGTTTGTATATATATTTTGAAACAAATTTACACTGTTTTATGTGTGTTTTGCATATTTTTTCAATACAAATTTTCTTTATTGTATGTGCATTTTGTATATTAATTTTAATACAAATTTAATTATTCTATGTGTATTTTTGTATATGTAATTTTATAAAAATATGCTTTATTTTATGGGTTTTTTGCATCTTTATTTTCTTACAAATTTACATTATTTTATTGATACTCTTTGTATTTGTATTGATACGATTTTACATTATTCCATGTGTATTTTGTATATATATTTTATACAAATGTACGTTATTTTATGAGTAATTGTTTTCATTTCATACAAATTTACATTATTTTATGTGTATTTTGTACATGTATTTAAATACAAATTTAACTAATAATATGTGTATTTTGTATATCTATTTTCATAGAAATTGAATTTTTTTTTGTGTGTGTGTATATATTTTTATACAAATTTTTCCTATTTTATGTGTATTTTGTATATTTATTTTCCAAAGAAAATATACGTTCTTTTATCGGAATTTTGTTTATTTATTTTGATACGAATTTACATTATTTTAGGGGTATTTGGTATATATATTTTTATACTTATTTACATCATTATATATGTATTTTGTATGCATATTTTCATAGAAATTTACTCTATTTTATGTGTATTCGTATATATCTTTTGATAAAAATTTATATTATTAATGTGTATTTTGCATATCTATTTTAATATAAATTTACGTTATTGTATGTGCATTTTCTATATTTATTTTAAAACAAATTTAATTATTTCATATGTATTTTTGTATATTTATTTTTATTACATTTACATTATTTTATTGATATTCTGTTTATTTATTTTTATACGAGTTAATATTATTCTATGTGTATTTTGTATATATATTTTTTTATACATATTTACATTATTTAATGTTTATTTTGTATATATATTTTATCCAAATTTACGTTATTTTATGTGTATTTCTTTATATATTTTCATACAAATTTACATTATTTTATGTGTATTTTGTATATGTATTTCAATACAAATTTGCATAATTTTATGTGTATTTTGCTTATCTATTTTCAAACTAATTTAACTTATTTTTTGTGTATTTTTGTATATATTATTATACAAATTTTAGTTATTTTATTTGTATTTAGTATATATATTTTCCTAAAAATATACACTCTTTTATTGGAATTTTGTCTATTTATTTTTCTACGTATTTAAATTATTTTATGTGTATTTTGTATATACATTTTCATAACAATTTACGTTATTTTCTTGTGTGTATTCGTATATATTTTGATACAAGTTTTATACAAATTCATGTTATTTTATGTGTATTTGTATAAATATTTTCATACAAATTTAGATGTGTATTTTGTATATATTTTTTTATACGTATTTACTTAATTTTATGTGTATTTTGTATATATATTTTTATAGAAATCTACGTTATTTTGTGTATTCGTATATATATTTTTAAACAAATTTACATAGTTTTATATGTATTTTGCATATCTATTTCAACACAAATTTACCTTAATGAATCTGCATTTTGTATATTTATTTTAATACAAATTTAAATATTTTGTGTATTTTGGTACATATATATTTTCAAAAAAATGCGTTATTTTATGGGTATTTTGCATCTTTATTTTCATACAATTTTACATTTACATTACATTTTACCTATTCTATTTGTGTTTTGTATATATGTTTTTCATTCATATTTGCATTATTTAATGTGTATTTTGTATATATATTTTATACAAATTTACGTTATTTAAAGTGTATTTTTTTATATATTTTCATTCAAATTTACATTATTTTATGTGTATTTTGTATATGTATTTCAATACAAATTTACCTAATTTTATGTGTATTTTGTATATTTATTTTCATACAAATTTAAATTATTTTTGTGTATTTTTGTATGTATTTTTTATATATATTTTTATAGAAAATTACGTTTTTTTATGTGTATTCGTATATATATTTTGAAATAAATTTACCTTGTTTTATGTGTGTTTTGCATATCTATTTCAATACAAATTTACCATATTGTTTGTTCATTTTGTATATTAATTTTAATACAAATTTTATTATTTTGTGTGTATTTTTGTATATGTATATTTATAAAAAATATGCTTTATTTTATGGGTATATTGCATCTTTATTTTCATACAAATTTACATTATTATATTGACATTCTGTGTATTTATTTTGATACAATTTTACATTATTCCGTGTGTATTTTGTATATATATTTAAAAAAAAATGTAAGCTAAATTTGAATTGAAATATATATACAAAATACATAAAATAATGTAAATTTGTATCAAAATATTTATACAAATACACATATAATAACGTAATTCTTTTTTTAAATATATGAACAAAATTCACATTAAATAATGTAAATACGTATAAAAAAATATGTACAAAATACACATATAATCATGTAATTCGTATCAAAATAAATAAACAAAATACCAATAAAATAATGTAAATTTGTGTGAGAAAACATATACAAAATACACATAAAATAAAGCAAATTTCTATAAAAATATATGTACAAAAATGCACATAAAATAAAGTAAATTTGCATAAAAATATATATACAAAACACACATTAGATAATGTAAATGAGTAAAAAAATATGTATACAAAGTACCTATGAAATAATCTAAATTCGTATCGAATTAAATTAAGAAAATACCAATAAAATAATGTAATTTTGGATGAAAATATATATAGAAAATACGTATAAAATAACCTAAATACAAATACAAATATACACATAAAATAATTTAAAATTAAATTAAATAAATATAAAAAATAAACATAAAATAAGGTAGATTTGTAATGAAATATATGTAAAAATACACATGAAATAATATAAATTTGTATGAAAATATATACAGAAATACACATAAAATAACATGAATTTGTTTAAAATTTTTATGAAAATATATACGAATACACACAATAAAATAACGTAATTTTTTATGAAAATATATATACAAAATACACATAAAATAATGTAAATACACTTAAAATAACGTAAATTTGTATGAAATATATATACAAAATACAAACTAAATAATGTAAAAATATATAAAAAATATATAGAAAACTCAAATAGAATATTGTAAAATCGTATCAAAATAAATACTCAGAATATTAATAAAATAATATAAATTTGTATGAAAATAAAGAATAAAAATACCCATAAAATAACACATTTTCTTATAAAAATATATATACCAAAATACACATAAAAAATTTAAATTTGTATTAAAATAATTATACAAAATACACATACACTAATTTAAATTTGTATTGAAATACATATGCAAAATACATATAAAACTATGCAAATTTGTTTCAAAAAATGTATACGAATACACATAAAATAATATAAATTTGTATCAAAATAAATAAACAAAATACCAATAAAAGAATGTGTATTTGTATAAATATAAATATAAAAAATACGCATAAAATAACGTAAATTTATATAATACTTTTTATGTGTATTATGTATATTTATATTTATACAAATACACATTCTTTTATTGGTATTTTGTTTATTTATTTTGATACGAATTTACATTATTTTATGTGTATTTTGTATTCATTTTTTTATACGTATTTACCTCATTTTATGTGTATTTTGTATATATATTTTTATAGAAATCTACGTTATTTTATGTGTATTCGTATATATATTTTTAAACAAATTTACATTATTTTATGTCTATTTTGTATACGTATTTCAACAGAAATTTTCCTAATTTTATGTGTATTTTGTATATTTATTTTCATACAAGTTTAAATTATTTTTGTGTATTTTTGTATATATTTTTATACAAATTTAGGTTATTATTTAGGTTATGTGCATTTTCTATATTTATTTTAAAACAAATTTAATTATTTCATATGTATTTTTGTATATTTATTTTTATTACATTTACATTATTTTATTGATGTTCTGTTTATTTATTTTTATACGAGTTAATATTATTCTATGTGTATTTTGTATATATATTTTTTTATACATATTTACATTATTTAATGTTTATTTTGTATATATATTTTATCCAAATTTACGTTATTTTATGTGCATTTCTTTATATATTTTCATACAAATTTACATTATTTTATGTGCATTTTGTATATGTATTTCAATACAAATTTGCCTAATTTTATGTGTATTTTGCATATCTATTTTCAAACTAATTTAACTTATTTTTGTGTATTTTTGTATATATTATTATACAAATTTTAGTTATTTTATTTGTATTTAGTATATATATTTTCCTAAAAATATACACTCTTTTATTGGAATTTTGTCTATTTATTTTTATACGAATTTACATTATTTTATGTGTGTTTTGTATATATACTTTTCTACGTATTTAAATTATTTTATGTGTATTTTGTATATACATTTTCATAAAAATTTACGTTATTTTCTTGTGTGTATTCGTATATATTTTGATACAAGTTTTATACAAATTCATGTTATTTTATGTGTATTTGTATAAATATTTTCATACAAATTTAGATGTGTATTTTGTATATATTTTTTTATACGTATTTACTTAATTTTATGTGTATTTTGTATAAATATTTTTATAGAAATCTACGTTATTTTGTGTATTCGTATATATATTTTTAAACAAATTTACATAGTTTTATATGTATTTTGCATATCTATTTCAACACAAATTAACCTGAATGAATGTGCATTTTGTATATTTATTTTAATACAAATTTAAATATTTTATGTGTATTTTGGTACATATATATTTTCAAAAAAATGCGTTATTTTATGGGTATTTTGCATCTTTATTTTCATACAATTTACATTTACATTACATTTTACCTATTCTATTTGTGTTTTGTATATATGTTTTTCATTCATATTTTCATTATTTAATGTGTATTTTGTATATATATTTTATACAAATTTACGTTATTTAAAGTGTATTTTTTTATATATTTTCATTCAAATTTACATTATTTTATGTGTATTTTGTATATGTATTTCAATACAAATTTACCTAATTTTATGTGTATTTTGTATATTTATTTTCATACAAATTTAAATTATTTTTGTGTATTTTTGTATGTATTTTTTATATATATTTTTATAGAAAATTACGTTTTTTTATGTGTATTCGTATATATATTTTGAAATAAATTTACCTTGTTTTATGTGTGTTTTGCATATCTATTTCAATACAAATTTACCATATTGTTTGTTCATTTTGTATATTAATTTTAATACAAATTTTATTATTTTGTGTGTATTTTTGTATATGTATATTTATAAAAAATATGCTTTATTTTATGGGTATATTGCATCTTTATTTTCATACAAATTTACATTACATTTTGTATATATATTTAAAAAAAATGTAAGCTAAATTTGAATTGAAATATATATACAAAATACATAAAATAATGTAAATTTGTATCAAAATATTTATACAAATACACATATAATAACGTAATTTTTTTTTTAAATATATGAACAAAATTCACATTAAATAATGTAAATACGTATAAAAAAATATGTACAAAATACACATATAATCATGTAATTCGTATCAAAATAAATAAACAAAATACCAATAAAATAATGTAAATTTGTGTGAGAAAACATATACAAAATACACATAAAATAAAGCAAATTTCTATACAAATATATGTACAAAAATGCACATAAAATAAAGTAAATTTGCATAAAAATATATATACAAAACACACAATAGATAATGTAAATGAGTAAAAAAATATGTATACAAAGTACCTATGAAATAATTTAAATTCGTATCGAATTAAATTAAGAAAATACCAATAAAATAATGTAATTTTGGATGAAAATATATATAGAAAATACATATAAAATAACTAAATACAAATACAAATATACACATAAAATAATTTAAAATTAAATTAAATAAATATAAAAAATAAACATAAAATAAGGTAAATATGTAATGAAATATATGTAAAAATACACATAAAATAATATAAATTTGTATGAAAATATATACAGAAATACACATAAAATAACATGAATTTGTATAAAATTTTTATGAAAATATATACGAATACACACAATAAAATAACGTAATTTTTTATGAAAATATATATACAAAATACACATAAAATAATGTAAATACACTTAAAATAACGTAAATTTGTATTAAATATATATACAAAATACAAACTAAATAATGTAAAAATATATAAAAAATATATAGAAAACACAAATAGAATATTGTAAAATCGTATCAAAATAAATACTCAGAATATTAATAAAATAATATAAATTTGTATGAAAATAAAGAATAAAAATACCCATAAAATAACACATTTTCTTATAAAAATATATATACCAAAATACACATAAAAAATTTAAATTTGTATTAAAATAATTATACAAAATACACATACACTAATTTAAATTTGTATTGAAATAGATATGCAAAATACATATAAAACTATGCAAATTTGTTTCAAAAAATGTATACGAATACACATAAAATAATGTAAATTCGTATCAAAATAAATAAACAAAATACCAATAAAAGAATGTGTATTTGTATAAATATAAATATAAAAAATACGCATAAAATAACGTAAATTTATATAATACTTTTTATGTGTATTATGTATATTTATATTTTATTGGTATTTTGTTTATTTATTTTGATACGAATTTACATTATTTTATGTGTATTTTGTATTCATTTTTTTATACGTATTTACCTCATTTTATGTGTATTTTGTATATATATTTTTATAGAAATCTACGTTATTTTATGTGTATTCGTATATATATTTTTAAACAAATTTACATTGTTTTATATGTATTTTGCATATCTATTTCAATACAAATTTACCTTATTGTATGTGTTTTTTATATATTTATTTTAATACAAATTAATTTTTTTATGTGTATTTTGGTATATATATTTTTATAAATAAAAATATGCGTTATTTTATGGGTATTTTGCCTCTTTATTTTCATACAAATTTACATTATTTTATTAATATTCTGTGTATTTATTTTAATACGATTTTACATTATTCTATTTGTGTTTTGTATATATTTTTTTATACAAATTTACGTTATTTTAAGTGTATTTGTTCATGTATTTTCATTCAAATTTACATTATTTTATGTGTATTTTGTATATGTATTTAAATACAAATTTACCTAATTTTATGTGTATTTTGTATATTTATTTTCATACAAATTTAAATTATTTTTATGTATTTTTGTATATAGTTTTATACAAATTTAGGTTATCTTATGTGTATTTTGTATATTTATTTTCATACAAATACACATTCTTTTATTGATATTTTGTTTATTTATTTTGACGCGAGTTTTCATTATATAATGTGTATTTTGTATATATATTTTTATACGTATTTACATAATTTCATGTGTATTTTGTATATATATTCCTATAGAAATCTATGTTATTTTATGTGTATTCGTTTATATATTTTGAAACAAATTTACACTGTTTTATGTGTATTTTGCATTTTTTTCCAATACAAATCTACCTTATAGTATGTGCATTTTGTATATATATTTTAATACAAATTTATTTATTCTATGTGTATTTTTGTATATTTTTTTTTTTTTAGATATGCTTTATTTTATCGTTATTTTGCATCTTTATTTTCATACAAATTTAAATTATTTTATTGATATTTTGTGTACTTATTTTGATACGATTTTACATTATTCTATGTGTATTACTATATATATTTTATACAAATGTACCTTATTTTATGTGTATTTGTTTTCATTTCATACAAATTTACATTATTTTATGTGTATTTTGTACATGTATTTAAATATAAATTTAACTAATTATATGTGTATTTTGTATATCAATTTTCATACAAATTGATATTATTTTCGTGTTTTTTTTGTATAAATTTTTATACAAATTTTCGTTATTTTAAGTGTATTTTGTATATTTATTTTCCTACATATATACGTTTTTTATCGGAATTTTGTGTATTTATTTTTATACGAATTTACATTATTTAGGTGTATTTGATATATATATTTTTATACTTATTTACATCATTTTATATGTATTGTGTATGTATATTTTCATAGAAATTTACTCTATTTTATGTGTATTCGTATATATATTTTGATACAAATTTACATTATTTATGTGTATTTTGCATATCTATTTCAATACAAATTTACTTTATTGTATATGCATTTTGTATATTTATTTTAATACAAATTAAATTATTTTATGTGTATTTTTGTATATATATTTTTATGCAAATATGCGTTACAATATGGGTATTTTGCATCTTTATTTTCATACAAATTTACATTATTTTATTGATATTCTGTTTATTTATTTTGATACGATTTAACATTATTCTATGTGTATTTTGTATATATATATTTTTTTATACATATTTACATTATTTAATGTTTATTTTGTATATATATTTGATACAAATTTACGTTATTTTATGTGTATTTTTTATATATTTTCATACAAATTTACATTATTTTATGTGAATTTTTTTATGTATTTCAATACAAATTTGCCTAATTTTATGTGTATTTTGCATATATATTTTGAAACAAATTTAAATTATTTTTTTGTATTTTTGTATATATTTTTATACAAATTCTACTTATTTTATTTGTATTTTGTATATATACTTTCCTACAAATATACATTCTTTTATTGGAATTTTGTTTATTTATTTTGATACGAATTTACATTATTTTATGTGTATTTTGTATATATATTTTTCTATGTATTTAGATTATTTTATGTGTATTTTGTATATACATTTTCATAAAAATTTACGTTATTTTATTGTGTGTATTCCTATATATTTTGAAACAAATTTTATACAAATTCATATTATTTTATGTGTATTTGTATATATATTTTCATACAAATTTATATGTGTATTTTGTATACATTTTTTTATAATTATTTACTTCATTTTATGAGTATTTTGTATATATATTTTTATAGAAATCTACGTTACTTTGCTTATTCGTATATATATTTTGAAACAAATTTAAATTGTTTTATATGTATTTTGCATATGTATTTCAATACAAATTTACCTTAATGAATGTGCATTTTGTATATTTATTTTAATACAAATTTAAATATTTTATGTGTATTTTGGTATATATATATATATATATATATATATATATATATATATATATATATATATATATATATATATATATATATATATATATATATATATATATATATATTATAAAAAATGCGTTATTTTATTGGTATTTTGCATCTATATTTTCATACAAATTTACATTATTTTACTAATATTCTGTGTATTTATTTTGATACGATTTTACACTATTCTACTTGTGTTTTGTATATATTTTTTTCATACATATTTGCATTATTTAATGTGTATTTTGTATATATATTTTATATAAATTTACGTTATTTAAAGTTTTTTTTATGTATTTTTATTCAAATTTTCATTATTTTATGTGTATTTTGTATATGAATTTCAATACAAATTTACCTAATTTTATGTGTATTTTGTATGTTTATTTTCATACAAATTTAAATTATTTTTGTGTATTTTTGTATGTATTTTTTATATATATTTTTATAGAAATTTACTTTTTTTATGTGTATTCGTATATATATTTTGAAATAAATTTACATTGTTTTATGTGTGTTTTGCATATCTATTTCAATATAAATTTACCATATTGTAGGTGCATTTTGTATATTTATTTTAATACAAATTTAATTATTTGATGTGTGTTTTTTATACATATTTTTATAAAAATATGCTTTTTTATGGGTATTTTGCTTCTTTATTTTAATACAAATTTACTTTATTTTATTGATATTCTGTGTATTTATTTTGATACGATTTTACATTATTCTATGTGTATTTTGTATGTATTTTTTTTTGCATATTTACATGCACATGGTACAAAAATGCACATAAAATAAAGTAAATTTGCATAAAAATATATATACAAAACACACATTAAATAATGTAAATGCGTATAAAAATATGTATACAAAATACCTATGAAATAATCTAAATTCTTATCGAATTAAATTAACAAAATACCAATAAAATAATGTAATTTTTTGGATGAAAATATATATAGAAAATACACTTAAAATAATCTAAATACAAATACAAATATACACATAAAATAATTTAATATTAAATGAAATATATGTACAAAATACACATAAAATAATGTAAATTTATATGAAAATATATATACAAATGCACATAAAATACCATGAATTTGTATAAAGATATATATTCAAAATAAATATCAAATAATGTAAATGCGTATAAAAATATATATACAAAGTACATATAAAATAATGTAAATTCGTATCAAAATAAATAAACTAAATACCAATAAAATAATGTAAATTTGTATAAGAAAACATATACAAAATACACATAAATATCGCAAATTTCAATAAAAATATATATAATATAATATATTTTTATACATGTTTAAAATGTTTTATACAATTTTAGGTTATTTTATGTGTATTTTGTATATCTATTTTCATACAAATACACATTCTTTTATTGATATTTTGTTTATTTATTTTGACGCGAGTTTACATTATTTAATGTGTATTTTGTATATATTTTTTTTATACGTATTTACATCATTTCATGTGTATTTTGTATATATATTTCTATAGAAATCTACGTTATTTTATGTGTATTCTTATATAGATTTTGAAATAAATTTACACTTTTATGTGAATTTTGCATATTTTTTTCAATACAAATTTACTTTATTGTATATGCATTTTGTATATTAATTTTAATACAAATTTAATTATTCTATGTGTATTTTTGTATATGTATTTATATAAAAATATGCTTTATTTCATGGGTATTTTGCATCTTTATTTTCATACAAATTTACATTATTTTATTGATAATCTGCTCATTCATATCGATACGATTTGACATTATTCTATGTGTATTTTGTATATTATTTTCATACAAATTTACGTTATTTTATGTGTATTTGTTTATATATTTTGACACAAATTTACAATATTTTATGGGTATTTTGTATATATATTTCAAAAGAAATTTAACTAGTTTTATGCGTATTTTGTATATCTATTTTCATACAAACTCAAATTATTTCTATGTATTTTTGTATATATTTTAATACAAATTTTAGTTATGTTATGTGTATTTTGTAAATCTATTTTCATTCAAATATATATTATTTTATTGGTGTTTTGTTGATTTATATTGATACGAATTTACATTATTTTATATGTACTTTGTATATATATTTTTATACGCATTTACATTATTTAAAATTTATTTTGAATACAAATATACAAATTCATGGAATTTTATGTGTATTTGTATATATTTTCATATAAATTTACATTATTTTATGTGTATTTTGTACATATATATCATTACAAATTTACCTTATTTTATGTATATTTTGTATGTGTATTTTGTATATTTATATTTATACAAATACACATTCTTTTATTGGTATTTTGTTTATTTATTTTGATTCGAAATTACATTATTTTATGTGTATTTTGTATTCATTTTTTATACGTATTTACTTAATTTTTTTGTGTACTTTGTATATATATTTTTATAGAAATCCACGTTATTTTATGTGTATTCGTATATATATTTTGAACAAATTTACATTGTTTTATATGTATTTTTGCATCTCTCTTTCAATACAAGTTTACATTATTGTATGTGCATTTTGTATATTTATTTCAATACAAATTTAAATATTTTATGTATTCCTTCAAATATACGTTCTTTTATCGGAATTTTTTTTATTTATTTTGATACGAATTTTCATTTTTTTAGGTGTATTTGATATATATATTTTTATACTTATTTACATAATTTTATATGTATTTTGAATATATATTTTCATAGAAATTTACTCTATATGTATATGTATAGAAAATACACATGAAATAATCTAAATTCGTATCGAAAAAAATGAACAAAATACCGATAAAATAATGTAATTTTGAATGAAAATAAATATAGAAAATACACATTAAAGAACGTATATACAAATAAATATATACACATAAAATAATTTGAATTTGAATGAAAATAGATATAAAAATAAACATAAAATAATGCAAATTTGTAATGAAATATATATACAAAATACACATAAAATAATGAAGATTTGTTTCAAAATATATATACGAATACACTTAAAATAACGTGGATTTCTATAGAAATATATATACAAAATAAACATGAAATGATGTAAATGCGTATAAAAATATATATACAAAATACACATTAAATAATGTAAATTTGTGACGAAATAAATAAGGAAAATATCAATAAGAGAATGTGTATTTGTATGAAAATACATATATAAAATACACTTAAAATAACGTAAATTTGTATAAAACTATATATAAAAATACACAAAAATAAATTAAATTTGTATGAAAATAAATGTACAAAATACACATAAAATTAGGTAAATTTGTATTGAAATACATATACAAAATACACATAAAATAATCTAAATTTGAATGAAAATATATAAACAAATACACTTAAAATAACGTAAATTTATATATTGTAAAATATATATACAAAACACTCATAAAATAATGTAAATATGTATAAAAAATATATATACAAAACACAAATAGAATAATGTAAAATCGTATAAAAAAAATACACAGAAGTTTAATAAAATAATATAAATTTGTATGAAAATAAAGATGCAAAATACCAATAAAATAACGCATTTTTTTTATAAAAATATATTTAGAAAAATACACATAAAAAAATTTATTTGTATTAAAATAATTATACAAAATACAAATACAATAAGGTAAATCTGTATTGAAATAGATATGCAAAATACATATAAAACAATGTAAATTTGTTTCAAAATATATATACGAATACACATAAAATAACGTAGATTTCTATAAAAATATATATACAAAATACACATAAAATGAGGTAAATACGTATAAAAAATGTATACAAAATACACATAATTTAATGTATATTCGTATCAAAATAAATAAACAATATTCCAATAAAAAAATGTGTATTTGTATTAATATAAATATACAAAATACACATAAAATAACGTAAATTTATATAAAACTATATACAAAAATACACAAAAGTAATTAAATTTGTATGAAAATAGATATACAAAATACACACAAAATAAGCTAAATTTGAATTGAAGTATATATATACAAAATACATAAAATAAAGTAAATTTGTATCAAAATATTTATACAAATACACATATAATAACGTAAATTTGTATAAAAATATATAAACAAAATACACATTAAATAATGTAAATACGTATAAAAAATATGCACAAAATACACATATAATCATGTAATTCGTATCAAAATAAATAAACAAAATACCAATGAAATAATATAAATTTGAATGAAAAAACATATGCAAAAAACACATAAAATAACGCAAATTTCTATGAAAATATATGTACAAAATTGCACTAAAAATTAATTTGCATAAAAATATATATACAAAACACAGATTAAATAATGTAAATGCGTATAAAAATATGTATACAAAATACCTATGAAATAATCTAAATTCTTATCGAATTAAATTAACAAAATACCAATAAAATAATGTAATTTTTTGGATGAAAAATATATAGAAAATACACATAAAATAACCTAAATACAAATACAAATATACACATAAAATAATTTAATATTAAATGAAATAAATATACAAAATAAACATAAAATAAGGTAAATTTGTAATGAAATATATGTACAAAATACACATAAAATAATGTAAATTTATATGAAAATATATATACAAATGCTCATAAAATACCATGAATTTGTATAAAGATATATATTCAAAATAAATATCAAATAATGTAAACGCGTATAAAAATATATATACAAAGTACATATAAAATAATGTAAATTCGTATCAAAATAAATAAACAAAATACCAATAAAATAATGTAAATTTGTATGAGAAAACATATACAAAATACACATAAATATCGCAAATTTCAATAAAAATATATATAATATAATATATTTTTATACATGTTTAAAATGTTTTATACAATTTTAGGTTATTTTATGTGTATTTTGTATATCAATTTTCATACAAATACACATTCTTTTATTGATATTTTGTTTATTTACTTTGACGCGAATTTACATTATTTAATGTGTATTTTGTAAATAAATTTTTATACGTATTTACATTATTTCATGTGTATTTTGTATATATCTTTCTATAGAAATTTACGTTATTTTATGTGTATTCTTATATAGATTTTGAAACAAATTTACACTTTTATGTGTATTTTGCATATTTTTTCAATACAAATTTACTTTTTTGTATATGCATTTTGTACATTGATTTTAATACAAATTTAATTATTCTATGTGTATTTTTGTATATGTATTTATATAAAGATATGCTTTATTTCATGGGTATTTTGCATCTTTATCTTCATACAAATTTACATTATTTTATTGATAATCTGCTCATTCATATCGATACGATTTAACATTATTCTATGTGTATTTTGTATATTATTTTCATACAAATTTACGTTATTTTATGTGTATTTGTTTATATATTTTGACACAAATTTACAATATTTTATGGGTATTTTGTATATATATTTCAAAAGAAATTTAACTAGTTTTATGCGTATTTTGTATATCTTTTTTCATACAAACTCAAATTATTTCTATGTATTTTTGTATATATTTTAATACAAATTTTAGTTATGTTATGTGTATTTTGTAAATCTATTTTCATTAAAATATATATTATTTTATTGGTGTTTTGTTGATTTATATTGATACGAATTTACATTATTTTATATGTACTTTGTATATATATTTTTTTATACGCATTTACATTATTTAATATTTATTTTGAATATATATTTTTATACAAATTCATGGTATTTTATGTGTATTTGTATATATTTTCATATAAATTTACATTATTTTATGTGTATTTTGTACATATATATCATTACAAATTTACCTTATTTTATGTATATTTTGTATGTGTATTTTGTATATTTATATTTATACAAATACACATTCTTTTATTGGTATTTTGTTTATTTATTTTGATTCGAATTTACATTATTTTATGTGTATTTTGTATACATTTTTTTATACGTATTTACTTAATTTTATGTGTATTTTGTATATATATTTTTATAGAAATCCACGTTATTTTATGTGTATTCGTATATATATTTTGAACAAATTTACATTGTTTTATATGTATTTTTGCATATCTCTTTCAATACAAGTTTACATTATTGTATGTGCATTTTGTATATTTATTTCAATACAAATTTATATATTTTATGTGTATTCCTACAAATATACGTTCTTTTATCGGAATTTTTTTATTTATTTTGATACGAATTTTTATTTTTTAGGTGTATTTGATATATATATTTTTATACTTATTTACATAATTTTATATGTATTTTGAATATATATTTTCGTAGAAATTTACTCTATATGTATATGTATAGAAAATACACATGAAATAATCTAAATTCGTATCGAAAAAAATGAACAAAATACCGATAAAATAATGTAATTTTGAATGAAAATATATATAGAAAATACACATAAAAGAACGTATATACAAATAAATATATACACATAAAATAATTTGAATTTGAATGAAAATAGATATAAAAATAAACATAAAATAAGGCAAATTTGTAATGAAATATATATACAAAATACACATAAAATAATGAAGATTTGTTTCAAAATATATACGAATACACTTAAAATAACGTAGATTTCTATAGAAATATATATACAAAATACACATGAAATGATGTAAATACGTATAAAAATATATATACAAAATACACATTAAATAATGTAAATTCGTGACAAAATAAATAAGGAAAATATCAATAAGAGAATGTGTATTTGTATGAAAATACATATATAAAATACATATAAAATAACGTAAATTTGTATAAAACTATATATAAAAATACACAAAAATAAATTAAATTTGTATGAAAATAAATATACAAAATACACATAAAATTAGGTAAATTTGTATTGAAATACATATACAAAATACACATAAAATAATGTAAATTTGAATGAAAATATATAAACAAATACACTTAAATTAACGTAAATTTGTATAAAATATATATACAAAATACTCATTAAATAATGCAAATATGTATAAAAAATATATATACAAAACACAAATAGAATAATGTAAAATCGTATCAAAAAAAATACACAGAATGTTAATAAAATAATGTAAATTTGTATGATAATAAAGATGCAAAATACCCATAAAATAAAGCATTTTTTTATAAAAAATATATTTACAAAAATACACAAAAAAATTAATTTGTATTAAAATAAATATACAAAATACACATACAATAAGGTAAATCTGTATTGAAATAGATATGCAAAATACATATAAAACAATGTAAATTTGTTTCAAAATATATATTCGAATACACATAAAATAACGTAGATTTCTATAAAAATATATATACAAAATACACATAAAATGAGGTAAATACGTATAAAAAATGTATACAAAATACACATAATTTAATGTAAATTCGGTAAATACGTATAAAAAATGTATACAAAATACACATAATTTAATGTAAATTCATATCAAAATAAATAAACAATATACCAATAAAAAAATGTGTATTTGTATTAATATAAATATACAAAATACACATAAAATAACGTAAATTTATATAAAACTATATACAAAAATACACAGAAGTAATTAAATTTGTATGAAAATAGATATACAAAATACACACAAAATAAGCTAAATTTGAATTGAAATATATATATACAAAATACCTAAAATAAAGTAAATTTGTATCAAAATATTTATACAAATACACATATAATAACGTAAATTTGTATAAAAATATATAAACAAAATACACATTAAATAATGTAAATACGTATAAAAAATATGCACAAAATACACATATAATCATGTAATTCGTATCAAAATAAATAAACAAAATACCAATGAAATAATATAAATTTGTATGAAAAAACATATGCAAAAAACACAAAAAATAACGCAAATTTCTATGAAAATATATGAACAAAAATGCACAAAAAATTAATTTGCATAAAAATATATATACAAAACACAGATTAAATAATGTAAATGCGTATAAATATATGTATACAAAATACCTATGAAATAATATAAATTCTTATCGAATTAAATTAACAAAATACCAATAAAATAATGTAATTTTTTGGATGAAAAATATATAGAAAATACACATAAAATAACCTAAATACAAATACAAATATACACATAAAATAATTTAATATTAAATGAAATAAATATACAAAATGCTCATAAAATAACGTAAATTTATATAAAACTATATACAAAAATACACAAGTAATTAAATTTGTGTGAAAATAGATATATAAAATACACACAAAATAAGCTTAATTTGAATTGAAATATATGTACAAAACACATAAAATAAAGTAAATTTGTATCAAAATATTTTTACAAATACACATATAATTACGTAAACTTTATATAAAAATATATAAACAAAATACACATTAAATAATGTAAATACGTATAAAAGAATATGTACAAAATATAAAAATAATCATATAATTCGTATCAGAGTAAATAAACAAAATACCAATAAAATAATGTAAATTTATATGAGAAAACATAAAAATACACATAAAATAACGCAAATTTAAAAAAAAAATATATGTACAAAAATGCACATAAATTAAATTAAATTTGCATAAAAATAAATATACAAAACACACATTAAATAATGTAAATGCGTATAAAAATATGTATACAAAATACCTATGATATGATCTAAAATCGTGTCGAATTAAATTAACAAAATACCTATAAAATAATGTAATTTTGGATGTAAATATATATAGAAAATACACATAAAATAACTTAAATATAAATACAAATATTCACATTAAATAATTTGAAGTTGAATGAAATAAATATTAAAAAAAAACCATAAAATAAGGTAAATTTCTAATGAAATATATGTAAAAATGCATATAAAATAATGTAAATTTGTATGAAAATATATTTACAAATACACATAAAATAACACGAATTTGTATAAAATTTGTAACAAATTATACACGAATACACACAATAAAATAAGGTAAATTTTTATGAGAATATATTTACAAAATACACATAAAATAATGTAAATACGTAGAAAAATATATATACAAAATGCACATAAAATAATGTAAATTCGTATAAAAAAATAAACAAAATTCCAATAAAAGAATGTATATCTGTAGGAAAATATATATACAAAATACAAATGAAATAACTAAAATTTGTATAAAAAAATATATACAAATATACACAAAAATATTTTAAATTTTTTTGATAATAGATATAGAAAATCCACATAAAATTAGGCATATTTGTATTGAAATACATATACAAAACCCACATAAAATAATATAAATTTGTATGAAAATATATAAACAAATACACATATAATAACGTAAATTTGGAAAAAAATATAGATACAAAATATACATTAAATAATTTAAATATGTATAAAAACATATATACAAAATACACATAGAATAAAGTAAAATCGTATCAAAATAAATAAACAGAATATCAATAAAATAATGTAAATTTGTATGAGAATAAAGATTCAAAATACTCATATTATAACGGATATTTGTATAAAAATATATATACAAAAATACATATGAAATAATTTTTTTTTATTAAAATAAACATACAAAATGCATATACAATAAAGTAAATATGTATTGAAATAGATATGCAAAATACACATCAATAAAGTAAATTTGTATCAAAATATATATACGAATACTCATAAAATAGAGTAAATTTCTATGAAAATATACATACAAAATACATATAAAATGATGTAAATAAGTATAAAAATATATATACCAAATATACCTCATATAATGTAAATTCGTATCAAAATAAATAAAGAAAATTCAAATAAAAGAACATATATTTGTAGGAAAATAAATATACAAAATACACATTTAAATACATGTACAAAATACACATAAAATAATGAAAATTTGTATGAAATGAAAACAAATACACATAAAATAACGTATATTTGTATAAAATATATATACAAAATACACATAGAATAATGTAAAATCGAATTAAAATAAATACACAGAATATCAATAAAATAATGTAAATTTGTATGAAAATAAAGATGCAAAATACTCATAAAATAATTAAATTTGTGTATTTTGTATATTTATTTTATTACAAATTTAATTTTTTATGTGTATTTTGGTATATATATTTTTATAAAAAAAATGCGTTATTTTATTGGTATTTTGCTTCTATATTTTCATACAAATTTACATTATTTTATTAATATTCTGTGTATTTATTTTGCTACGATTTTACATTATTCTATTTGTGTTTTGTATATATTTTTTTTATACAAATTTACGTTATTTTAAGTGTATTTGTTTATGTATTTTCATTCAAATTTACATTATTTTATGTGTATTTTGTAGATGTATTTAAATACAAATTTACCTAATTTTATGTGTATTTTGTATATTTATTTACATTCAAATATAAATTATTTTTATGTATTTTTGTATATATAAAAAAAATACACAAAAATAATTTCAATTTATATGAAAATAGATATACAAAATATTAGTTAAATAATAAAATAACCTAAATACAAATACAAATATACACATAAAATAACTTAAAATTGAATGAAATAAATATACAAAATAAACATAAAATAAGGTAAATTTGTAATGAAATTTATGTAAAAATACACATAAAATAATATAAATTTGTTAAATCGTATCAAAATAAATAAACAGAATATCAATAAAATAATGTAAATTTGTATGAAAATAAAGATTCAAAATACCCATATAATAACGCATATTTGTGTAAAAATATATATACTAAAATGCATATAAATAATTAAATTTCTATTAAAATAAATATACAAAATGCACATACAATAAAGTAAATTTGTATTGAAATAGATATGCAAAATACACATCAATAATTTAAATTTGAATATAAATATATATTCATTCAAAATTACATTATTTTATCGGTATTTTGTTCATTATTTCTATTCAAATTTAAATTATTTCACGTGTATTTTCTATACATATATTTATTCGCATTTACATTATTTAATGTGTGTTTTGAATATATATTTTTTTATACAATTTTGCCCAATTTTATGTGCTTTTGTTTTTTTTATATAAATTAACATTATTTTAAGTGTATTTTGTACTAATTTTACAACAAATTTGACTTATTTATGTGTATTTTGTTTATTTATTTTCATACAAATTTAAATTATTTTATGTGCATTTTTGTACATATATTTTTATAGAACTTTGCGTCAAAATAAATAAAAAAATATCAATAAAAGAATGTGTATTTGTATGAAAATAGAAATACAAAATACACATAAGATAACCTAAATTTGTATAAAACTATATACAAAAATACATAAAAATAATTTATATTTGTATGAAAATAAATATACAAAATACACATAAAATTAGGTAAATTTGTATTTAAATACATCTTCAAAATACACATAAAATAATGTAAATTTGAATGAAAATACATAAAAAAATACACTTAAAATAACGTTAATTTGTATAAAAAAATATATACAAAACACAAATAGAATAATGTAAAATCGTATCAAAATAAATACACAGAATATTAATAAAATAATGTAAATTTGTATGAAAATATAGAAGCAAAATACCAATAAAATAACGCATTTTTTTATAAAAATATATATACCAAAAAACACATAAAAAATTGAATTTGTAATAAAATAAATATACAAAATACACAAATTTAATTATTTTATGAGTATTTTGCATCTTTATTTTCATACAAATTTACATTATTTTATTGATATTCTGTGTATTTATTTTAATTCGATTTTACATTATTCTATGTGTATTTTGTATATATATTTTATACAAATATACGTTATTTTATGTGTATTTGTTTTCATTTCATACAAATTTTCATTATTTTATGTGTATTTTGTACATGTATTTAAATGTGTATTTTGTATATTTATTTTCCTACAAATATACGTTCTTTTATCGGAATTTTCTTTCTTTATTTTGATACGAATTTACATTATTTGAGGTATATTTGGTATATATATTTTTATACTTATTTTCATCATTTTATATGTATTTTGTATGTATATTTTCATAGAAATTTACTCTATTTTATGAGTATTCGTATATATATTTTGATACAAATTTATTTTATTGATGTGTATTTTGTATATCTATTTCAATACAAATTTACTTTATTGTATATGCATTTTGTATATTTATTTTAATAAAAAAATAATTATTTTATATGTATTTTTGTATATATATTTTTATACAAATATCCGTTATTATATGAGTATTTTGAATCTTTATTCTCATACATATTTACATTATTTTATTGATATTCTGTTTATTTATTTTGATACGATTTTACTTTATTCTATGTGTATTTTGTATATATATTTTTATACATATTTAAATTATTTAATGTATATTTTGTATCTATATTTTTCCCAAATTTACGTTATTTTATGTATATTTGTTTATATATTTTCATACAAATTTATATTATTTTATGTGGGTTTTGTATATGTATTTCAATACAAATTTGCCTAATTTTATGTGTATTTTCCATATCTATTTTTAAAAAAAATAAAATTATTTTTGTGTATATTTGTATATATTTTTTATACAAATTTTAGTTATTTCATTTGTATTTTGTATATATATTTTCCTACAGATATACATTCTTTTATTGGAATTTTGTTTATTTATTTTGATACGAATTTACATTATTTTATGTGTATTTTGTATATATATTTTTCTACGTATTTACATTATTTTATGTGTATTTTGTAAATATATTCTCATAAAAATTTACCTTATTTTATTGTGAGTATTCGTATATAATTTGTTACAAATTTTATACAAATTCATGTTATTTTATGTGTATTTGTATATATAATTTCATACAAATTTACATTATTTTATGTGCATTTTTACATATATTTCATTAGAAATTTACCTTATTTTATGTTTTTTTTAAATATTTATTTCATTCAATTTCAAATTATTTAATGTGTATATTTGTATTTGTATTTAAGTTATTTTATGTGTATTTTCTATATATATTTACATCCAAAATTACATTATTTTATAGGTATTTCGTTAATTTAATTCGATACGATTTTAGATTATTTCATAGGTATTTTGTATACATATTTTTATACGCATTTACATTATTTAATGTGTGTTTTGTATATTTATTTTTATGCAAATTTAATTTAATTTATGTGCATTTTTGTACATATAATTTGTTTTTGAAATTTGCGTTATTTTATGTGTATTTTTATATGTTTTCTCATATAAATTTACATTATTTTATTGGTATTTTTTTATTTATTTTGATACGAATTATATGATTATTTTTATATTTTGTACATATTTTTTTATACGTATTTACATTATTTAATGTGTATTTTGTTTATATATTTTTATATAAAGTTTACGTAAATATATGTGTATTTATAAAAATATTTTGATACAAATTTACTTTATTTTATGTGTTTTGTACATATATTTCAATTCAAATTAAGCTTATTTTGTGTGTATTTTATATATCTATTTTCATACAAATTTAATTACTTCTGTGTATTTTTGTATATAGTTTTATATAAATTTACGTTATTTTATGAGCATTTTGTATATTTATATTTATACAAATACACATTCTTTTATTGGTATTTTGTTTATTTATATTTATACGAATTTACATTATTTTATGTGTATTTTGTATAAATTTTTTTATACGTATTTACTTAATTTTATGTGTATTATGTATATGTATTTTTATAGAAATCTACGTTATTTTATGTGTATTCGTATATATATTTTGAAACAAATTTACATTATTTTATATGTATTTTGCATATCTATTTCAATACAAATTCACCTTATTGTATGTGCTTTTTGTATATTTATTTTAATACAAATTCAAATATTTTATGTGTATTTTGGTATTTATAGCTTTATAAAAAATGCGTCATTTTATAGGTATTTTGCATCTTAATTTTCATACAAATTTACATTATTTTATTAATATTCTGCGTAAATATTTTGATACGATTTTACATTATTCTATTTGTGTTTTGTATATATTTTTTTATACATATTTACATTATTTAATGTGTATTGTATATATATATTTTTTAAATATGAGTAATTTTACATCTTTGTTTTCATTTTTACATTACTTTATTGATATTCTGTACATTTATATTGATACCGTTTTACATTATTCTAGGTGTATTTTGTATATATTTTCCTTACATATTTACATTATTTTATGTGTATTTTGTATATATATTTTTCTACGTATTTACATTATTTTATGTGTATAAACAGATGTATACAAAAAACACATAAAATAATGTAAATTCGTATCAAAATAAATAAACAAAACACCAATAAAAGAATGTGTATTTGTATAAATATAAATATACAAAATACACATAAAATAACGTACATTTGTATAAAACTATATACAAAAATACACAGAAGTAATTAAATTTGTATGAAAATATATATACAAAATAAAAATAAAATAAGCTAAATATATGCATTTGTATATTTATTTCAATACAAATTTAAATATTTTATGTGTATTTTGGTATATATATTTTCATAAAAAATGCGATAATTTTTGGGAATTTTGCATCTTTATTTTTATATAAATTTACATTATTTTATTGATATTCTGTGTATTTATTTTGATACGATTTTACATTATTCTATTTGTTTTTTGTATATATTTTTTTATACACATTTACATTATTTAATGTGTATCTTGCATATATATTTTATAAAAATTTACGATATTTTAAGTGTATTTGTTTATATATTTTTATTCAAATTTACATTATTTGATGTGTATTTTGTATATGTATTTCAATACAAATTTACCTAATTTTATGTGTATTTTGTATATTTCTTTTCAAATAAATTTAAAGTATTTTTGTGTATTTTTGTATATAGTTTTATACAAATTTAGGTTATTTTATGTACGCATTTACATTATTTAGTGTGTGTTTTGTATATATATTTTTATGCAAATTTACTTTATTTTATGTGCATTTTTGTACATATATTTTTATAGAAATTTGCGTTATTTGTATATGTTTTCTCATACAAATTTACATTATTTTATTGCTATTTTGTTTATTTATTTTGATACGAATTACATGATTATATGTGTATTTTGTACATATTTCTTATACGTATTTACATTACTTAATGTGTATTTTGTTTATATATTTTTAAACAAATCTACGTTATTATCTGTATTTGTATAAATATTTTGATACAGATTTACATTATTTTATGTATTTTGTATGTACATTTCAATTCAAATTTAGCTTATTTTAGCTGTATTTTGTATATATATTTTCATACAAATTTAATAACTTCCGTGTATTTTTGTATATAGTTTTATACAAATTTACGATATTTTATGTGTATTCTGTATATTTATATTTATACAAATACACTTTCCTTTACTGGTATTTTGTTTATTTATTTTGATACGATTTTTATGTGTATTTTGTATTCATTTTTTTATACGTATTTACTTCATTTTATGTGTATTTTGTATATATTTTTATAGAAATCAACGTTATTTTATGTGTATTCGTATATATATTTTGAAACAAATTTACATTGTTTTATATGTATTTTGCATATCTATTTCAATACAAATTTACCTTACAGTATGTGCATTTTTTATATTTATTTTAATACAAATTTTAATATTTTATGTGTATTTTGGTATATTTATTTTTATAAAAAATGCGTTATTTTATGGCTATTTTGCATCTTTATTTTCATACAAATTTACATTATTTTATTAATATTCTGTGCATTTATTTTGATACGATTTTACATTATTCTATTTGTGTTTTATATATATTTTTTTATACATATTTACATTATTTAATTAGTATTTTGTATATATATTTGATACAAATTTACGTTATTTTAAGTGTATATGTTTATATATTTTCATTCAAACTTCAATTATTTTATGTGTATTTTGTATATGTATTTCAATACAAATTTACCTAATTTTATGTGTATTTTGTCTATTTATTTTCATACAAATTTAAATTATTTTTGTATTTTTGTATATAGTTTTATACAAACTTAGGTTATTTTATGTGTATATTGTATATCTATTTTCATACAAATACACATTCTTTTATTGATATTTTGTTTATTTATTTTGACGAGAGTTTAAATTATTTAATGTGTATTTTACGAAAATTTGTATGAAAGTATATAAAAAAATAAACAAAAATAATTTCAATTTGTATGAAAATAAATATACAAAATACACATGTATTTTGTATATCTATTTTCACACAAATTTAATTACTTTTGTGTATTTTTGCATATAGTTTTATAAAAATTTACGTTATTTTATTTGTATTTTGTATATTTATATTTATACAATACACATTCATTTATTAGTATTTTGTTTATTTATTTTGATACGAGTTTACATTATTTTATGTGTATTTTGTATACCTTTTTTTATACGTATTTACTTCATTTTATGTGTATTTTGTATATTTATTTTCATAGAAATCTACGTTATTTTAAGTGTATTCGTATATATATTTTGAAAAAAATTTACATGTTTTTATATGTTTTTTGCATATCTTTTTCAATACAAATTTACCTTATTGTATGTGCATTTTGTATATTTATTTTAATACAAATTCAAATATTTTATGTGTCTTGGTATAAATATTTTTATAAAAAATGCGTTATTTTATGGGTATTTTGCATCTTAATTTTCATACAAATTTACATTATTTTATTAATATTCTGTGTATTTATTTTGATACGATTTTATATTATTCTATTTGTGTTTTGTATATATTTTTTTATACATTTTTACATTATTTAATGTGTATTTTTTATATATATTTTATACAAATTTACGTTGTTTTATTTTATTGATATTTAGTTTATTTATTTTGACGCGAATTTACATTATTTAATGTGTATTTTATATATATATTTTTATACGTGTTTACATCATTTGATGTGTATTTTGTATATATATTTCTATAGAAATCTACGTTGATTTATGATTATTCGTATATAGATTTTGAAATAAATTTACACTGTTTTATGTGTATTTTGCTTATTTTTTCAATACAAATTTACCTTATTGTATATGCATTTTGTATATTAATTTTAATACAAATTTAATTATGCTATTTGTATTTTTGTATATGTATTTTTATAAAAATATGCTTTATTTTATGGGTATTTTGCATTTTTATTTTCATACAAATTTACGTTATTTTATTGATATTCTGCTCATTCATTTTGATACGATTTGACATTATTGTATGTGTATTTTGTATATATTTTTCATACAAATTTACGTTATTTTATGTGTATTTGTTTATATATTTTGACACAAAATTACAATATTTTATGGGTATTTTGTATGTATATTTCAAAAGAAATTTACCTAGTTTTATGTGTATTTTGAATATCTATTTTCATACAAACTCAAAATATTTTTATGTATTTTTGTATATATTTCAATACAAATTTTTATGAAAATATATATATATATATATATATATATATATATATATATATATATATATATATATATATATATATATATATATATATATATATATATATATATATATATATATATATATATATATATATATATATATATATATATATATATATATATATATATATATATATATATATATATATATATATATATATATACTTTATTTTATGTATTTTGTATATATATTTCAATTCAAATTTAGCTTATTTTGTGTGTATTTTGTATATCTATTTTCATACAAATTTAATTACTTTTGTGTATTTTTGTATATAGTTTTATACAAATTTACGTTATTTTATGTGCATTTTGTATATTTATATTTATAAAAAAACACATTCTTTTATTGGTATTTTGTTTATTTATATTTATACGAATTTACATTATTTTATGTGTATTTTGTATACTTTTTCTATTCGTATTTACTTAATTTTATGTGTATTTTGTATATATATTTTTATAGAAATCTACGTTATTTTATGTGTATTCGTATATATATTTTGAAACAAATTTACATTGTTTTATATGTATTTTGCATATCTATTTCAATACAAATTTACCTTATTGTATGAGCATTTTGTATATTTATTTTAATACAAATTCAAATATTTTATGTGTATTTTGGTATATATCATTTTATAAAAAATGCGTTATTTTATAGGTATTTTGCATCTTAGTTTTCATACAAATTTACATTATTTTATTAATATTCTGTGTATATATTTCGATACGATTTTATATTATACTATTTGTGTTTTGTATATATTTTTTTATACATATTTTCATTATTTAATGTGTATTTTTTATATATATTTTATACAAATTTACGTTATTTTAAGTGTATTTGTTTATATAATTTCATTCAAATTTACATTATTTAAAGTGTATTTTGTATATGTATTTCAATATAAATTTACCTAATTTTATGTGTATTTTGTATATTTATTTTCATACAAATTTAAATTATTTTTGTGTTTTTTTGTATATAGTTTTATACAAATTTAGGTTATTTTATGTGTATTTTCTATATCTAGTTTCATACAAATACACATTCTTTTATTGATATTTTGTTTATTTATTTTGACGCGAGTTTACATTATTTAATGGCTTCCTACAAATGAATAGACCATTTATTATTATAATTATTATTTTATTGCTATTTTGTTTATTTATTTTGATACGAATTACATGATTATATGTATATTTTGTACATGTTTTTTATACGTGTTTACATTATTTAATGTGTATTTTGTTTATATATTTTTAAACAAATTAACGTTATTAAATGTGTATTTGTGTAAATATTTTGATATAAATTTACATTATTTTATGTATTTTGTATATACATTTCAATTCAAATTTAGCTTATTTTATTTTTATTTTGTATATATATTTTCATACAAATTTAATTACTTCTGTGTATTTTTTAATATAGTTTTATACAAATTTACGTTATTTTATGTGTATTTTGTATATTTATATTTATACAAATACACATTCTTTTATTGGTATTTTGTTTATTTATTTTGATACGAATTTACATTATTTTATGTGTATTTTGTATACATTTGTTTATACGTATTTACTTCTTTATATGTGTATTTTGTATATATTTTTATAGAAATCTACGTTATTTTGTGTGTATTCGTATATATATTTTGAAACAAATTTACATTGTTTTATATGTATTTTGCATATCTATTTCAATACAAATTTACCTTATTGTATGTGCATTTTGTATATTTATTTTAATACAAATTCAAATATTTTATGTGTATTTTGGTATATATATATTTTTATAAAAAATACGTTTCTTTATGGGTATTTTGCATCTTAATTTACATACAAATTTACATTATTTTATTAAGATTCTGTGTATTTATTTTGATACTATTTTACATTATTGTATTTGTGTTTTGTATATATTTTTTTTATATACATATTTACATTATTTAATGTGCATTTTTTATATATATTTTATATCATTTCATGTGTATTTTGTATATATATATATATATATATATATATATATATATATATATATATATATATATATATATATATATATATATATATATATATATATATATCTCTATATATATATATATATCTATATATATATATATATATATATATATATATATATATATATATATATATATAAATCTACGTTATTTTATGTGTATTCGTATATATATTTTGAAACAAATTTACACTGTTTTATGTGTATTTTGCATATTTTTTCAATACAAATTTACATTATTGTATGTGCATTTTTTATGTTAATTTTAATACAAATTTAATTATTTTATGAGTATTTTGCATCTTTATTTTCATACAAATTTACATTATTTTATTGATATTTTGTGTATTTATTTTAATTCGATTTTACATTATTCTATATGTATTTTGTATATATTTTATACAAATATACGTTACTTTATGTGTATTTGTTTTCATTTCATACAAATTTTCATTATTTTATGTGTATTTTGTTCATGTATTTAAATGTGTATTTTGTATATTTATTTTCCTACATATATACGTTCTTTTATCGGAATTTTCTTTATTTATTTTGATACGAATTTACATTATTTGAGGTATATTTGGTATATATATTTTTATACTTATTTACATCATTTTATATGCATTTGTATGTATATTTTCATAAATTTACTCTATTTTATGAGTATTCGTATATATATTTTGATACAAATTTACTTTATAGATGTGTATTTTGCATATCTATTTCAATACAAATTTACTTTATTGTATGTGCATTTTGTATATTTATTTTAATAAAAAAATTATTATTTTATATGTATTTTTGTTTATATATTATACAAATATGCGTTATTATATGTATTTTGCATCTTTATTCTCATACAAATTTACATTATATTATTGATATTTTGTTTATTTATTTTGATACGATTTTACTTTATTCTATGTGTATTTTGTATATATATTTTTATACATATTTAAATTATTTAATGTATATTTTGTATATATATTTTATTCAAATTTACGTTATTTTATGTGTATTTGTTTATATATTTTCATACAAATTTATATTATTTTATGTGGGTTTTGTATATGTATTTGATACAAATTTGCCTAATTTTATGTGTATTTTCCATATCTATTTTCAAACAAATTTAAATTATTTTTGTATATTTTTGTATATATTTTTTTACAAATTTTTGTTATTTCATTTGTATTTTTTATATATATTTTCCTAGAGATATACATTCTTTTATTGGAATTTTGTTTATCTATTTTGATACGAATTTACATTATTTTATGTGTATTTTGTATATATATTTTTCTACGTATTTACATTATTTTATGTGTATTTTGTATATATATTCTCATAAAAATTTACCTTATTTTATTGTGTGTATTCGTATATAATTTGTTACAAATTTTATACAAATTCATGTTATTTTATGTGTATTTGTATATATATTTTCAAACAAATTTACATTATTTCATGTGCATTTTTACATATATTTCATTAGAAATTTACCTTATTTTATGTTTATTTTGAATATTTATTTAATTCAATTTTAAATTATTTAATGTGTATATTTGTATTTGTATTTAGGTTATTTTATGTGTATTTTCTATATATATTTACATCCAAAATTACATTATTTTATTGGTATTTTGTTAATTGAATTCGATACGAATTTAGATTATTTCATAGGTATTTTGTATACATGTTTTTATACGCATTTACATTATTTAATGTGTGTTTTGTATATTTATTTTTATTCAAATTTAATTTAATTTATGTGCATTTTTGTACATATATTTTTTTTTGAAAATTGTGTTATTTTATGTGTATTTTGTATATGTTTTCTCATATAAATTTATTTATTTTATTGGTATTTTGTTTATTTATTTTGATACGAATTACATGATTTTTTTTATATTTTTGTACATATTTTTTTATACGTATTTACATTATTTAATGTGTATTTTGTTTACATATTTCTATACAAATTTACGTTATTATATGTGTATTTGTATAATTATTTTGATACAAATATACATTATTTTATGTATGTTGTATATATATTTCAATTCAAATCTAGCTTATTTTATGTGTATTTTGTATATCTATTTTCATACAAATTTAATTACTTCTGTGGATTTTTGTATATAGTTTTATATAAATTTACGTTATTTTATGTGTATTTTGTATATTTATATTTATACAAATACACATTCTTTTATTAGTATTTTGTTTATTTATTTTGATACGAGCTTACATTATTTTATGTGTATTTTGTATACATTTTTTTATACGTATTTACTTCATTTTATGTGTATTTTGTGTATATATTTTTATAGAAATCTACGTTATTTTATGAAATATTCAAAAAATAACCTATATTTGTATAAAACTACTTACAAAAATACACAAAAATAATTAGAATTTGTATGAAAATAAATATACAAAATACACATAAAATTAGGAAAATTTGTATTGAAATACATAAACAAAATACACATAAAATAATAATTAAATTTGAGTGAAAATATATAAACAAATACACTTAAAATAACGTAAATTTGTATAAAATATATATACAAAATACACATTAAAAATGTAAATATGTATCAAAAAATATATTTACAAAACACATATAGAATAATGTAAAATCGTATCAAAATAAATACACAGAATATTAATAAAATAATGTAAATTTGTATGAAAATTAAGATGCAAAATACCCATAAAAAAACGCATTTTTTATAAAAATATATATACCAAAATACACATAAAATATTTGAATTTGTATCAAAATCAATATACAAAATGCACATACAAAAAGGTAAATTTGTATTGAAATACATATGCAAAATACATATATAACAATGTAAATTTGTTTCAAAATATATATACGAATACACATAAAGTAAGGTAGATTTCTATAAAATATATATACAAAATACACACAAAATGAAGTAAATACGTATAAAAAATGTATACAAAATACACATAAAATAATGTAAATTTGTATCAAAATAAATAAACAAAATACCAATAAAAGAATGTGTATTTGTATAAATATAGACATACAAAATACACATAAAATAACGTAAATTTGTATAAACTATATACAAAAATACACAAAAGTAATTAAATTTGTATGAAAATAGATATACAAAATACTCATAAAATAAGCTAAATTTGAATTGAAAAATATATACAAAATACATCAAATAATGAAAATTTGTATCAAAATTTTTATACAAATACACATATAATAACGTAAATTTTTATGAAAATATATATACAAAATACACATAAAATAATGTAAATACGTAGAAAAATATATAAACAAAATACCATTAGAAAAATGTGTATTTGTATAAATGTAAATATACAAAATACACATAAAATAACGTATATTTATATAAAATTATATACAAAAATACACAGAAGTAATTAAATTTTATGAAAATAGATATACAAAATACACACAAAATAAGCTAAATTTGAATTGAAATATATATACAAAATACATAAAATAAAGTAAATTTGTATCAAAATATTTATACAAATACACATATAATAACGTAAATTTGTATAAAAATATATAAACAAAATACACATTAAATAATGTAAATATATATAAAAAAATATGTACAAAATACACATATAATCATATAACAAAATACCAATTAAATAATATAAATTTGTATGAGAAAACATATATAAAATACACATAAAATATGTATACAAAATACCTATGAAGAAATCTAAATTCGTATCGAGTTAAATTAAGAAAATACCAATAAAATAATGCAATTTTGGATGAAAATATATATAGAAAATACACATAAAATTACCTAAATACAAATACAAATATACACAAAAAAATTTAAGATTGAATGAAATAAATATACAAAATAATCATAAAATAAAGTAAATTTGTAATGAAAAATATGTAAAAATTCACATAAAATAATATAAATTTCTATGAAAATATATATACAAATGTACATAAAATAACATGAATTTGTATTAAATTTGTATCAAAATAAATACGAATACACACTATAAAATAATGTAATTTTTTATTAAAATATATATACAAAATACACATATAATAATGTAAATACGAAGAAAAACATATATACAAAATACACATGAAATAATGTAAACTCTTATCAAAATAGATAAACAAAATTCCAATAAAAGAATGTATATTTGTAGGAAAATATATATACAAAATACAAATAAAATAACTAAAATTTGTATAAAAATAAATACAAAAATACAAAAAAATAATTTAAATTTGTTTGAAAATAGATATGCAAAATACACATAAAGTTAGGCAAATTTGCATAGAAATATATACAAAATACATAAAGTAATGTAAATTTGTATGATAATATATAAACAAATACACATAAAATAACGTAAATTTGGAAAAAATATATATACAAAATATACATTAAATAATGTAAATATGTATAAAAATATATATACAAAATACACAAAGAATAATGTTAAATCGTATCAAAATAAATAAATAGAATATTAATAAAATAATGTAAATTACAAATTTACGTTATTTAATGTGTATTTTGTATTTTTATATTTATACAAATATACATTCTTGTATTGGTGTTTTGTTTATTTATTTTGATACGAATTTACATTATTTTATGTGTATTTTGTATACATTTTTTTATACGTATTTACTTAATTTTATGTGTATTTTGTATATATATTTTTATAGAAATCTACCTTATTTTATGTGTATTCGTATATATATTTTGAAACAAATTTACATTGTTTATATGTATTCTGCATATCTATTTAAATACAGATTTACCTTATTGTATGTGCTTTTTGTAAATTTATTTTAATACAAATTCAATTATTTCATGTGTATTTTGGTATGTATATTTTTATAAAAAATGCGTATTTTATGGGTATTTTGCATCTTAATTTTCATACAAATTTACATTATTTTATTAACATTCTGTGTATTCATTTTGATAGGATTTTACATTATTCTATTTGTCTTTTGTAAATATTTTTTTATATATATTTATATTATTTAATGTGTATTTTGTATATATATTTTATACAATTTTACGTTATTTTAAGTGTATTTGTTTATATATTTTCATTCAAATTTACATTATTTTAAGTGTATTTTGTGTATGTATTTAAATACAAATTTACCTAATTTTATGTGTATTTTGTATATTTATTTTCATACAAATTTAAATTATTTTTGTGTAGTTTTGTATATAGTTTTATACAAATTTATGTTATTTCATGTGTATTTTGTATATCTATTTTCATATAAATACACATTCTTTTATTGATATTTTGTTTATTTATTTTGACGCGAATTTACATTATTTAATTGTGTATATGTATTTTTATAAAAATATGCTTTATTTCATGGGTATTTTGCATCTTTATTTTCATACAAATTTACATTATTTTATTGATATTCTGGTCATTCATTTTGATACGAATTGACTTTATTCTATGTGTATTTTGTATATTATTTTCATACAAATTTACATTATTTTATTTGTATTTGTTTATATATTTTGACACAATTTTACAATATTTTATTGGTATTTTGTATATATATTTCAAAAGAAATTTACCTAGTTTTACGCGTATCTTGTATATCTATTTTCATACAAATTCAAATTATTTCTATGTATTTTTGTATATATTTTAATTCAAATTTTAGTTATGTTATGTGTATTTTGTAAATTTCTTTTTATTCAAATAGATATTATTTTATTGGTATTTTGTTGATTTATTTTGATACGAATTTACATTATTTTATATGTACTTTGTATATATTTTTATACGCATTTACATTATTTAATATTTATTTTGAATATATATTTTTATACAAATTCATGGTATTTTATGTGTTATATATTTTCATATAAATTTACATTATTTGATGTGTATTTTGTACATATATTTCATTACAAATTTACCTTATTTTATGTTTATTTTGTATATTTATTTAATTTAATATTAAATTATTTTGTGTATATTTGTATTTGTATTTAGGTTATTTTATGTGTATTTTCTATATATATTTCCATCGAAAACTTACATTATTTTATTGGTATTTTGTTAATTTAATTCGATAAGAATTTAGATTATTTCATAGGTATTTTGTATACATATTTTTATACGCATTTACATTATTTAATGTGTGTTTTGTATATATAATTTTATGCAAATTTACTTTATTTTATGTGCATTTTTGTACATATATTTTTATAGAAATTTCCGTTCTTTTATGTGTATTTTGTATGTGTTTTCTTATACAAATTTACATTATTTTATTGGTATTTTGTTTATTTATTTTGATACGAATTACATTAATATATGTGTATTCTGTACATATCTTTTATACGTATATACATTTTTTAATGTGTATTTTGTTTATATATTTTTATACAAATTTACGTTATTATATGTGTATTTGTATAAATAGTTTGATACAAATTTACATTATTTTATGTATTTTGTATATATATTTCAATTCAAATTTAGCATATTTTAAGTGTATTTTTGTATATCTATTTTCATACAAATTTAATTACTTTTGTGTATTTTTGTGTCAAGTTTTATACAAATTTACGTTATTTTATGTGTATTTTGTATACAAAATACACATAAAATAATATAAATTTGAAAGAAAATATATAAACAAATACACATATAATAACATAATTTTGTTTGAAATATATATACAAAACACATTAAATAATGTAAATATGTATAAAAAAAAATATATACAAAACACAAATAGAATAATGTAAAATCGTATCAAAATATATACACAGAATATTAATAAAATAATGTAAATTTGTATGAAAATTAAGATGCAAAATACCTATAAAATAACGCATTTTTTTTATTATAGATACCAAAATACACATAAAATATTTGAATTTGTATTAAAATAAATATACAAAATGCACATACAATAAGGTAAATTTGTATTGAAATAGATATGCAAAATACATATAAAATAATGTAAATTTGTTTCAAAATATATACACGAATACACATAAAATATCGTAGATTTCTATAAAAATACATATACAAAATACACATAAAATTAAGTAAATACGTATAAAAAAATATATACAAAATAGAAATAAAATAATGTAAATTTGTATAAATATAAATAAACAATATACCAATAAAAGAATGTGTATTTGTATAAATATAAATATACAAAATGCAAATAAAATAAAGTAAATTTATATAAAACTATATACATAAAATAACGCAAATTTCTATAAAAATATATGTACAAAAATGAACATAAAATAAATTTGCGTAAAAATATATATACAAAACACACATTAGATAATCTTTGTTTTCATTTTTACATTACTTTATTGATATTCTGTACATTTATATTGATACAATTTTACATTATTCTAGGTGTATTTTGTATATATTTTCCTTACATATTTACATTATTTTATGTGTATTTTGTATATATATTTTCATAAAAAAATTACGTTATTTTATTGTGTATATTCGTATATATTTTGATACAAATTTTATACAAATTCATGTTATTTTAAGTGTATTTGTATATATATTTTCATTCAAATTTATATTATTTTATGTGTATTTTACATATATTTCATTACAAATTTACCTTATTTTATGTTTATTTTTTATATTTATTTCTTTTAATTTTAAATTATTTTATGTGTATATTTGTATTTCTATTTAGGTTATTTTATGTGTATTTTCTATATATATTTTCATCCAAAATTACATTATTTTATTGGTATTTTCTTAATTTAATTCGATACGAGTTTAGATTATTTCATAGGTATTTTGTATTCATATTTTTTTACTCATTTACATTATCTAATGTGTTTTGTATATATATTTTATGCAAATTTACTTTATTTTATGTGCATTTTTGTACATATATTTTTATAGAAATTTGCGTTATTTTATGTGTATTTTGTATATGTTTTCTCACACAAATTTACATTATTTTATTGGTATTTTGTTTATTTATTTTGATACGAATTACATGATTATATGTGTATTTTGTACATATTTTTTTATACGTATTTACATTTTTAATGTGTATTTTGTTTATATATTTTTTTAAAAATTTACTTTATTATATGTGTATTTGTGTAAATATTTTGATACAAATTTACATTATTTTGTGGGTTTTGTATATATATTTCAATTCAAATTTAGCTTACATTTTTATAAAATATATATACAAAATACACATAGAATAATGTAAAATTGTATCAAAATAAATACACAGAATGTCAATAAAATAATGTAAATTTGTATGAAAATAAAGATGCAAAATACCCATAAAATAAAGCATATTTTTATAAAAATTCATATACAAAAAAACACAGAATAATTAAATTTGTATTAAAATTAATATACAAAATGAACAAACAACATGGTAAATTTGTATTGAAATAGATATGCAAAACACACATAAAAAAAGGTAAATTTATTTCAAAATATATATGAACACACATAAAAAAACGTAATTGTCTGTGAAAATATATATAAAAAATACATACAAAAATACACAAAAATAATTTAAATTTGTATGAAAATAAATATACAAAATACACATAAAATTAGGTAAATTTGTATTGAAATACATATACAAAATACACATCAAATAATGTAAATTTGAATGAAAATATATAAACAAATACACTTTAAATAACGTAAATTTGTATAAAATATATTTACAAAATACACATTAAATAATGCAAATATGAATGAAAAAAATATATACAAAACACAAATAGAATAGGGTAAAATCGTATCAAAATAAATACACAGAATATTAATAAAATAATGTAAAATTGTATGAAAATAAAGATGCAAAATACCCATAAAATAACGAATTTTTTAGAAAATATATATGTACCAAAATACACATAAAATATTTAAATTTGTATTAAAATAAATATACAAAATGCACATTCATTAAGGTAAATTTGTATTGAAATAGATATGCTAAATACATATAAAACTATGTAAATTTGTTTAAAAATATATATACGAATACACAAAATAACGTAGATTTCTATAAAAATATATATACAAAATACACATAAAATTAAGTAAATACGTATAAAAAAATGTATACAAAATACACATCTAAATTTGTATGAAAATATTTATACAAATACACATAAAATAACATGAATTTGTATAAAATTTGTTTCAAAATATATACGAATACACACAAGAAAATAACGTAAATTTTTATGAAAATGTATATACAAAATACACATAAAATAATTTAAATACGTAGAAAAGTATATATACAAAACACACATAAAATAATGTAAATTCGTATCAAAATAAATAGACAAAATTCCAATAAAAGAGTGTATATTTGTAGGAAATTTTGTATAAAAATATATACACACAAAAAAAAAATTTCAATTTGTATGAAAATAGATATATAAAATACACATATTATTAGTTAAATTTGTATTTAAATACACATAAAATAATGTAAATTTGTATGAAATGAAAACAATTACACATAAAATAACGTACATTTGTATAAAATATATATACAAAATACACATGGAATAATGTAAAATCGTATCAAAACAAATACACAGAGTATCAATAAAATAATGTAAATTTGTATGTAAATAAAGATGCAAAATACCCATAAAATAAAGCATATTTTTATAAAATTACATAAACAAAAATACACATAGAATAATTAAATTTGTATTAAAATTTATATACAAAATGCACATACAATAAGGAAAATTTGTATTGAAAAAATATGCAAAATACACATAAAACAGTGTAAATTTGTTTCAAAATATATATACAAACACACATAAAATAACGTAGATTTCTATAAAAATATATATACAAAATACACATGAAATTATATAAATACGTATAAAAATATATATACTAAATACACATTAAATAATGTAAATTCGCGTCAAAATAAGTAAACAAAATATCGATAAAAGAATGTGTATTTGTATGAAAATATATATACAAAATACACATAAAATAACCTAAATTTGTATAAAAATATATACAAAAATACACAAAAATAATTTAAACTTGTATGAAAATAAATATTCAAAATACACATAAAATTATGTAAATTTGTGTTGAAATACGTATACAAAATACACATAAAATAATGTAGATTTGAATGAAAATACATAAACAAATACACTTAAAATAACGTAAATTTGTATGAAATATATATACAAAATACAAACTAAATAATGTAAATATGTATAAAAAAAATATATAGAAAACACAAATAGAATATTGTAAAATCGTATCAAAATAAATACTCAGAATATCAATAAAATAATGTAAATTTGTATGAAAATAAAGAAGAAAAATACCCATAAAATAACACATTTTCTTATAAAAATATATATACCAAAATACACATAAAAAATTTAAATTTGTATTAAAATAATTATACAAAATACACATACACTAATTTAAATTTGTATTGAAACAGATATGCAAAATACATATAAAACTATGTAAATTTGTTTCAAAATATATATACGAATACACATAAAATAACGTAGATTTCTCTGAAAATATATATACAAAATACACGTAAAATAAAGTAAATACGTATAAAAAATGTATACAACATACACATAAAATAATGTAAATTCGTATCAAAATAAATAAACAAAATACCAATAAAAGAATGTGTATTTGTATAAATATAAATATAAAAAATACGCATAAAATAACGCAAATTTATATAATACTTTTTATGTGTATTATGTATATTTATATTTATACAAATACACATTCTTTTATTGGTATTTTCTTTATTTATTTTGATACGAATTTACATTATTTTATGTGTATTTTGTATTCATTTTTTTATACGTATTTACTTCATTTTATGTGTATTTTGTATATATATTTTTATAGAAATTGACGTTATTTTATGTGTATTCGTATATATATTTTGAAACAAATTTACATTGTTTTATATGTATTTTGCATATCTATTTCAATACAAATTTACCTTATTGTATGTGTTTTTTATATATTTATTTTAATACAAATAAAAAAATTTTATGTGTATTTTGGTATATATATTTTTATAAATAAAAAAATGCGTTATTTTATGGGTATTTTGCCTCTTTATTTTCATACAAATTTACATTATTTTATTAATATTCTGTGTATTTATTTTAATACGATTTTACATTATTCTATTTGTGTTTTGTATATATTTTTTTATATAAATTTACGTTATTTTAAGTAAATACGTATAAGAAAATGTATACAAAATACACATAAAATAATGTAAATTCGTATCAAAATAAATAAACAAAATACCAATAAAAGAATGTGTATTTGTATAAATATAAATATACAAAATACACATAAAATAACGTAAATTTGTATAAAACTATATTCAAAAATACACAGAAGTAATTAAATTCGTATGAAAATAGATATACAAAATACAGATAAAATAAGCTAAATTTGAATTGAAATGTATATACAAAATACATAAAATAATGTAGATTTGTATCAAAATATTTATAAAAATACCCATAAAATAACGTATTTTTTTATTTATAAAAATATATATACCAAAATACACATCAAAAAATTAAATTTGTATTAAAATAAATATACAAAAAACACATACAATAAGGTAAATTTGTATTGAAATAGATATGCAAAATACATATAAAACAATGTAAATTTGTTTCAAAATATATATACGAATACACATAAAATAACGTAGATTTCTATAAAAATATATATACAAAATACACATAAAATGAAGTAAATACGTATAAGAAAATGTATACAAAAATACACATAAAATAATGTAAATTCGTATCAAAATAAATATACAAAATACCAATAAAAGAATGTGTATTTGTATAAATATAAATATACAAAATACACATAAAATAACGTAAATTTATATAAAACTATATAGAAAAATACACAGAAGTATTTTAATTTGTATGAAAATAGATATACAAAAAAAGGTAAATTCGTTTCAAATTCAATAAACAAAATTCAGATAAAAGAACGTTTATTTGTAGAAAAAATAAATATACAAAATACACATAAAATAACGAAAATTTGTATGAAAATATATAAAAAAATAAACAAAAATAATTTCAATTTGTATGAAAATAAATATGCAAAATACACATGTATTTTGTATATCTATTTTCACACAAATTTAATTACTTTTGTGTATTTTTGCATATAGTTTTATATAAATTTACGTTATTTTATTTGTATTTTGTATATTTATACAATACACATTCTTTTATTAGTATTTTGTTTATTTATTTTGATACGAGTTTACATTATTTTATGTGTATTTTGTATACCTTTATTTATACGTATTTACTTCATTTTATGTGTATTTTGTATATTTATTTTCATAGAAATCTATGCTATTTTATGTGTATTCGTATATATATTTTGTAAAAAATTTACATGGTTTTATACGTATTTTGCATATCTATTTCAATACAAATTTAGCTTATTGTGTGTGCATTTTGTATATTTATTTTAATACAAATTCAAATATCTTATGTGTGTCTTGGTATATATATTTTTAAGAAAAATGCGTTATTTTATGGGTATTTTGCATCTTAATTTTCATACAAATTTACATTATTTTATTAATATTCTGTGTATTTATTGTGATACGATTTTATATTATTCTATTTGTGTTTTTTATATATTTTTTTATACATATTTACATTATTTAATGTGTATTTTTTATATATATTTTATACAAATTTACGTTATTTTAAGTGTATTTGTTTATATATTTTCATTCAAATTTACATTATTTTATGTGTATTTTGTAAATGTATTTCAATACAAATTTACCTAATTTTATGTGTATTTTGTATATTTATTTTCATACAAATTAAAATTATTTTTGTGTATTTTTGTATATAGTTTTATACAAATTTAGGTGATTTTATGTGTATATTGTATATCTATTTTCATACAAATACACATTCTTTTATTGATATTTAGTTTATTTATATATATATATATATATATATATATATATATATATATATATATATATATATATATATATATATATATATATATATATATATATATATATATATATATATATATATATATATATATATATATATATATATATATATATATATATATATATATTTTTATACGTGTTTACATCATTTGATGTGTATTTTGTATATATATTTCTATAGAAATCTACGTTGATTTATGAGTATTCGTATATAGATTTTGAAATAAATTTACACTGTTTTATGTGTATTTTACATATTTTTTCAATACAAATTTACCTTATTGTATATGCATTTTGTTTATTAATTTTAATACAAATTTAATTATGCTATCTGTATTTTTGTATATGTATTTTTATAAAAATATGCTTTATTTTATTGGTATTTTGTATTTTTATTTTCATAAAAATTTACATTATTTTATTTATATTCTGTTTATTTTTTTTTAAACAATTTTACATTATTCTATGTGTTTTTTGCATATCTATTTTTATACGTATTTACTTAATTTTATGTGTATTTTGTATATATATTTTTATAGAAATCTACGTTATTTTAAGTGTATTCGTATATATAATTTGAAACAAATTTACATTGTTTTATATGTATTTTTGCATATCTCTTTCAATACAAGTTTACCTTATTGTATGTGCATTTTGTATATTTATTTCAATACAAATTTAAATATTTTATGTGTATTTTGGTATATATATTTTTATAAGAAATGCGCTATTTGATGGGAATTTTACATATTTATTTTCATACAAATTTACATTATTTTATTAATATTCGGTGTATTTATTTTGTTACGATTTCATATTATTCTATTTGTTTTTTGTATATATATTTTTTATACATATTTACATTATTTAATGTGTATCTTGCATATATATTTCATACAAATTTATTATCTATTATTTATTTTCATGCAAATACACATTCTTTTCATGATATTTTGTTTATTTATTTTGACACGAATTTACCTAGATATGTATTTTGTATATATATTTTTATACGTATTTACATAATTTCATGTGCATTTTGTATATATATTTCTATAGAAATCTACGTTATTTGAAAGAGATATGCAAAAATACATATAAAACAATGTAAATTTGTTTTAAAATATATATAGGAATACATATAAAATAACGTAGATTTCTATAAAAATATATATACAAAATACACATAATATTAAGTAAATACGTATAAAAAAATGTAAACAAAATACACATAAAATAGTGTAAATTCGAAACAAAATAAATAAACAAAATACCAATAAAAGAATGTGTATTTGTATAAATATAAATGTAGAAAATACACATACAAAATAAACATAAAATAAGGTAAATTTGTAATGAAATATATGTACAAAATACACATAAAATAATGTAAATTTATATGAAAATATATATACAAATACACATAAAAAACCATGAATTTTTATAAAATTATATATTCAAAATAAATATTAAATAATGTAAATGCGTATAAAAATATATAAACAAAATACATATAAAATAATGTAAATTCGTATCAATATAAATCAACAAAATACCAATAAAATAATATATATTTGAATGAAAATAGATTTACAAAATACACATAACATAACTAAAATTTGTATTGAAATATATACAAAAATACATAAAAGTAATTTGAGTTTGTATGAAAATAGATATTCAAAATACACATAAAACTAGGTAAATTTCTTTTGAAATATATATACAAAATACCCATAAAATATTGTAAATTTGTGCCAAAATATATAAACAAATACACATAAAATAACTTAAAATAACGTAAATATGGATCAAATATATATACAAAAAACACATTAAATAATGTAAATATGTATAAAAAAAATACATACAAAACACAAATAGAATAATGTAAAATCGTATCAAAATAAATACAGAAAATATTAATAAAATAATGTAAATTTGTATGAAAATTAAGATGCAAAATACCCATAAAATAGCGCATTTTTTATAAAAATATATATACGAAAAAACATAAAATATTTGATTTTGTATTAAAATAAATAGATATACAAAATACACATATAATAAGCTAAATTTGAATTGAAATATATATACAAAATACATAAAATAATGTAAATTTGTATCAAAATACTTATACAAATACACATATAATAACGTAAATTTGTATAAAAATATATAAACAAAATACACATTAAATAATATAAATACGTATTAAAAAAAATGTACAAAATACACAAATAATCATGTAATTCGTATCAAAATAAATAGACAAAATACCAATAAAATAATGTAAATTTCTATGAGAAAACATATACAAAATACACATAAATAACGCAAATATCAATAAAAATATATATAATATAATATATTTTTATACATATTTAAAATATTTAATGTATATTTTGTATATATATTTTATCCAAATTTACGTTATTTTATATGTATTTGTTTATATACTTTCATACAAATTTACATTATTTTATGTGAGTTTTGTATATGTATTTCAATACAAATTTGCCTAACTTTATGTGTATTTTGCATATGTATTTTCAAACAAATTTTAATTATTTTTGTGTATTTTTGTATATATTTTTATACAAATTTTAGTTATTTTATTTGTTTTTTGTATATATATTTTCCTACAAATATACATTCTTTTATTGGAATTTTGTGTATTTAATTTTTTACGAATTTACATTATATAATGTGTATTTTGTATATATATTTTTCTACGTATTAAAATTATTTTATGGGTATTTTATATATACATTTTCATAAAAATTTACGTTATTTTATTGTGTATTCGTATATATTTTGAAACAAATTTTATACAAATTCATGTTATTTTATGTGTATTTGTATATATATTTTCATACAAATTTATATTATTTTATGTGTATTCTTACATATATTTTATTACAAATTTACCTTATTTTATGTTTATTTTGTATATTTATTTCATTCAATTTTAAATTATTTAATGTGTATTTTTGCATTTGTATTTAGGTTATCTTAGGTTATCTTTAGGTTACCTTTTTTTTTGTTTATTTTGTATATTTATTTCATTCAATTTTAAATTATTTTATGTGTATACTTGTATTTGTATTTAGGTTATTTTATGTGTATTTTGCATATATATTTTCATCCAAAATTACATTATTTTATTGGTATTTTCTTAATTTAATTCGATACGAATTTAGATTATTTCATAGGTATTTTGTATACATATTTTTATACTCATTTACATTATCTAAAGTGTGTTTTGTATATATGCAAATTTATTTTATGTTCATTTTTGTACATATATTTTTATAGAAATTTGCGTTATTTTATGTATTTAGTTTTATATAAATTTACGTTATTTTATGTGCATTTTGTATATTCATATTTATACAAATACACATTCTTTTAATGGTATATTGTTTATTTACATTTATACGACTTTACATTATTTTATGTGTATTTTGTATACATTTTTTTATTCGTATTTACTTAATATTATGTGTATTTTTTATATGTATTTTTATAGAAATCTACGTTTTTTATGTGTATTCGTATATATATTTTGAAACAAATTTACATTATTTTATATGTATTTTGCGTATCTATTTCAATACAAATTTACCTTATTGTATGTGCATTTTGTATATTTATTTTAATACAAATTCAAATATTTTATGTGTATTTTGGTATCAATAATTTTATAAAAAATGCGTTATTTTATAAGTATTTTGCATCTTAATTTTCATACAAATTTACATTATTTTATTAATATTCTGTGTATATATTTTGATACGATTTTACATTATTCTATTTGTGTTTTGTATATATTTTTTTATACATATTTACATTATTTAATTATATATATATATATATATATATATATATATATATATATATATATATATATATATATATATATATATATATATATATATATATATATATATATATATATATATATATATATATATATATATATATATATATATAAATATATATATATATCTATATATATATATATATATACATATATATATATATATATATATATATATATATATATATATATATATATATATATATATATCATACAAATTTACGTTATTATATGTGTATTTGTTTACATATTTTCTTTCAAATTTACATTATTTTATGTGTATTTTGTATATGTATTTCAATACAAATTAACCTAATTTTATGTGTATTTTGGGTATTTCTTTTCATACAAATTTAAATAAAATTAATATATATTTGAATGAAAATAAATTTACAAAATACACATAACATAACTAAAATTTGAGTTTGTATGAAAATAGATATACAAAATACACATAAAACTAGGTGAATTTCTTTTGAAATGTATATATAAAATACGCATAAAATATTGTAAATTTGTGTCAAAATATATAAACAAATACACATAAAATAACGTAAATTTGTATGAAAAATATATACAAAATACACATAGAATAATGTCAATTCGTATCAAAATGAATGAGCAGAATATCAATAAAATAATGTATATTTGTAAGAAAATAAAGATGCAAAATACCCAAAAAATAAAGCATATGTCTATAAAAGTACAGATACAAAAATACACATCGAATAATTAAATTTGTATTAAAATTAATATACAAAATGCGTATATAATAATGTAATTATTATACACACAAAATGAAGTAAATACGTATAAAAAATGTATACAAAATACACATAAAATAATGTAAATTCGTATCAAAATAAATAAACAAAATACCAATAAAAGAATGTGTATTTGTATAAATATAGACATACATAATACACATAAAATAACGTAAATTTGTATAAACTATATACAAAAGTACACAAAAGTAGTTAAATTTGTATGAAAATAGATATACAAAATACTCATAAAATAAGCTAAATTTGAATTGAAAAATATATACAAAATACATCAAATAATGAAAATTTGTATTAAAATTTTTATACAAATACACATATAATAACGTAAATTTTTATGAAAATATATATACAAAATACACATAAAATAATGTAAATACGTAGAAAAATATATAAACAAAATACCATTAGAAAAATGTGTATTTGTATAAATGTAAATATACAAAATACACATAAAATAACGTATATTTATATAAAATTATATACAAAAATACACAGAAGTAATTAAATTTTATGAAAATAGATATACAAAATACACACAAAATAAGCTAAATTTGAATTGAAATATATATACAAAATACATAAAATAAAGTAAATTTGTATCAAAATATTTATACAAATACACATATAATAACGTAAATTTGTATAAAAATATATAAACAAAATACACATTAAATAATGTAAATATATATAAAAAAAATATGTACAAAATACACATATAATCATATAACTCGTATAAAAAAAATAAAAAAATACCAATTAAATAATATAAATTTGTATGAGAAAACATATATAAAATACACATAAAATATGTATACAAAATACCTATGAAGAAATCTAAATTCGTATCGAGTTAAATTAAGAAAATACCAATAAAATAATGCAATTTTGGATGAAAATATATATAGAAAATACACATAAAATTACCTAAATACATATACAAATATACACATAAAAAAATTTAAGATTGAATGAAATAAATATACAAAATAATCATAAAATAAAGTAAATTTGTAATGAAAAATATGTAAAAATTCACATAAAATAACATAAATTTCTATGAAAATATATATACAAATGTACATAAAATAACATGAATTTGTATTAAATTTGTATCAAAATAAATACGAATACACACTATAAAATAATGTAATTTTTTATTAAAATATATATACAAAATACACATATAATAATGTAAATACGAAGAAAAATATATATACAAAATACACATGAAATAATGTAAACTCGTATCAAAATAGATAAACAAAGTTCCAATAAAAGAATGTATATTTGTAGGAAAATATATATACAAAATACAAATAAAATAACTCAAATTTGTATAAAAATAAATACAAAAATACAAAAAAATAATTTAAATTTGTTTGAAAATAGATATGCAAAATACACATAAAGTTAGGCAAATTTGCATAGAAATACATGTACAAAATACACATAAAGTAATGTAAATTTGTATGATAATATACAAACAAATACACATAAAATAACGTAAATTTGGAAAAAATATATATACAAAATATACATTAAATAATGTAAATATGTATAAAAATATATATACAAAATACACAAAGAATAATGTTAAATCGTATCAAAATAAATAAATAGAATATTAATAAAATAATGTAAATTACAAATTTACGTTATTTAATGTGTATTTTGTATTTTTATATTTATACAAATATACATTCTTGTATTGGTGTTTTGTTTATTTATTTTGATACGAATTTACATTATTTTATGTGTATTTTGTATACATTTTTTTATACGTATTTACTTAATTTTATGTGTATTTTGTATATATATTTTTATAGAAATCTACCTTATTTTATGTGTATTCGTATATATATTTTGAAACAAATTTACATTGTTTATATGTATTCTGCATATCTATTTAAATACAGATTTACCTTATTGTATGTGCTTTTTGTAAATTTATTTTAATACAAATTCAATTATTTCATGTGTATTTTGTTATGTATATTTAAAAAAAAATGCGTATTTTATGGGTATTTTGCATCTTAATTTTCATACAAATTTACATTATTTTATTAACATTCTGTGTATTCATTTTGACAGGATTTTACATTATTCTATTTGTCTTTTGTAAATATTTTTTTATATATATTTATATTATTTAATGTGTATTTTGTATATATATTTTATACAATTTTACGTTATTTTAAGTGTATTTGCTTATATATTTTCATTCAAATTTACATTATTTTAAGTGTATTTTGTGTATGTATTTAAATACAAATTTACCTAATTTTATGTGTATTTTGTATATTTATTTTCATACAAATTTAAATTATTTTTGTGTAGTTTTGTATATAGTTTTATACAAATTTATGTTATTTCATGTGTATTTTGTATATCTATTTTCATATAAATACATTCTTTTATTGATATTTTGTTTATTTATTTTGACGAATTTACATTATTTAATTGTGTATGTATTTTTATAAAATATGCTTTATTTCATGGGTATTTTGCATCTTTATTTTCATACAAATTTACATTATTTTATTGATATTCTGGTCATTCATTTTGATACGAATTGACTTTATTCTTTGTGTATTTTGTATATTATTTTCATACAAATTTACATAATTTTATTTGTATTTGTTTATATATTTTGACACAATTTTACAATATTTTACTGGTATTTGGTATATATATTTCAAAAGAAATTTACCTAGTTTTACGCGTATCTTGTATATCTATTTTCATACAAATTCAAATTATTTCTATGTATTTTTGTATATATTTTAATTCAAATTTTAGTTATGTTATGTGTATTTTGTAAATTTCTTTTTATTCAAATAGATATTATTTTATTGGTATTTTGTTGATTTATTTTGATACGAATTTACATTATTTTATATGTACTTTGTATATATTTTTATACGCATTTACATTATTTAATATTTATTTTGAATATATATTTTTATACAAATTCATGGTATTTTATGTGTATTTGTATATATATTTTCATATAAATTTACATTATTTGATGTGTATTTTGTACATATATTTCATTACAAATTTACCTTATTTTATGTTTATTTTGTATATTTATTTAATTTAATATTAAATTATTTTGTGTATATTTGTATTTGTATTTAGGTTATTTTATGTGTATTTTCTATATATATTTCCATCGAAAACTTACATTATTTTATTGGTATTTTGTTAATTTAATTCGATAAGAATTTAGATTATTTCATAGGTATTTTGTATACATATTTTTATACGCATTTACATTATTTAATGTGTGTTTTGTATATATAATTTTATGCAAATTTACTTTATTTTATGTGCATTTTTGTACATATATTTTTATAGAAATTTCCGTTCTTTTATGTGTATTTTGTATGTGTTTTCTTATACAAATTTACATTATTTTATTGGTATTTTGTTTATTTATTTTGATACGAATTACATTAATATATGTGTATTCTGTACATATCTTTTATACGTATATACATTTTTTAATGTGTATTTTGTTTATATATTTTTATACAAATTTACGTTATTATATGTATATTTGTATAAATATTTTGATACAAATTTACTTTATTTCATGTATTTTGTATATATATTTCAATTCAAATTATGCTTATTTTAAGTGTATTTTGTATATCTATTTTCATACAAATTTAATTACTTTTGTGTGTTTTAGTATCAAGTTTTATACAAATCTACGTTATTTTATGTGTATTTTGTATACAAAATACACATAAAATAATATAAATTTGAAAGAAAATATATAAACAAATACACATATAATAACATAATTTTGTTTGAAATATATATACAAAACACATTAAATAATGTAAATATGTATAAAAAAATATATACAAAACACAAATAGAATAATGTAAAATCGTATCAAAATATATACACAGAATATTAATAAAATAATGTAAATTTGTATGAAAATTAAGATGCAAAATACCTATAAAATGACGCATTTTTTTTTTTTTTATAGATACCAAAATACACATAAAATATTTGAATTTGTATTAAAATAAATATACAAAATGCACATACAATAAGGTAAATTTGTATTGAAATAGATATGCAAAATACATATAAAATAATGTAAATTTGTTTCAAAATATATACACGAATACACATAAAATATCGTAGATTTCTATAAAAATACATATACAAAATACACATAAAATTAAGTAAATACGTATAAAAAAATATATACAAAATACACATAAAATAATGTAAATTCGTATAAATATAAATAAACAATATACCAATAAAAGAATGTGTATTTGTATAAATATAAATATACAAAATGCAAATAAAATAAAGTAAATTTATATAAAACTATATACATAAAATAACGCAAATTTCTATAAAAATATATGTACAAAAATGAACATAAAATAAATTTGCGTAAAAATATATATACAAAACACACATTAGATAATCTTTGTTTTCATTTTTACATTACTTTATTGATATTCTGTACATTTATATTGATACAATTTTACATTATTCTAGGTGTATTTTGTATATATTTTCCTTACATATTTACATTATTTTATGTGTATTTTGTAAATATATTTTCATAAAAAATTACGTTATTTTATTGTGTATATTCGTATATATTTTGATACAAATTTTATACAAATTCATGTTATTTTATGTGTATTTGTATATATATTTTCATTCAAATTTATATTATTTTATGTGCATTTTTACATATATTTCATTACAAATTTACCTTATTTTATGTTTATTTTTTATATTTATTTCTTTTAATTTTAAATTATTTTATGTGTATATTTGTATTTCTATTTAGGTTATTTTATGTGTATTTTCTATATATATTTTCATCCAAAATGACATTATTTTATTGGTATTTTCTTAATTTAATTCGATACGAGTTTAGATTATTTCATAGGTATTTTGTATACATATTTTTTTACTCATTTACATTATCTAATGTGTGTTTTGTATATATATTTTTATGCAAATTTACTTTATTTTATGTGCATTTTTGTACATATATTTTTATAGAAATTTGCGTTATTTTATGTGTATTTTGTATATGTTTTCTCACACAAATTTACATTATTTTATTGGTATTTTGTTTATTTATTTTGATACGAATTACATGATTATATGTGTATTTTGTACATATTTTTTTTATACGTATTTACATTTTTAATGTGTATTTTGTTTATATATTTTTTTAAAAATTTACTTTATTATATGTGTATTTGTGTAAATATTTTGATACAAATTTACATTATTTTGTGTATTTTGTATATAGATTTCAATTCAAATTTAGCTTACATTTTTATAAAATATATATACAAAATACACATAGAATAATGTAAAATTGTATCAAAATAAATACACAGAATGTCAATAAAATAATGTAAATTTGTATGAAAATAAAGATGCAAAATACCCATAAAATAAAGCATATTTTTTATAAATATACATATACAAAAATACATATAAAATAATTAAATTTATATTAATATTAATATACAAAATGAACAAACAATATGGTAAATTTGTATTGAAATAGATATGCAAAACACACATAAAACAAGGTAAATTTATTTCAAAATATATATACGAATACACATAAAAAAACGTAATTTTCTGTAAAAATATATATAAAAAATACATACAAAAATACACAAAAATAATTTAAATTTGTATGAAAATAAATATACAAAATACACATAAAATTAGGTAAATTTGTATTGAAATACATATACAAAATACACATCAAATAATGTAAATTTGAATGAAAATATATAAACAAATACACTTTAAATAACGTAAATTTGTATAAAATATATTTACAAAATACACATTAAATAATGCAAATATGAATGAAAAAAATATATACAAAACACAAATAGAATAGGGTAAAATCGTATCAAAATAAATACACAGAATATTAATAAAATAATGTAAAATTGTATGAAAATAAAGATGCAAAATACCCATAAAATAACGAATTTTTTAAAAAATATATATGTACCAAAATACACATAAAATATTTAAATTTGTATTAAAATAAATATACAAAATGCACATTTATTAAGGTAAATTTGTATTGAAATAGATATGCTAAATACATATAAAACTATGTAAATTTGTTTAAAAATATATATACGAATACACAAAATAACGTAGATTTCTATAAAAATATATATACAAAATACACATAAAATTAAGTAAATACGTATAAAAAAATGTATACAAAATATACATCTAAATTTGTATGAAAATATTTATACAAATACACATAAAATAACATGAATTTGTATAAAATTTGTTTCAAAATATATACGAATACACACAAGAAAATAACGTAAATTTTTATGAAAATGTATATACAAAATACACATAAAATAATTTCAATACGTAGAAAAGTATATATACAAAACACACATAAAATAATGTAAATTCGTATCAAAATAAATAGACAAAATTCCAATAAAAGAGTGTATATTTGTAGGAAATTTTGTATAAAAATATATACACACAAAAAAAAAATTTCAATTTGTATGAAAATAGATATATAAAATACACATATTATTAGTTAAATTTGTATTTAAATACACATAAAATAATGTAAATTTGTATGAAATGAAAACAATTACACATAAAATAACGTACATTTGTATAAAATATATATTCAAAATACACATGGAATAATGTAAAATCGTATCAAAACAAATACACAGAGTATCAATAAAATAATGTAAATTTGTATGTAAATAAAGATGCAAAATACCCATAAAATAAAGCATATTTTTATAAAATTACATAAACAAAAATACACATAGAATAATTAAATTTGTATTAAAATTTATATATAAATGCACATACAATAAGGAAAATTTGTATTGAAAAAATATGCAAAATACACATAAAACAGTGCAAATTTGTTTCAAAATATATATACAAACACACATAAAATAACGTAGATTTCTATAAAAATATATATACAAAATACACATGAAATTATATAAATACGTATAAAAATACATATACTAAATACACATTAAATAATGTAAATTCGCGTCAAAATAAGTAAACAAAATATCGATAAAAGAATGTGTATTTGTATGAAAATGTATATACAAAATACACAGTCATAAAATAACCTAAATTTGTATAAAAATATATACAAAAATACACAAAAATAATTTAAACTTGTATGAAAATAAATATTCAAAATACACATAAAATTATGTAAATTTGTGTTGAAATATGTATACAAAATACACATAAAATAATGTAGATTTGAATAAAAATACATAAACAAATACACTTAAAATAACGTAAATTTGTATGAAATATATATACAAAATACAAACTAAATAATGTAAATATGTATAAAAAAATATATAGAAAACACAAATAGAATATTGTAAAATCGTAACAAAATAAATACTCAGAATATCAATAAAATAATGTAAATTTGTATGAAAATAAAGAAGAAAAAAATATAAATATAAATTTTTCTTATAAAATATATACCATATACAAAATATAAATTTAAATTTTTATTTTTATAATAATAACATAATACACAATACAATTTTTTATGAAACAGATATGCAAAATACATATAAAACTATGTAAATTTGTTTCAAAATATATATACGAATACACATAAAATAACGTAGATTTCTCTGAAAATATATATACAAAATACACGTAAAATAAAGTAAATACGTATAAAAAATGTATACAACATACACATAAAATAATGTAAATTCGTATCAAAATAAATAAACAAAATACCAATAAAAGAATGTGTATTTGTATAAATATAAATATAAAAAATACGCATAATATAACGCAAATTTATATAATACTTTTTATGTGTATTATGTATATTTATATTTATACAAATACACATTCTTTTATTGGTATTTTCTTTATTTATTTTGATACGAATTTACATTATTTTATGTGTATTTTGTATTCATTTTTTTATACGTATTTACTTCATTTTATGTGTATTTTGTATATATATTTTTATAGAAATTGACGTTATTTTATGTGTATTCGTATATATATTTTGAAACAAATTTACATTGTTTTATATGTATTTTGCATATCTATTTCAATACAAATTTACCTTATTGTATGTGTTTTTTATATATTTATTTCAATACAAATTAAAAAGTTTTTATGTGTATTTTGGTATATATATTTTTATAAATAAAAAAAATGCGTTATTTTATGGGTATTTTGCCTCTTTATTTTCATACAAATTTACATTATTTTATTAATATTCTGTGTATTTATTTTAATACGATTTTACATTATTGTATTTGTGTTTTGTATATATATTTTTATACTAATTTACGTTATTTTAAGTACATACGTATAAGAAAATGTAGACAAAATACAACTAAAATAATGTAAATTCGTATCAAAATAAATAAACAAAATACCAATAAAAGAATGTGTATTTGTATAAATATAAATATACAAAATACACATAAAATAACGTAAATTTGTATAAAACTATATTCAAAAATACACAGAAGTAATTAAATTCGTATGAAAATAGATATACAAAATACAGATAAAATAAGCTAAATTTGAATTGAAATGTATATACAAAATACATAAAATAATGTAGATTTGTATCAAAATATTTATAAAAATACCCATAAAATAACGTATTTTTTTTATTTATAAAAATATATATACCAAAATACACATCAAAAAATTAAATTTGTATTAAAATAAATATACAAAAAACACATACAATAAGGTAAATTTGTATTGAAATAGATATGCAAAATACATATAAAACAATGTAAATTTGTTTCAAAATATATATACGAATACACATAAAATAACGTAGATTTCTATAAAAATATATATACAAAATACACATAAAATGAAGTAAATACGTATAAAAAAATGTATACAAAATACACATAAAATAATGTAAATTCGTATCAAAATAAATATACAAAATACCAATAAAAGAATGTGTATTTGTATAAATATAAATATACAAAATACACATAAAATAACGTAAATTTATATAAAACTATATAGAAAAATACACAGAAGTATTTTAATTTGTATGAAAATAGATATACAAAAAAAGGTAAATTCGTTTCAAATTCAATAAACAAAATTCAGATAAAAGAACGTTTATTTGTAGAAAAAATAAATATACAAAATACACATAAAATAACGAAAATTTGTATGAAAATATATAAAAAAATAAACAAAAATAATTTCAATTTGTATGAAAATAAATATGCAAAATACACATGTATTTTGTATATCTATTTTCACACAAATTTAATTGCTTTTGTGTATTTTTGCATATAGTTTATATAAATTTACGTTATTTTATTTGTATATTTATATTTATACAATACACATTCTTTTATTAGTATTTTGTTTATTTATTTTGATACGAGTTTACATTATTTTATGTGTATTTTGTATACCTTTATTTATACGTATTTACTTCATTTTATGTGTATTTTGTATATTTATTTTCATAGAAATCTATGCTATTTTATGTGTATTCGTATATATATTTTGAAAAAAATTTACATGGTTTTATACGTATTTTGCATATCTATTTCAATACAAATTTAGCTTATTGTATGTGCATCTTGTATATTTATTTTAATACAAAATCAAATATCTTATGTGTGTCTTGGTATATATATTTAAAAAAAAAAGCGTTATTTTATGGGTATTTTGCATCTTAATTTTCATACAAATTTACATTATTTTATTAATATTCTGTGTATTTATTGTGATACGATTTTATATTATTCTATTTGTGTTTTTTATATATTTTTTTATACATATTTACATTATTTAATGTGTATTTTTTATATATATTTTATACAAATTTACGTTATTTTAAGTGTATTTGTTTATATATTTTCATTCAAATTTACATTATTTTATGTGTATTTTGTAAATGTATTTCAATACAAATTTACCTAATTTTATGTGTATTTTGTATATTTATTTTCATACAAATTAAAATTATTTTTGTGTATTTTTGTATATAGTTTTATACAAATTTAGGTGATTTTATGTGTATATTGTATATCTATTTTCATACAAATACACATTCTTTTATTGATATTTAGTTTATTTATTTTGACGCGAATTTACATTATTTAATGTGTATTATATATATATATATATATATATATATATATATATATATATATATATATATATATATATATATATATATATATATATATATATATATATATATATATATATATCATTTGATGTGTATTTTGTATATATATTTCTATAGAAATCTACGTTGATTTATGAGTATTCGTATATAGATTTTGAAATAAATTTACACTGTTTTATGTGTATTTTACATATTTTTTCAATACAAATTTACCTTATTGTATATGCATTTTGTATATTAATTTTAATACAAATTTAATTATGCTATCTGTATTTTTGTATATGTATTTTTATAAAAATATGCTTTATTTTATTGGTATTTTGTATTTTTATTTTCATACAAATTTACATTATTTTATTTATATTCTGTTTATTTTTTTTAAACAATTTTACATTATTCTATGTGTTTTTTGCATATCTATTTTTATACGTATTTACTTAATTTTATGTGTATTTTGTATATATATTTTTATAGAAATCTACGTTATTTTAAGTGTATTCGTATATATATTTTGAAACAAATTTACATTGTTTTATATGTATTTTTGCATATCTCTTTCAATACAAGTTTACCTTATTGTATGTGCATTTTGTATATTTATTTCAATACAAATTTAAATATTTTATGTGTATTTTGGTATATATATTTTTATAAGAAATGCGCTATTTGATGGGAATTTTGCATATTTATTTTCATACAAATTTACATTATTTTATTAATATTCGGTGTATTTATTTTGTTACGATTTCATATTATTCTATTTGTTTTTTGTATATATTTTTTTATACATATTTACATTATTTAATGTGTATCTTGCATATATATTTCATACAAATTTATTATCTATTATTTATTTTCATGCAAATACACATTCTTTTCATGATATTTTGTTTATTTATTTTGACACGAATTTACCTAGATATGTATTTTGTATATATATTTTTATACGTATTTACATAATTTCATGTGTATTTTGTATATATATTTCTATAGAAATCTACGTTATTTGAAAGAGATATGCAAAAATACATATAAAACAATGTAAATTTGTTTTAAAATATATATACGAATACACATAAAATAACGTAGATTTCTATAAAAATATATATACAAAATACACATAATATTAAGTAAATACGTATAAAAAAATGTAAACAAAATACACATAAAATAATGTAAATTCGAAACAAAATAAATAAACAAAATACCAATAAAAGAATGTGTATTTGTATAAATATAAATGTAGAAAATACACATACAAAATAAACATAAAATAAGGTAAATTTGTAATGAAATATATGTACAAAATACACATAAAATAATGTAAATTTATATGAAAATATATATACAAATACACATAAAAAACCATGAATTTGTATAAAATTATATATTCAAAATAAATATTAAATAATGTAAATGCGTATAAAAATATATATACAAAATACATATAAAATAATGTAAATTCGTATCAATATAAATCAACAAAATACCAATAAAATAATATATATTTGAATGAAAATAGATTTACAAAATACACATAACATAACTAAAATTTGTATTGAAATATATACAAAAATACATAAAAATAATTTGAGTTTGTATGAAAATAGATATTCAAAATACACATAAAACTAGGTAAATTTCTTTTGAAATATATATACAAAATACCCATAAAATATTGTAAATTTGTGCCAAAATATATAAACAAATACACATAAAATAACTTAAAATAACGTAAATATGGATCAAATATATATACAAAAAACACATTAAATAATGTAAATATGTATAAAAAAAATACATACAAAACACAAATAGAATAATGTAAAATCGTATCAAAATAAATACAGAAAATATTAATAAAATAATGTAAATTTGTATGAAAATTAAGATGCAAAATACCCATAAAATAGCGCATTTTTTATAAAAATATATATACGAAAAAACATAAAATATTTGATTTTGTATTAAAATAAATAGATATACAAAATACACATAAAATAAACTAAATTTGAATTGAAATATATATACAAAATACATAAAATAATGTAAATTTGTATCAAAATACTTATTCAAATACACATATAAAAACGTAAATTTGTATAAAATATATAAACAAAATACACATTAAATAATGTAAATACGTATAAAAAATGTACAAAATACACAAATAATCATGTAATTCGTATCAAAATAAATAGACAAAATACCAATAAAATAATGTAAATTTCTATGAGAAAACATATACAAAATACACATAAATAACGCAAATTTCAATAAAAATATATATAATATAATATATTTTATACATATATAAAATATTTAATGTATATTTGTATATATATTTTTTCCAAATTTACGTTATTTTATGTGTATTTGTTTATATATTTTCATGCAAATTTACATTGTTTTATGTGAGTTTTGTATATGTATTTCAATACAGATTTGCCTAACTTTATGTGTATTTTGCATATGTATTTTCAAACAAATTTAAATTATTTCTGTGTATTTTTGTATATATTTTTATACAAATTTTAGTTATTTTATTTGTTTTTTGTATATATATTTTCCTACAAATATACATTCTTTTATTGGAATTTTGTGTATTTAATTTTTTACGAATTTACATTATTTTATGTGTATTTTGTATATATATTTTTCTACGTATTAAAATTATTTTATGTGTATTTTATATATACATTTTCATAAAAATTTACGTTATTTTATTGTGTATTCGTATACATTTTGAAACAAATTTTATACAAATTCATGTCATTTTATGTGTATTTGCATATATTTTCATACAAATTTATATTATTTTATGTGTATTCTTACATATATTTTATTACAAATTTACCTTATTTTATGTTTATTTTGTATATTTATTTCATTCAATTTTAAATTATTTAATGTGTATTTTTGCATTTGTATTTAGGTTATCTTAGGTTATCTTTAGGTTACCTTTTTTTTTGTTTATTTTGTATATTTATTTCATTCAATTTTAAATTATTTTATGTGTATACTTGTATTTGTATTTAGGTTATTTTATGTGTATTTTGCATATATATTTTCATCCAAAATTACATTATTTTATTGGTATTTTCTTAATTTAATTCGATACGAATTTAGATTATTTCATAGGTATTTTGTATACATATACTCATTTACATTATCTAAAGTGTGTTTTGTATATATATTTTTATGCAAATTTATTTTATGTTCATTTTTGTACATATATTTTTATAGAAATTTGCGTTATTTTATGTATTTAGTTTTATATAAATTTACGTTATTTTATGTGCATTTTGTATATTCATATTTATACAAATACACATTCTTTTAATGGTATATTGTTTATTTACATTTATACGACTTTACATTATTTTATGTGTATTTTGTATACATTTTTTTATTCGTATTTACTTAATATTATGTGTATTTTTTATATGTATTTTTATAGAAATCTACGTTTTTTATGTGTATTCGTATATATATTTTGAAACAAATTTACATTATTTTATATGTATTTTGCGTATCTATTTCAATACAAATTTACCTTATTGTATGTGCATTTTGTATATTTATTTTAATACAAATTCAAATATTTTATGTGTATTTTGGTATCAATAATTTTATAAAAAATGCGTTATTTTATAAGTATTTTGCATCTTAATTTTCATACAAATTTACATTATTTTATTAATATTCTGTGTATATATTTTGATACGATTTTACATTATTCTATTTGTGTTTTGTATATATTTTTTTATACATATTTACATTATTTAATGTGTATTTTGCATATATATATATATATATATATATATATATATATATATATATATATATATATATATATATATATATATATATATATATATATATATATATATATATATATATATATATATATATATATATATATATATATATATATATATATATATATATATATATATATATATATATATATATATATATATATATTATATGTGTATTTGTTTATATATTTTCTTTCAAATTTACATTATTTTATGTGTATTTTGTATATGTATTTCAATACAAATTAACCTAATTTTATGTGTATTTTGGGTATTTCTTTTCATACAAATTTAAATTAAATTAATATATATTTGAATGAAAATAAATTTACAAAATACACATAACATAACTAAAATTTGAGTTTGTATGAAAATAGATATACAAAATACACATAAAACTAGGTGAATTTCTTTTGAAATGTATATATAAAATACGCATAAAATATTGTAAATTTGTGTCAAAATATATAAACAAATACACATAAAATAACGTAAATTTGTATGAAAAATATATACAAAATACACATAGAATAATGTCAATTCGTATCAAAATGAATGAGCAGAATATCAATAAAATAATGTAAATTTGTAAGAAAATAAAGATGCAAAATACCCAAAAAATAAAGCATATGTCTATAAAAGTACAGATACAAAAATACACATCGAATAATTAAATTTGTATTAAAATTAATATACAAAATGCGTATATAATAATGTAAATTTGTATTGAAAAAATATACAACATACACGTTTACTCATACAAATTTATATTATTTTATTGGTATTTTGTTTATTTATTTTGATACGAATTACATGATTATATGTGTATTTTGTACATATTTTTTTATACGTATTTACATTATTTAATGTGTATTTTGTTTATATATTTTCATACAAATTTACGTTATTATATGTGTATTTGTATAAATATTTTGATACAAATTTACTTTATTTCATGTATTTTGTATATATATTTCAATTCAAATTTAGCTTATTTTGTGTGTATTTTGTATATATTTTCATACAAATTTAATTACTTCTGTGTATTTTTGTATATAGTTTTATATAAATTTAGGTTATTTTATGTGTATTTTGTATATTTATATTTATACAAATACACATTCTTTTATTGGTATTTTGTTTATTTATTTTGATTCGAATTTACATTATTTTATGTGTATTTTGTATACATTTTATTATACGTATTTACTTCATTTTATGTGTATTTTGTATATATATTTTTATAGAAATTTACGTTATTTTATGTGTATTCGTATATATATTTTGAAACAAATTTACAATGTTTTATATGTATTTTGCATATCTATTTCAATACAAATTTACCTTATTGTATGTGTTTTTTGTATATTTATTTTAATACAAATTTAATTTTTTGATGTGTATTTTGGTATATATATTTTTATAAATAAAAAAATGCGTTATTTTATGGGTATTTTGCTTCTTTATTTTCATACAAATTTACATTATTTTATTAATATTCTGTGTATTAATTTTGATACGATTTTACATTATTCTATTCGTGTTTTGTACATATTTTTTTATACAAATTTACGTTATTTTAAGTGTATTTGTTTATGTATTTTCATTCAAATTTACATAATTTTATGTGTATTTTGTGTATGTATTTCAATACAAATTTACCTAATTATATGAGTTTTTTGTTTTGTATGAAAATAAAGATGCAAAATACCCATTAAATAACGCATTTTTTATAAAAATATATATACCAAAATACACATGAAAAAATTAATTTGTATTAAATTAAATATACAAAATACACATACAATAAGGTAAATCTGTATTGAAATACATATGCAAAATACATATAAAACAATGTAAATTTGTGTCAAAATATATAAACAAATACACATAAAATAACTTAAAATAACGTAAATATGTATCAAATATATATACAAAAAACACATTAAATAATTTATATTCTGTTTTTTTTTTAAACAATTTTACATTATTCTATGTGTATTTTGTAAATCTATTTTTATACGTATTTACTTAATTTTATGTGTATTTTGTATATATATATTTTTATAGAAATCTACGTTATTTTATGTGTATTCGTATATATATTTTGAAACAAATTTACATTGTTTTATATGTATTTTTGCATATCTCTTTCAATACAAATTTACCTTATTGTATGTGCATTTTGTATATTTATTTCAATACAAATTTAAATATTTTATGTGTATTTTGGTATATATATTTTTATAAGAAATGTGTATTTTGGTATATATATTTTTATAAGAAATGCGCTATTTGATGGGAATTTTGCATCTTTATTTTCATACAAATTTACATTATTTTATTAATATTCGGTGTATTTATTTTGATACGATTTCACATTATTCTATTTGTTTTTTGTATATATTTTTTTATACATATTTACATTATTTAATGTGTATCTTGCATATATATTTTATACAAATTTATTATCTATTATTTATTTTCATACAAATACACATTCTTTTCATGATATTTTGTTTATTTATTTTGACACGAATTTACCTGTGTATTCGTATATATATTTTGAAACAAATATACATTGTTTTATGTGTATTTTGCATATTCTTTCAATACAAATTTACCTTATTGTATGTGCATTTTGTATATATATATATATATATATATATATATATATATATATATATATATATATATATATATATATATATATATATATATAGATATATATATATATATATATATATATATATATATATATATATATATATATATATATATATATATATATATATATATATATATATATATATATATATATATATATCAATTTACATTATTTTATATGTATTTTGTATATGTATTTTTCTACGTATTTACATTATTTTATGTGTATTTTGTACGTATATTTTCATAAAAATTTACGTTATTTTATTGTGTGTATTTGTATCTATTTTGATACAAATTTACATTATTTTATGTGTATTTTGCATTTCTATTTCAATACAAATTTACCTTATAGTATGTGTATTTTGTATATTTATTTTAATACAAATTTAATTATTTTATGTGTATTTTTGTATAAATTTTTTTTTAAATGAGTTATTTTATGTGTATTTTGTATATCTATTTTCATACAAATTTAATTACTTTTGTGTATTTTTGTATATACTTTTATATCAATTTACGTTATTTTATGTGTATTTTGTATAATTATATTTATACAAATACACATTCTTTTATTAGTATTTTGTTTATTTATTTAGATACGAGTTTACATTATTTTATGTGTATTTTGTACACATTTTTTTATACGTATTTACTTCATTTTATGTGTATTTTGTATATATATCTTTATAGAAATCTGCGTTATTTTATGTGTTTTCGTATATATATTTTGAAACAAATTTACATTGTTTTATATGTATTTTGCATATCTATTTCAATACAAATTTACCTTATTGTGTGTGCATTTCGTATATTTATTTTAATACAAATTCAAATATTTTATGTGTGTTTTGGAATATATATTTTTATAAAAAATGCGTTATTTTATGGGTATTTTGCATCTTTATTTTCATGGAAATTTATATTATTTTATTAATATTCTGTGTATTTATTTTGATACGATTTTACATTATTCTATTTCTGTTTTGTATATATTTTTTTATACATATTTACATTATTTAATGTGTATTTTGTATATATATTTCATATAATTTTACGTTATTTTAAGTGTATTTGTTTATATATTTTCATTCAAACTTACATTATTTTATGTGTATTTTGTATATGTATTTCAATACAAATTTGCCTAATTTTATGTGTATTTTGCATATCTATTTTCAAACAAATTTAAATAGTTTTTGTGTGTTTTTGTATATATTTTTATACAAATTTTAGTTATTTTATTTGTATTTTCTATATATATTTTCTTACAAATATACATTCTTTTATTGGAATTTTATCTATTTATTCTGATACGAGTTTACTTTATTTTATGTGTATTTTGTATATATATTTTTCTACGTATTTACATTATTTTATGTGTATTTTGGATATATATTTTCATAAAAATTTACTTTATTTTATTGTGTGTATTCGTATATAATTTGATACAAATTTTAGACAAATTCATGTTATTTTATGTGTATATGTATATATATTTTCATACAAATCTACATTATTTTATGTGCATTTTTACATATATTTCATTACAAATTTACCTTATTTTATATTTATTTTGAATATTTATTTCCTTCAATTTTAAATTATTTTATGTGTATATATATATATATATATATATATATATATATATATATATATATATATATATATATATATATATATATATATATATATATATATATATATATATATATATATATATATATATATATATATATATATATATATATATATATATATATATATATATATATATATATGTGTATTTTCTATATATATTTTCATCAAAAATTACATTATTTTATTGGTATTTTGTTAGTTTAATTCGATACGAATTTAAATTATTTCATAGGTATTTTGTATATATATTTTTATACGCATTTACATTATTTAATATGTGTTTTGTATATTTATTTTTATGCAAATATACTTTATTTTATGTGTATTTGTATAAATATAAATATACAAAATGCACATAAAATAAGGTAAATTTGTATAAAACAATATACAAAGATACACAAAAGTAATTAAATTTGTATGAAAATAGATATACAAAATACACACAAAATAAGCTTAATTTGAATTGAGATATATGTACAAAATACGTAAAATAAAGTAAATTTGTATCAAAATATTTTTACAAATACACATATAATTACGTAAATTTTATATAAAATTATATAAACAAAATACACATTAAATAATGTAATTACGTATAAGAATATATATACAAAATACACATATAATCATGTAATTCGTATCAAAATAAATAAACAAAATACCAATAAAATAATGTAAATTTTTATGAGAAAACATACAAAATACACAAAATAAATAAATTTCTATAAAAATATATGTACAAAAATGCACATAAAATAAATTTGCATTAAAAAATATATACAAAACACACATTACATAATGTAAATGAGTATAAACATATGTATACAAAATACCTATGAAAAAATCTAAATACGTATCGAGTTAAATAAAGAAAATACCAATAAAATAATGTAATTTTGGATGAAAATATATATAGAAAATACACATAAAATTACGTAAATACAAATACAAATATACACATAAAATAATTTAAAATTGAATGAAATAAATATACAAAATAATCATAAAATTAGGTAAATTTGTAATGAAAAATATGTAAAAATACACGTAAAATAATATAAATTTGTATGAAAATATATATACAAATACACATAAAATAACATGAATTTGTATAAAATTTGTATCAAAATAAATAGGAATACTCACAATAAAATAATGTAAATTTTTATTAAAATATATATACAAAATACACATAAAATAATGTAAATACGTAGAAAAATATATATACAAAATACACATAAAATAATGTAAATACGTAGAAAAATATATATACAAAATACACATAAAATAATGTAAACTCGTATCAAAATAAATAAACAAAATTATAATAAAAGATTGTATATTTGTAGGAAAATATATATACAAAATACAAATAAAATAACTAAAATTTGTATAAAAATAAATACAAAAATACACAAAAATAATTTAAATTTGTTTGAAAATAGATATGCAAAATACACATGAAATTATGCAAATTTGAATTGAAATACATATACAAAATACACATCAAATAATGTAAATTTGTATGAAAATATATAAACAAATACACATAAAATAACGTAAATTTGGATAAAATATATATACAAAATATACATTAAATAATGAAAATATGTATAAAAATATATATACAAAATACACATAGAATAATGTTAAATCGTATCAAAATAAATAAACAGAATATCAATAAAATAATTTAAATTTGTATGAAAATAAAGATGCAAAATACCCATATAATAACGCATATATGCATAAAAATATATATTCAAAAATACACATGAAATAATTAAATTTGTATTGATATAAATATACAAAATGCATATACAATAAAGTAAATTTGTATTGAAATACATATGCAAAATACAGATCAATAATGTAAATTTGTATCAAAATATATATACGAATACACATAAAATAGAGTAAATTTCTATGAAAATATACGTATAAAATAAATATAAAATGATGTAAATAGTATAAAAATATATATACCAAATACACCTAAAATAATGTAAATTCGTATCAAAATAAACAAACAAAATTCCGATAAAAGAACGTATATTTGTAGGAAAATAAATATACAAAATACACATAAAATAACAAAAATTTGTATAAAAATATATACAAAAACAAACAAAAATAATTTAAATTTTTATGAAAATTGATATACAAAATACACATATAATTAGTTAAATTTGTACAAATTTGTACATGTACAAAATACACAAAATAATGAAAATTTGTATGAAATGAAAACAAATACACATAAAATAACGTACATTTGTATTAAATATATATACAAAATACACAAAGAAAATAATGTAAAATCGTATCAAAATAAATACACAAAATATCAATAAAATAATGTAAATTTGTATGAAAATAAAGATGCAAAATACCAATAAAATAAAGCATATTTTTATAAAAATACATATACATAAATACACATTCAATAATTAAATTTGTAGTAAAATTAATATACAAAATGCACATACAATAAGGTAAATTTTTATTAAAAAATATGCAAAATACACATAAAACAATGTAAATTTGTTTCAAAATATATATACGAATGCACATAAAATAACGCAGATTTCTATAGAAATATATATACAAAATACACTTGAGATGCTGTAAATACGTATAAAAATATATATACAAAATAGACATTAAATAATGTAAATTCGTGTCAAAATAAATAAACAAAATATCAATAAAAGAATGTGTATTTGTATGAAAATAGATATACAAAATACACATAAAATAACGTAAATTTGTATAAAACTATATAAAAAATACACAAAAATAATTTAAATTTGTTTGAAAATAAGTATACAAAATACACATAAAATTAGGTAAATTTGTATTGAAATACATTTACAAAATACACATAAAATAATGTAAATTTGAATGAAAATACATAAACAAATACACTTAAAATAACGTAAATTTGTATGAAATATATATATATATATATATATATATATATATATATATATATATATATATATATATATATATATATATATATATATATATATATATATATATATATATATATATATATATATATATATATATATATATATATATATATATATATATATATATATATATATATATAAAATATATATACAAAACATAAAGAGAATAATGTAAAATCGTAACAAAATAAATAAACAGAATATTAATAAAATAATGTAAATTTGTATGAAAATAAAGGAGCAAAATACCCATAAAATAACGCTTTTTTTTTAAATATATATACCAAAATACATATAAAAAATTTAAATTTGTATTAAAATAAATATACAAAATGCACATACAATAAGGTAAATTTATATTGAAATAGATATGCAAAATACATATAAAACAATGTAAAATTTGTTTCAAAATATATACGAATACACATAAAATAACGTAGATTTCTATAAAAATATATATACAAAATACACATAAAATGAAGTAAATACGTATAAAAAAATGTATACAAAATACACATAAAATAATGTAAATTCGTATCAAAATAAATAAACAAAATTCCAATAAAAAAATGTGTATTTGTATAAAAATAAATATACAAAATACACATAAAATATCGTAAATTTATATAAAGCTATATACAAAAATACACAAAAGTAGTTAAATTTGTATGAAAATAGATATACAAAATCCACATAAAATAAAATAAATTTGAATTGAAATATATATATATATATATATATATATATATATATATATATATATATATATATATATATATATATATATATATATATATATATATATATATATATATATATATATATATATATATATATATATATATATATATTATATATATATATATATATATATATATATATATATATATATATATATATATATATATATATATATATATATATACAAAATACATGAAATAATGTAAATTTGTATCAAAATATTTATACAAATACACATATAATAACGTAAATTTGTATAAAAAACATAAACAAAATACACATTAAATAATGTAAATACGTATAAAAAATATATACAAAATACACATATAATCATGTAATTCGTATCAAAATAAATAAACAAAATACCAATAATATAATGTAAATTTGTATGAGAAAACATATACAAAATACATATAAAATAACGCTAATTTCTTTAAAAATATATGTACAAAAATGCACATCAAATAAAGTAAATTTGCATCAAAATATATAGACAAAACACACATTAAATAATGTAAATGCGTGTAAAAAAATGTATAAAAAATACCTTTAAAATAATCTAAATTCGTATCGAATTAAATTAACAAAATACCAATAAAATAATGTAGTTTTGGAAGAGAATGTATATAGAAAATACAAATAAAATAACCTAAATACAAATACAAATATACACATAAAATAATTTAAAATTGCATCAAATGAATATATGAAACAAATATAAAATAAGGTAAATTTGTAATGAAATATATGTAAAAATACACATAAAATAATTTAAATTTGTATGAAAATATGTATTCAAATACACATAAAATAACATGAATTTGTATAAAATTTGTATCAAAATATATACGAGAGCACACAATAAAATAACGTAAATTTTTATGAAAATATATATCCAAAATACACATAAAATAATGTAAATACGTAGAAACATTTATATACAAAATACACATAAAGTAATGGAAATTCGTATCAAAATAAATAAACAAAATTGCAATAATAGAATGTATATATGTAGGAAAATATATATACAAAATACAAATAAAATAACTAAAATTTGTATAAAAATTTATACAAAAATACGCAAAAATAATTTAAATTTGTTTGAAAATAGATTGGCAAAATACACATAAAATTAGGCAAATTTGGATTGAAATACATATACAAAACACTCATAAAATAATGTAAAACTTTATGAAAATATATAAACAATGTATTGAAATACATTTACAAAATACACATCAAATAGTGTAAATTTGAATTAAAATATATATACAAATACACTTAAATTAACGTAAATTTGTATAATATATATATATATATATATATATATATATATATATATATATATATATATATATATATATATATATATATATATATATATATATATATATATATATATATATATATATATATATATTAAATCACATTAAATAATGTAAATATGTATACAAAAATATATACAAAACACAAATAGAATAATGTAAAATCGTATCAAAATAAATAAACAGAATATTAATAAAATAATGTAAATTTGTATGAAAATTAAGATGCAAAATACCTATAAAATAACGCATTTTTTATAAAATTATATATACCAAAATACACATAAAATATTTGAATTTGTATCAAAATAAATATACAAAATGCACATACAATAAGGTAAATTTGTATTGAAATAGATATGCAAAATACATATAAAACAATGTAAATTTGTTTCAAAATATATATACGAATACACATAAAATAACGAAGATTTCTATAAAAATATATATACAAAATACACATAAAATTAAGTAAATACGTATAAAAATGTATACAAAATACACATAAAAAAATGTAAATTCGTATAAATATTAATAAACAAAATACCAATAAAAGAATGTGTATTTGTATAAATATAAATATACAAAATGCACATAAAATAACGTTAATTTATATAAAAAAAATTATACAAAAATACACAGAAGTAATTAAATTTGTATGAAAATAGATATACAAAATACACACAAAAAAAGCTAAATTTGAATTAAAATATATATACAAAATTCATAAAATAAAGTAAATTTGTATCGAAATATTTTTAACAAATACACATATAAAACGTAAATTTGTATAAAATTATATAAACAAAATACACATTAATTAATTAAATACGTATAAAAAATATGTACAAAATACACATATTATCATGTAATTAGTATCAAAATAAATAAACAAAAAAACAATAAAATAATGTAAATTTGTATGAGAAAACATATACAAAATACACATAAAATAACGCAAATTTCTCTAAAAATATATGTACAAAAATACACAAAATTAATTTGGATAAAAAAATATATACAAAACACACATTAGATAATGTAAATGAGCATAAAAATATGTATATAAAATACCTATGAAATAATCTGAATTCGTATCGAGTTAAATTAAGAAAATACCAATAAAATAATGTAATTTTGGATAAAAATATATATAGAAAACACACAAAAATAACCTAAAAACAAATACAAATATACACAATAAATAATTTGAAACTGAATAAAATAAATATACAAAATAAACATAAAATAAGGTAAATTTGTATTGAAATATATGTAAAAATACACATAAAATAATTTAAATTTGTATGAAAATATATAGAAATACACATAAAATAACATGAATTTGTATAAAATTTGTATCAAATTATATACGAATACACACAATAAAATAACGTAAATTTTTATGAAAATGTATATATAAAATACACATAAAATAATTTAAATACGTAGAAAAATATATATACAAAATACACACAAAATAATGTAAATTCGTAAAAAAATAAATACACAAAATTCCAATAAAAGAATGTATATTTGTAGGAAAATATATATACAAAATACAAATAAAATAACAAAAATTTGTATAAAAATATATACAAAAAAACACAAAAATAATTTAAATTTGTTTGAAAATAGATATGCAAAATACACATAAAGTTAGGCAAATTTGTATTGAAATACATATACAAAACTCACATAAAATAATGTAAATTTGTATGAAAATATATAAACAAATACACATAAAATAACGTAAAATTGGATAAAATATATATACAAAATATTCATTAAATATTTTAAATATGTATAAAATTATATTATATTATATATATTTTTATTGAAATTTGCGTTATTTATGTGTATTTTGTATATGTTTTCTCATACAAATTTACATTATTTTATTGGTATTTTGTCTATTTATTTTGATACGAATTACATGATTATTTGTGTATTTTGAACATATTTTTTTATACGTATTTACATTATTTGATGTGTATTTTGTTTATATATTTTTATACAAATTTACATTATTATATGTGTATTTTTATAAGTATTTTGATACAAATTTACATTATTTTATGTATTTTGTATATATATTTCAATTCAAATTTAGCTTATTTTATGTGTATTTTGTATATCTATTTTAATACAAATTTAATTACTTCTTTGTATTTTTGTATATAGTTTAATATAAATTTACGTTATTTTATGTGTATTTTGTATATTTATATTTATACAAACACACATTCTTTTATTAGTATTTTGTTTATTTATTTTGATACGAGTTTACATTATTTTATGTGTATTTTGTATACATTTTTTTATACGTATTTACTTAATTATATGTGTATTTTGTATATATATTTTTATAGAAATCTACGTTATTTTAGGTGTATTCCTTTATATATTTTGAAACAAATTTACATTGTTTTATATGTATTTTGCGTATCTATTTCAATACAAATTTACCTTATTGTATGTGCATTTTGTATACTTATTTTAATACAAAATCAGATATTTTATGTGTTTTCGTATATATATTTTTATAAAAAATGCGTTATTTTATGGGTATTTTGCATCTTAATTTTCATACAAATTTACATTATTTTATTAATATTTTGTGAATTTATTTTGATAAGATTTTACATTATTCTATTTGTGTTTTGTATCTATTTTTTTTATACATATTTACATTATTTAATGTGTATTTGTATATATATTTGTTACAAATTTACGTTATTTTAAGTGTATATGTTTATATATTTTCATTCAAATTTACATTATTTTATGTGTATTTGGTATATGTATTTCAAAACAAAATTACCTAATTTCATGTGTTTTTTGTATATTTATTTTCATAAAAGTTTAAATTGTTTTTGTGTATTTTTGTATATAGTTTTATACAAATTTAGGTTATTTTATTTGTTTTTTGTATATCTATTTTCATACAAATACACATTCTTTTCATGATATTTTGTTTATTTATTTTGACACGAATCTACCTAGATATGTATTTTGTATATATATTTGTATACGTATTTACATCATTTCATGTGTATTTTGTATATATATTTCTATAGAAATCTACGTTATTTTATGAGTATTCGTATATATATTTTGAAACAAATTTACATTGTTTTATGTGTATTTTGCATATTTTTTCAATTCAAATTTACCTTATTGTATGTGCATTTTGTATATTAATTTTAATACAAATTTGATTATTCTATGTTTATTTTTGTATATATATTTTTATGCAAATATGCGTTATTATATGGGTATTTTGTATCTTTATTTTCATAAAAATTTACATTATTTAATTGATATTCTGTTTATTTATTTTGATACGATTTAACATTATTCTATGTGTATTTTGTATATATATTTTTATACATATTTACATTATTGAATGTATATTTTGTATATATATTTTATCCAAATTTACGTTATTTTATGTGTATTTCTTTATATATTTTAATACAAACTTACATAGTTTTATACAAATTTACGTTATTTTATGTGTATTTTGTATATGTATTTTCATACAAATACACATTCTTTTATTGATATTTTATTTATTTATTTTGACACGAAATTTACATTATTTAATGTCTATTTTGTATATATATTTTTAAACGTATTTACAACATCTCAAGTGCATTTTGTATATATGTTTCTATAGAAATCTACGTTATCTTATGTGTATTCGTATATATATTTTGAAACAAATTAACATTGTTTTATGTGTATTTTGCAAATTTAAAATTTTTTTTTACCTTATTGTATGTGCATTTTGTATATTACTTTTAATACAAATTTAATTATTGAATGTGTATTTTTGAATATATATTTTTATAAAAATATGCTTAATTTTATGGGTATTTTGCACCTTTATTTTCATACAAATTTACGTTATTTTATTGATATTCTGTTTACTTATTTTGATACGATTTTACATTATTCTATGTGTATTTTTTATATATATTTTATACAAATGTACGTTATTTTATGTGTATTTGTTTTCATTTCATACAAATTTACATTATTTTATGTGTATTTTGTACATGTATTTAAAGACAAATTTAACTAATTATCAGTGTATTTTGAACATCTATTTTCATAAAAATTGAAATTATTTTTATTTATTTTTGTATATTTTCATACAAATTTTCGTTATTTTATATGTATTTTGTATATTTATTTTTCTACAAATATACGTTCTTTTAGCTGAATTTTGTTTATTGAATTTGATACGAATTTACCTTATTTTGTATATCTATTTTCATACAAATTTAATTACTTCTGTGTATTTTTGTATATAGTTTTATATAAATTTACGTTATTCTATGTGTATTTTGTATATTTATATTTATACAAATACACATTCTTTTATTGGTATTTTGTTTATTTATTTTGATACGATTTTACATTATTTTATGTATATTTTGTATACATTTTTTTATACGTATTTACTTCATTTTATGTGTATTTTGTATATATATTTTTATAGAAATCTACGTTATTTTATGTGTATTCGTATAAATATTTTGAAACAAATTTACATTGTTTTATATGTATTTTGCATATCTATTTCAATACAAATTTACCTTATTGTATGTGTTTTTTATATATTTATTTTAATACTAATTTAATTTTTTTATGTGTATTTTGGTATATATATTTTTATAAATAAAAAAAATGCGTTATTTTATGGGTATTTTGCCTCTTTATTTTCATACAAATTTACATTATTTTATTAAATTTTGTGTATTTATCTTGATACGATTTTACATTATTCTATTTGTGTTTTGTATATATTTTTTTTATACAAATTTACGTTATTTTAAGTGTATTTGTTTGTATTTTCATTCAAATTTACATTATTTTATGTGTATTTTGTATATGTATTTCAATACAAATTTACCTAATTTTATGTGTATTTTGTATATTTTTTTTCATACAAATTTAAAATATTTTTGTGTATTTTTGTATATAGTTTGATACAAATTTAGGTTATTTTATTTGTATTTTGTATCTATTTTCATACAAATACGCATTCTTTTATTGATATTTTGTATATTTATTTTGAGGCGAGTTTACATTATTTAATGTGAATTTTGTATATATATTTTTATACGTATTTACATCATTTCATGTGTATTTTGTATATATATTCCTATAGAAATCAACGTTATTTTATGTGTATTCGTATAAATATTTTGAAACAAATTTACACTGTTTTATGTGTATTTTGCGTATTTTTTCAATACAAATTTACCTTATTGTATGTGCATTTGGTATATTAATTTTAATACAAATTTAGTTATTCTATGTGTATTTTTGTATATGTACTTTTTAAAAAAAATATGCTTTATTATATGGGTATTTTGCATCTTTAATTTCATACAAATTTAAATTATTTTATTGATATTCTGTGTACTTATTTTGATACGATTTTACATTATTCTATGTATAACAAAAATAAATACAGAATACACAAAAATAGATATGCAAAATACATATAAACAATGTAAATTTGTTTCAAAATATATATACGAATACACATGAAATAAGGTACATTTCTATAAAAATGTATGTACAAAATACACATAAAATTAAGTAAATACGTATAAAAAAATGTATACAAAATACACATAAAATAATGTAAATTCGTATCAAAATAAATAAACAAAATAACAATAAAAGAATGTGTATTTGTATAAATATAAATATATAAAATACACATTAAATAATGTAAATTTGTTTAAAACTATACAAAATACACATGAAATGATGTAAATACGTATAAAAATATATATACAAAATACACATTAAATAATGTAAATTCGCGTCAAAATAAATAAACAAAAGATCAATAAAAGAATGTGTGTTTGTATGAAAATAGATATAGAAAATACACATAAAATAACCTAAATTTGTATAAAACTATATACAAAAATACACAAAAATAATTTAAATTTGTATGAAAATAAATATACAAAATACACATAAAATTAGGTAAATTTGTATTGAAATACATATACAAAATACACTTAAAATAATGTAAATTTGAGTGAAAATATATAAACAAATACATTTAAAATAATTAAATTTGTATAAAATATATATACAAAATACACATCAAATAATGTAAATATGTATAAAAAAATATATACAAAATACAAATAGAATAATATAAAATCGTATCAAAATATATACACAGAATATTAATAAAATAATGTAAATTTGTATGAAAATTAAGATGCAAAATACCTATAAAATAACGCATTTTTTATAAAATTATATATACCAAAATACACATAAAATATTTGAATTTGTATCAAAATAAATATACAAAATGCACATACAATAAGGTAAATTTGTATTAAAATAGATATGCAAAATACATATAAAACAATGTAAATTTGTTTCAAAATATATATACGAATACACATAAAATAACGAAGATTTCTATAAAAATATATATACAAAATACACATAAAATTAAGTAAATACGTATAAAAATGTATACAAAATACACATAAAAAAATGTAAATTCGTATAAATATTAATAAACAAAATACCAATAAAAGAATGTGTATTTGTATAAATATAAATATACAAAATGCACATAAAATAACGTAAATTTATATAAAAAAATGTATACAAAAATACACAGAAGTAATTAAATTTGTATGAAAATAGATATACAAAATACACACAAAAAAAGCTAAATTTGAATTAAAATATATATACAAAATTCATAAAATAAAGTAAATTTGTATCGAAATATTTTTAACAAATACACATATAAAACGTAAATTTGTATAAAATTATATAAACAAAATACACATTAATTAATTAAATACGTATAAAAAAATATGTACAAAATACACATATAATCATGTAATTCGTATCAAAATAAATAAACAAAAAAACAATAAAATAATGTAAATTTGTATGAGAAAACATATACAAAATACACATAAAATAACGCAAATTTCTCTAAAAATATATGTACAAAAATACACATAAAATTAATTTGGATAAAAAAATATATACAAAACACACATTAGATAATGTAAATGAGCATAAAAATATGTATACAAAATACCTATGAAATAATCTGAATTCGTATCGAGTTAAATTAAGAAAATACCAATAAAATAATGTAATTTTGGATGAAAATATATATAGAAAACACACAAAAATAACCTAAATACAAATACAAATATACACAATAAATAATTTGAAACTGAATAAAATAAATATACAAAATAAACATAAAATAAGGTAAATTTGTAATGAAATATATGTAAAAATACACATAAAATAATTTAAATTTGTATGAAAATATATAGAAATACACATAAAATAACATGAATTTGTATAAAATTTGTATCAAATTATATACGAATACACACAATAAAATAACATAAATTTTTATGAAAATGTATATATAAAATACACATAAAATAATCTAAATACGTAGAAAAATATATATATAAAATACACACAAAATAATGTAAATTCGTAAAAAAATAAATACACAAAATTCCAATAAAAGAATGTATATTTGTAGGAAAATATATATACAAAATACAAATAAAATAACAAAAATTTGTATAAAAATATATACAAAAATACACAAAAATAATTTAAATTTGTTTGAAAATAGATATGCAAAATACACATAAAGTTAGGCAAATTTGTATTGAAATACATATACAAAACTCACATAAAATAATGTAAATTTGTATGAAAATATATAAACAAATACACATAAAATAACGTAAATTTGGATAAAATATATATACAAAATATTCATTAAATATTTTAAATATGTATAAAAATATATTATATTATATATATTTTTATTGAAATTTGCGTTATTTATGTGTATTTTGTATATGTTTTCTCATACAAATTTACATTATTTTATTGGTATTTTGTCTATTTATTTTGATACGAATTACATGATTATTTGTGTATTTTGAACATATTTTTTTATACGTATTTACATTATTTGATGTGTATTTTGTTTATATATTTTTATACAAATTACATTATTATATGTGTATTTTATAAGTATTTTGATACAAATTTACATTATTTTATGTATTTTGTATATATTTCAATTCAAATTTAGCTTATTTTATGTGTATTTTGTATATCTATTTTAATACAAATTTAATTACTTTCATGTATTTTTGTATATAGTTTTATATAAATTTACGTTATTTTATGTGTATTTTGTATATTTATATTTATACAAACACACATTCTTTTATTAGTATTTTGTTTATTTATTTTGATACGAGTTTATATTATTTTATGTGTATTTTGTATACATTTTTTTATACGTATTTACTTAATTATATGTGTATTTTGTATATATATTTTTATAGAAATCTACGTTATTTTAGGTGTATTCCTTTATATATTTTGAAACAAATTTACATTGTTTTATATGTATTTTGCGTATCTATTTCAATACAAATTTACCTTATTGTATGTGCATTTTGTATACTTATTTTAATACAAATCAGATATTTTATGTGTTTTCGTATATATATTTTTATAATATATAATATTTATTTTTATATGGGTATTTTGCATCTTAATTTTCATACAAATTTACATTATTTTATTAATATTTTGTGTATTTATTTTGATACGATTTTACATTATTCTATTTGTGTTTTGTATCTATTTTTTTATACATATTTACATTATTTAATGTTTATTTGTACATATATTAGATATAAATTAACGTTATTTTAAGTGTATATGTTTATATATTTTCCTTCAAATTTACATTATTTTATGTGTATTTTGTATATGTATTTCAAAACAAAATTACCTAATTTTATGTGTTTTTTGTATATTTATTTTCATACAAGTTTAAATTATTTTTGTGTGTTTTTGTATATAGTTTTATACAAATTTATGTTATTTTATTTGTATTTTGTATATCTATTTTCATAGAAATACACATTCTTTTCATGATATATTGTTTATCTATTTTGACACGAATTTACATTATTTAATGTGTATTTTGTATATATATTTTTATACGTATTTACATCATTTCATGTGTATTTTGTATATATATTTCTATAGAAATCTACGTTATTTTATGTGTATTCGTATATATATTTTGAAACAAATTTATATTCTTTTATGTGTATTTTGCATATTTTTTCAATACAAATTTACCTTATTGTATGTGCATTTTGTATATTAATTTTAATACAAATTTGATTATTCTATGTTTATTTTCGTATATGTATTTTAATAAAAATATGCTTTATTTTATGGGTATTTTGCATTTTTATTTTCATACAAATTAACATTATTTTATTGATATTCTGTGTATTTATTTTGATATGATTTTACATTATTCTATGTGTATTTTGTATATATATTTTATATAAAATATACGTTATTTTATGTGAATTTGTTTTCATTTCATACAAATTTACATTATTTAATGTTTTTTTGTACATGTATTGAAATACAAATTTAACTACTTATATGTGTATTTTGTGTATCTATTTTTTATGTATATTTTCATAGAAATTTACTCTATTTTATGAGTATTCGTATATATATTTTCATACAAATTTACATTATTGATGTGTATTTTGTATCTATTTCAATACAAATTTACTTTATTGTACGTGCATTTTGTATATTTATTTTAATACAAATTTAATTATTATTATGTATTTTTGTATATATATTCTTATGCAAATATGTGTTATTATATGGATATTTTGCATTTTTTTTTTCATACAAATTTACATTATTTTATTGATATTCTGTTTATTTATTTTGATACGATTTAACATTATTCTATGTGTATTTTGTATATATTTTTTTATACATATTTACATTATTTAATATGTATTTGTTTATATATTTTCATAGAAATTTACATTATTTTATGTGTATTTTGTATATATATTTTTCTACGTATTTAAATTATTTTATGTGTATTTTGAATATACATTATCATAAAAATTTACGTTATTTTATTGTGTGTATTCGTATATATTTTCATACAAATTTTATACAAATTCTTGTTATTTAATGTGTATTTGTATATATATTTTCATACAAATTTATATTATTTTGTGTATTTTTATATATATTTCATTATAAATTTACCTTATTTTATGTTTATTTTGTATATTTATCTCATTCAATCTTAAATTATTTTATGTGTATATTTGTATTTGTATTTAGGATATTATATGTGTATTTTCTATACATATTTTCATCCAAAATTACATTATTTTATTGGTATTTTCTTAATTTAATTCGATACGAATTTAGATTATTTCATAGGTATTTTGTATACATATTTTTATACTCATTTACATTATCTAATCTGTGTTTTGTATATATATTTTTATGCAAATTTATTTGATGTGCATTTTTGTACATATATTTTCATAGAAATTTGCGTTATTTTATGTGTTTTTTGTATATGTTTTTTCATACAAATTTATATTATTTCATTGGTATTTTGTTTATTTATTTTGATTCGAATTACATGATTATATGTGTATTTTGTACATATTTTTTATACGTATTTACATTATTTGATGTGTATTTTGTTTATATATTTTTATACAAATTTACGTTATTATATGTGTATTTGTATAAATATTTTGATACAAATTTACTTTATTTTATGTATTTTGTATATATTTTTCAATTCAAATTTAGCTTATTTTGTGTGTATTTTGTATATCTATTTTCATACAAATTTAATTACTTTTGTGTATTTTTGTATATAGTTTTATATAAATTTACGTTATTTTATGTGTATTTTGTATATTTATATTAATACAAATACACATTTTTTTATTGGTATATTGTTTATTTATTTTGATACGAGTTTACATTAAATTATGTGTATTTTGTATACATTTTTTACACGTATTTACCTCATTTTATGTGTATTTTGTATATATATTTTTAAAGAAATCTACGTTATTTTATGTGTATTCGTATATATATTTTGAAACAAATTTACATTGTTTTATATGTATTTTGCATATTTATTTCAATACAGATTTACCTTATTGTATGTGTATTTTGTATATTTATTTTAATACAAATTAATTTTTTTATGTGTATTTTTGTAAATATATTTAAAAAAAAAGCGTTATTTTATGGGTATTTTGCATCTTTATTTTCATACAAATTTACATTATTTTATATACTTTCTGTGTATTTTTTTATACGATTTTTCATTATTCTATTTGTGTTTTGTATATATATTTTTTATACATATTTACATTATTTAATGAGTATTTTGTATATATATTTTATACAAATTTACGTTAATTTAAGTGTATTTGTTTATATATTTTCATTCAAATTTAAATTATTTTATGTGTATTTTGTATATGTATTTCAATTCAAATTTACCTAATTTTATGTGTATTTTGTATATTTATTTTCATACAAATTTAATTTATTTTTGTGTATTTTTATATATAGTTTTATACAAATTTACGTTATTTTATGTGTATTTTATTTATGTATTTTCATACAAATACACATTCTCTTATTGATATTTTCCTTATTTATTTTGACACGAATTTACATTATTTAATGTGTATTTTGTATATATATTTTTATACGTATTTACATCATTTCATGTGTATTTTGTATATATATTTCTATAGAAATCTACGTTATTTTAAGTGTATTCGTATATATATTTTGAAACAAATCTACATTATTTTATGTGTATTTTCTATATATATTTTCATTCAAAATTACATTATTTTATCGGTATTTTGTTCTTATTTTTCGATGCGAATTTAGGTTATTTCATGTGTATTTTCTATACATATACATATAGAGTAAATTTCTATGAAAATATATATTCAAAATACATATAAAATTATGTAAATAAGTATAAAAAAAATATATATCAAATACACTTAAAAAAATGAAAATTCGTATCAAAATAAATAAAAAAAATTCCGATAAAAGAACGTATATTTGTAGGAATACACATAAAATATTTAAATTTGTATTGAAATAAATATACAAAATGCACATACAATAAGGTAAACTTGTATTGAAAGAGATATGCAAAAATACATATAAAACAATGTAAATTTGTTCTAAATATATATACGAATACACATAAAATAGTGTAGATTTCTATAAAAATATATATACAAAATACACATAAAATTAAGTAAATACGTATAAAAAAATGTATACAATATACACATAAAATAATGTAAATTCGAATCAAAATAAATAAACAAAATATCAGTAAAAGAATGTGTATTTGTATAAATATAAGTATACAAAATACACATACAAAATATACATAAAATAAGGTAAATTTGTAATGATATATATGTACAAAATACACATAAAATAATGTAAATTTATATGAAAATATATACAAATACACATAAAATACCATGAATTTGTATAAAAATATATATTCAAAATAAATATTAAATAATGTAAATGCGTATAAAAATATATATACAAAGTACATATAAAATAATGTAAATTCGTATCAATACAAATCAACAAATCACCAATAAAATAATATATATTTGAATGAAAATAGATTTACAAAATACACATAACATAACTAAAATTTGTATTAAAATATATACAAAAATACATAGAAATAATTTGAGTTTGTATGAAAATAGATATACAAAATACGCATAAAACTAGATAAATTTCTTTTGAAATATATATACAAAATACCCATAAAATATTGTAAATTTATGTCAAAATATATAAACAAATACACATAAAATAACGTAAATTTGTGTGAAAATAATATACAAAATACACATAGAATAATATCAAATCGTATCGATATGAATGAGCAGATTATCAATGAAATAATGTAAATTTGTATGAAAATAAAGATGCAAAATACCCATGAAATAAAGCATATTTTTATATAAATACATATACAAAAATACACATAGAATAATTAAATTTGTATTAAAATTAATATACAAAATGCATATACAATAAAGTGAATTTGTATTGAAAAAATATGCAAAATACACATAAAAGTGTAAATTTGTTTCAAAATCTATTTAAGAATACACATAAAATAACGTAGATTTCTATAGAAATATATATACAAAATACACATGAAATGATGTAAATACGTATAAAAATTTATATTCAAAATACACATTAAATAATGTAAATTCGCGTCAAAATAAATAAACAAAATATCAAAAGAAAATGTATTTGTATGAAAATAGATATACAAAATACACATAAAATAACCTAAAATTAATAGAGTCTGTGGTGTAATTATGAGTTTCCTTGATCAAAGTTAATCTTCCCATCCAATTAGCCCCCTGCCTCCGTTTTTCTTTTCACCGCTCGAGAAAGCAGCGAGCATCAATAGCATACTCGCCAGCATATCACTTGTTTATACTGTTTTGATTTCTTTCTATATATACCCATATCATTAAGGCATTATTTATAACCCCTTAACTATGCATCTAAACTGGGCACCTTACTAGCCATTCTTTCTTGCCTTTTGGGTTTCAACGCAAACTATTTGTTCACTTACACGTTCCGTTTTGGTTCCTTATCTGCAACTTTCAGCATAACGCCCTATTTTGTTGTGATTTACACCATGTGACCAAGACACTCTCTTCTAAACTCAGCGACACCTTTCAACCAGTTGGCTCGTCCTTCAAGTCGAAGAGGACTGGAACACGATACCACAACGGTGAATTTACTGAGTAATCTTATGTTCAGGCACTCATTATTTATCAGTACAGGCCACCGAACCGTTTCACCCCCGGTTCGTCTGCATACCCATCCTCAGGTTCGGACACCCTCACAGCATCCCCTCTCACAACGCAGTATTACGGAAGCAAATGAGTCTCTCTCACCTGTAGTTTTGCAAACAATCAGGACATTCTGAACATTCTTGTTTCTTGAAACGTGAAGTCCAACACATTCAAAGACAGGGCTCGAATGCAATTCAGGAGGTTACAGGGGCAGGCATTCATCACCCACAAGACCCTGGCCCAAACCATCGGCGGGAGGCTGCCTTTTTGCCATATCCACGGGTGTTTTCGCCAGATTCAGACGGTTGTTCTGCAATACAAAAGGCCAAGGAGAACAAGTACTGAAGTCCTCAGCGGACAGTAAACCCATTCTCTTCCAAATAAAGCATGACTTCGGCGGCAGCCCAGGCGTACATCCAAGTGTCCTTAAGGAAAATACCAGTGAGAACGGCGGCTCCGTGTTTGCCGCTGCCCAGGACGGACAACGCCATTGCCTCCTTGCAAAGTGCAGGCAACACTTCACTCACCTTAACGGTTGGCTTTGGTGCCTGATCAATGTCATATCCGACTCGCTTACAGGTCACTGACACTACAGTGGGGAAGTAAGCCGCTCCAAGAAAGAACAACCTGAATGTGGTAGGCGGCAGGCACCACTGGGTATCCTTGGGCAGTACATAATAGTCAGCTTGTAAAAAAAAGTATGTCCCTTTTAGAGATTCTTTTATGTCCATGAGTTTGCTTTTACCTGTGGATGGGATCTTAGGATTGAATATATGAAAGACCTGCATCTTTTCCCTGTAACAACGCGTCGTGTATCCAAATTAAACCCGCATACAGGGGATGGTCAATCCATCGCCTCTGTCGGCTGTAATCTCACCCTCAAGTGGAAACAACCCACCACACAGACTCAGGGAACACCACCAGCAAGTGTCCTCTTACGGTCAAACCACGAAACCATTGAACTTTGTGGCGGACAGTAACGGCGGCAGAATCGGCGGGATACTCATACTCGTTCCGGGTCATGCTGCAAAGACTTGGCAAATCCGTTTGCCTAACGCCCTCCGACGGGCAGTGATGTGTGTATCGTCAGGTTCTCCACATACCCGCGTGACGGTCAGAGCGCTCTTGCAACAGTCAGGAGGTTTTTGCAGGGCGGTTGGCGTGGCACATCTGGACCACCGCCATCGCCCATTTATTCGATTATGCAGTGTCATTAACGCGGAATGTCGCCCGGAACTGCCAGATACGCTGACCTTAAGTCTCCAGCATAACCTCGGCATTGTCAGGCTTTCTCCCGAACAAAGACTGGCTAATTTAGAGGCGTTCTAAAAAGTTGCACTATTCCGAAATTAAGCCAACCTTGGTCAGCTTTGGAACGGTATCGGGGGCGCTTATACCAGGCGAGCCGCTTGGGTTACGCAGTGTGCTGATCCTGCATTAGTTTAAAACCCGTACCAAATCCTGTATATGTCAATGCATTACCATTCCCCAATCGGGGAGGTGGTGCAGCTATCTGAAATGTTGAACAAGGTGTCATCAAAATCAGATTCCCGTGGAATTGTATATCCTGGTTTCCAAAGAAGGCGGTTCTTATCGTCTGGTTCCAGCGTGTGAACACCTGACCGTGGGATGAAGTCATTTTCACTTCGTTGCTGGTCTTCTGATGTGTGTCTCGGTAGAGAAATAAAGTCTTCTGATGCTGATCACAGATGATATTTTACTGGCAACTGCACCCTGCTTGAGTGCGTGAAATAACGGCACCAGCACGCCTCGCAGCCACTATGGGTGAACGAGGATTACCGTTCGGGCTGAGAATATGACCTTCAAGGACAATGAACAAGTATTTTGGTGACTTGCTGAACTCTGTCTATGTATTTGAACGAGCATGTCTGCCGTAAAGACGATGCATTACCCGTGGAACACTAAAACAGTCTCCCGGGAACTTCAAGAGTCCAAGGTTAGCTCAAAATCACCAAATGTGAATTTTAAACCTCGGATCAAGTTCTGCGGGGCATGTCAAAGCTGGACAGATTCGGCATCCACAGTGGACGACAAAATAAAGGCTATTGCCGGTTCCTCAGCCAACGTCTGCGGACAAGGCATTCTTTCTTGGGTGTCGCAGGTTATTACAGGCCTTTCGTTAAGGACAGCAGCTCGCGGTCCTAACCCATCTTTTAAGAAAAGACGCATTTCGTGGCTCCAGCCTCAACAAACAGTTTTGAGGATTTAAAGAAAGCGCTTACAGGCTCCGATTCCTTGTCTTTCCAGTTCGGACCTCGGCTTTATTACCGCTTACTTCAGCTGGCGGGTAGGAACCGCGCTGATGCAAACAGATATGTCCGGCAAAAACATGTGATAGCGTTCGCCAGTGATGCCCAGCTCCCGGAAAAGAACTATTCTGTTACCCACCTAGGCTCTCTTGCCATTGTGTGTGGGCTCAAACATTTCGTGACCTTGTGATGGGGTACAAAATTGTAGTGTTTACAGTACGCAGCCATAACTGATCTTTTCAAGGAAAAAACCTGCACGGTCGTCTGGCAAGATGGTTCTTAACGATCCAAGCATACAATCCGGGAATAAAATACATCACCGGGAGAAACAAATGTGAACAGATGCCTTATCTCGGAATGTTCGATAGGCGCGATTACCACCCAGAGGTCATGCAACTTCCTTCACCACAGGCTACACACTGCTCAGCGTGACCACCCTGTGGAAGAGGTTAATTTACGCCCTCGAGGTCAGGGGCGAATCAAACCTTCGTTGCCAGTTCCTTTTTCACAATTCTTCCTATCAGAGGACAACCTCCTTTGTAGGTCATAGCCAACAGGCGGTACCTACAGACCAACTATGCATCCCAGACATATACGTCCGGCGGCCTTAAGCTGGTGCACACACACATTACCGGGTCACCAGGAAGAGACAGACGCTATCTGTCCACCAGACAGAAAATTCTCTTTAAGCCCCACATTACGGGTTGATGTGAAAAAACATGTCTTTGTTGCGTCGTTTGTTAACACAAACACAAAGGGGGCCGTCAAAGGGCCAACACCTGTCTTGCAATACCCAATACCAGAGGCACTTAACAGGTGTTGTTATAGACTTACTACAGCTCCCAGAGCCAACATAGCTCACTTTACTTATTGGTGTGCGTCGAGCCAGTTCTCTGGGTTTCCTGGTTAAGCGCCTCTCAAGGACAAGACAATACACGCGTGGCCCATGCCCTCGTGAGCTCACGTGTTGTGTCACATTCATGCTCCTCAATTCTTCTGAGTGACAATGGCACCGGTTTGAACTCGGTATTGGCGAAATATGCGCTCAGTTATCACGCAATCCTTCATCACGGCACTTACCACCCAGCTGCTAATGGGTTGTGGAAGGGCCTAATAGGAAAATCTTACAGGTCCTCCATTATCGTGAACGATCTCCACGATAATTGGGATTGGCTGTCGCATATAACCCGCTACATAAATACGTCAGTGAAAGCGACTGCAGGAAGTCTCCTACTACATCTTTGTATGGGGTGGAGAAACGTCTTCGTACGCTTCCTTACAACCCAGCAACCTCTCTACAACATTGATAGGTGCCGCACAACAGCAGATGCATATGTTTTCAAAGATACACTCAAGTTGGAATTGTACGTTAAAAGCTGAAGGTTGAAGTAGTCTCAAACAACAGATGCGTCCCGGTGAATTTCAAAGGGCCAACACAGTCATGATTAAACAAGCGGAAGGGTTCGAAACTGGGAGCTGAATTTGTGGGTCCTTACCGAGTTGTTCAGGTCATCGGAAATCGGTTCGAGGTCTCGAGTCGAATAGTGAGTCAGTCTAGAAGTTCACAGTGATCGTCTGAAAGTAATTCCCTCACCTTTGGACATGATATTGGTGCCCCCCTCAAGGTCAAATGTTCAACAGGATAATCCCAACACCTGCTTAGCTATAACCGAGACCACGGGTTTAAATAACTTCATTCCCACGCACCAGATCCTTGTTTGCGTTTTCTGATCATCTTGTTGTCCCTCGGCCTCCTCGCACCTTGCACCATCCACCTGAAGCCTGGTACCCTCACGGCACATAGGAGGAATTTCCTCATTGAAAGATGTGCTCCTCGTAAAATATCATATCTTCCTTGACCAACACCACGGACTGATGGATAGTCTCAGAAAAACTAATCGGCATGGCAGACTGTATCCGGGCTACCAAGACTAGGGAATCAAAGGCTCCTTCTAGTACCAACTCTCTGACTCTTTTTCAGCTACTGGAGATTGGATTCTGTTACGAGGAAAGGTGATGAGTAAGCTTATGGATTATAGTTTCACTCAGTTCACTCTCCCGGGTAAAGGGTTGCTCAACATCTGATAGGAATTTACCTCAAAGTTCCTTTCGGTACGGCTACCGACGAGGACGTTCGCGATTTGCAGGACCACTACGCTCATGCTTTCCTTTGCTGCTCAGAAATCTTGAGGTGATCAACGCCAGTTGTAGGGCTTGCGCGATTGCATACCCCTAACATTGCGGTACTGCTAGAGCAGACAAATAAGATGGTAGGGTTATCCCAACATGGTTGTCAAACAGATCGACCAGGTGAATCGGATTTCTCCTCCTAGATCAGGCCTTGCTTGCATGTTGAAAACCTCATTAACTCCGTCGCAACGGCAAATCAACGGGTTAATGCCCAACGTGGTTGACGCAGCGCACGATGAAGTCACCTGCCTTGTTCCTCTACACGGTTGAGAACGACTGTCAGATCGGGTATCAAAATTATAACTAACACTGTTACACCCCGGACATGGTCAATATTTTTACCCTTGATTGAGTCCAGCCTCACCCCTGATGCCATAATCATTCATATTTCCTTTCAGACGGCGGACGTGTTGAGGCACACAAGTGTCCGTTCCTTTTTCGGCGAGGACAGTGTGTTGGCCCTGGACGTCCCCGTCTCTTGTTCTAATCGCGAAGGATTTCGCTCTCTGTATTCAACAGGCCTTCTCCTCTTGCAGTATTGCCAAGAGACGGTCTTCGGGCGATTCGCGCTCTGCGTCTCTCTTTGCCTTCCTTCCAGTTCGGGGAGGGGTATGCGAATCGCCCTCACCCGCGTGAACGCGTCCGGCACCTCTTTCTATTGCCCGCCCTGGCCTTCCACCGACACCTGTTTTTCCATAAGAACTTTCAGGGTCTGCGTATTTTATTTCCCTCAGTCCTTCATGTATCGGTCATCTGCCGGAGAGTGCCACTTATCAGCGGGTTACTGGTCACTATGCCGCCGCCCGGAAGCGTGCTATATCGCTCCACTAACATAACAACGTACCCGTCCGGATTCGTCTGGTTTCACGGCCAATATTTCCCCATCAGTGTTTCCTCTACAGGGTCTCTCGATGACATTCATCTCAGCATCTCGTATTAATTCCCCTTAATTCATTGTCTTTCGCGAACAAAACAGAGTTTGCGGAAACCTGGAGGAGACGCTGCCTGATTATTTTGCATCTCCCCTACCTGTACCTGGATTTTTGTACCAATGTTTTGTTCAGTCGGTCTCGTGTCATGTGCTACCTTGGACTCTGTCCTGCACGATTGGTTGTGCAATTTGTGACTGGATACCAGGGAGGCCACTGGCAGGTAGTTTCCTTTCTCAGACCAGTCAGGGGACAGAAACACAAGCTGCTCCTATGCACCAACATTGTGCTGTGTTTCCACTACTGTATTTTTTAGGAATAGATCAGCGACATTGTCTGCTGTAATTGTACCCAGTTGATAGTTTTCTTACATGTGTCCTTATATTTATCTTTTGAGGTTTCTTATGTTTCATGTCACACGTTGTGGTTCCTCTCCCTATTTATAATTCCCACATCTGTTTACCACACCAGCCAGTGTTTTAATGGTGTGTATCATAGGCAGTCTAGCGACAAACTCCTCTATGTATGTTCATGGTACCTAGACTGCGCTGATTTTTTATATCGCGAGTCGCGATCATGGTAGGTGACCGAGCAGTGTTATAGTAGGATATCAATGTATTATTATTATTTAATATCACCACGAATTAGGCATACAATTGTCAATGGAAAACCCGACAGATGGGTGCACCACCTTATAGGTGTCTCGTCCGTCCAGTGTTTGCGTCTCAGTTTTGTATACTTAGCACTCCGATGGTGCGTGGAGGTCACCTTGACGCGTGACCAGTGTAACAGTGTTTTCCAACCTGTAACTCCGCCACTCCTTCACGAGAGTCACGACTGACACACCATGACAGTCGCTCTCGCTCCGTCACTCTTGTACCAAGGCTACGAATATAATTCGCCTTAAAGAATGAAGTCTTAATCAACACCTTTAAACGCCCCCCGACAAGCCCGTTACATCCCCTTACCCTAAGCCGTGCAGCGTAGACTTACCAAGTGGTCTGGACGATTAGCTGAACACAAGAATTTACTGTTACTGTACATGTTTCTTGCTTTCTTGATAGTCCACCAGTAATTCCTGCCTATACTAACATACACAGGCCATCTCTCCACACCAGCTCAAAGGCTTTCCTACAGTCAACAGTCGAACAATGCAAGGTTTTTTCTTCTTGTAAGCAAACAGATCAATCAATTTTTTTATACCCAAGACATAATCAGTAGTGGGGAAGTAACCTTAAGTCCTTAATAACGCATGATTATATATAATTATCATCACGGAACTCTTACGTTAAGCATTCTTGTAAATAGTTTCCCCAAGCAACTTAGTAGAGTTATAATTCTGTAATTATTAACATCCTCTACTTCCCCTGCATTTTTTTTAAGTAAATAGGGATAATAACTCCATTAACCAGTCCTCTGGAAGGTTCCCTGAGAGAGAGAGAGAGAGAGAAAGCTGGTGGGGACGGGAGACATGTATTTACCGGCTTCTGACCCAGAACTATTGCCAAGAAACAACGATAATTATTAACCATTTTAACGGTAACTATATATGAAGTCAATTATTGGGTAGGAGGAGACTGGTTTTGGCTCTGAAATCGGCGCTTTCAAACATATGAGTGTGAGTGGGACAATCTGGCACCCTGCTGCACGGTCTTGACGAGAAGCGTACGGGACCTTGACGAGAAGCGTACGGGTAATGTTTTCTGTTCAAGACTCTTGTTTCAACTCAACAGCTACTGTCCGTATTTATTTTATACACAGTAGTTGAAACTCAATGATGTATATGGTAATCTGATTATTTACTGAACCGTCTGAACGTAATCAGTTAATCACTAAACAGTAAATTCTGGAAGTTTAGAAGTTTTAAGGATTCTTTCTGGCTAAGCGCATGAAAAATCTGGATATATTCGTCAAAATTCTGGAATTCTGGCAATAACTTAACAAAATTCTGGAAAATCCAGACTTTTCTGGAGTATATGGCAACCCTGCATGTCCATCAACGACAAGGGCTCAGCTAGTCAGCCACACACACACACACACACACACACACACAGCACATTTATACTTAGATAATACGTAATCTTCACGGAGAAATGATTTTAGATTTTGATGATCTGAATTGTCTTTGAGGCTTTTTAGTGACGGAATTAAGGCTGCTAGTTAAACAGACCCTCAAGCCTATTTGCTGTTTGATGGTAAGGAGCATTAGTCACTGCCTGCCTCTGTGAAGGACAGCATTGCACACGGTGTTTTCAAAGTTTAATAAGAAAAAAGTGTTTCAGACTGTTTGTGATGTTTTTACCTCGTCATCATCATCATCATCATGTAAGAAGACATTCATTATCGCATTTCTAAATTGAATTCATGTAATCTGGTATATTTCTAACTACACTATATTATAATATAATATATTATACAATATTATAATTTCACGGTCCACACACACGGTACACACTGAAACGCGTCACTAACATCACCAGTGAATGCGTCACCGTAGTATAGTTGCCAGATACCGCTACCAGGCTAAACATTCTCAAAACCATGACACTTTCTTTCTCTAGCGTCGACTGATATATATATATATATATATATATATATATATATATATATATATATATATATATATATATATATATATATATATATATATATGTATGTATGTATGTATGTATATATGTAATATATATATATATATATATATATATATATATATATATATATATATATATATATATATATATATATATATATATATATATATATATATATATATATATATATATATATGTGTGTATATATGTGTGCATATATGTGTATATGTGTATATATCTATCTATATCTATCTATTTATCTATCTATCTATCTATCTATCTATCTATCTATCTATATATATATATATATATATATATCTATCCATATATATATTCATCTATATATCTATCTATATATATATATATATATATATATATATATATATATATACATATATATATATATATATATATATATATATATATATATATATGTGTACATGTGACCTATAGCCGGGAGGCTAATTCATATGGGCCTGATGGTCGGTCCGAGCCCGTCACAGCGCAGGCAGTTGTTTAGGAGCTCATTCTTGATTTATATATATATCTTATATATATATATATATATATATATATAATATATATATATATATATATATATATATATATATATATATATATACTGGTAACCCCAGCATCGCCATTCTCCAGTTCTTATAGTATCTCAGCAATTGTCAAGCTTCTGGAAGAAGAAAAATAATTCAATATATAAGATATAAAGCCTGTGTCTTTGCTACTCAAACAACTAACAAACATTGGCTATTAGTGTCTGAAAGCCTAGCGTAACCATATAGTAACGCTCACAACTTCTACTAAATATATCTGTGTTTAGACAAATTATTTTATTCACTACATTCAGTACAAGGAACTATTCATTTTAATCAGAAAACATCAACAATAAGTATTTTGAGGATGTTACATGGAAACAGATACAGATACAGATAATGGATACAGGGTGAACTAAACAGATTGTATGACTGGGCGGACAAATGGCAGATGGAGTTCAATGTAGGGAAGTGCAGTATTCTGAGTGTGGTAGGAACAACCCCTCACATAACTATTCCTTAAATGACACTCCCATAAGTAGGTCTGGGTGCGAGAGGATTTAGAGATCTTAGTGAGCTCTGATTTCCGTCCAAGGCACAATGCATTCAATCTAGAAATCTAGCAAATAGGGTACTGGGATTTATTTCAAGGAGCGTAAGAAACTGAAGCGCCGAAGTATTCCTCAAACTATATTTAGCATTAGTTAGACCTCATCTTGACTATGCGGTTCAGTTCAGAGTCACCTTACTATAAAATGTATATCAAAATTTAAGAATAGGTGAAGAGGAGGATGACTAATATTATTCAGGGTTTGATAACTTGCCATTAGAGTAAAGACTCAAACAGTTAAACTTGCATTCTCTAGAGGCGAAGGGTGCGTGGAGACATGATCGAGGTTTATAAATGGATGAAGGGCTTTAATAAGGAGACATTCATAAGGTTTTGTTGGTGAAGAGAACCGGGTAGGACACGAAGTAATGGTTTTAAACGGGATAAATTCAGATTAAACAGGGTCATAGACAAAAATTGGTTTACAAACAGGGTGGTGGATGAGTGGAATAGGCTTAGCAGTCATGTGGTGAGTGCCAATACAATTGTCACATTCAAAAATAGATTAGATAAATTCATGGACCGCGATATTTGGTGGGGCTAGATACACGGGAGCTTAGGTTCAGGGGAGCTGCCTCGTACAGGCCTACCGGTCTCTTGCAGACTCCTGTGTTCTTATGTTCTTATGTTCTTATGAAAAAAGTGAAGACTTACTTTTGTTGTCTGGCCATGGCTGCAACTTTACAGCACGTCTTCATTCTGTGGCTGCCTACTCCAGATTGGGAAGGCTGAATTCAGCAGGCTACTAGGAGCTTGTAGGAACTATCGTACACTAGACTGTGACACGGAAAATTTTTACCTCTCTTCACTTATCTTAATCGTATATGCATATGTTGAAAAACATCACGGTCATGCTAGGCTTTGAAGGGTTTATTAATTAATGAAACCGCTTGTTGTGGAAAGCCCGTCCGCCGCCTCCTTCCTGGAGATCGTCACGAATCGTCCGTGCCGGTTCAGCACCCTGACAGTCGGCCCTGTGCGCGTTGGCTGGGGGGGCGGTGCCTGCTCTGGCTTCTTGAAGTCGTCTTTCCGGGTCTGGCCGGGCCTGTGCTTGCTTCGGTGTTCAGCCTCTGCGGCGAGGGAGCGCACGGTCGTCAATGTCGTTATGATTTATCTGGTTTACTTCAGCTCGTGCTGCGAGTTTCTTATTCTTTGTGTTAGACGTGGTTTTATCTCTTTTAACAATACCTTGTTTCTTTTGCTCATAGGCAGTCCTGCTGGCTCCTGTTGCTGCTGGGACGGGTGGAGGCGTCCACTTTGGCAGGACTCGCTGGGGCGTGGCGTGCCGCGCCAGCAGCTGGCCGAGCAGGGAGCAGGGGGAGGCGTACACGCCTGGCTCGAACAGGGCGGCTTCCAGCACTCGGTAGGCGTGCTGGAAGGCTCTGCGCACGTCCCAGACACGGAAGGAGGACCGCCCAGGTCGTTGGTGGGACAGAGCGGGTCTTGGATGCAGAGGTCCGCCCGCCGGTGGCCGCGCGGCATCACGATGGGCACGTCTTCCTTACGCAGGTAGCGGCCGCGCCCCACTACGCTGATCCCCGTGCTGGCGAAATTAAACTCATAGCCGTAGAAGGCGAAGAAGCTCACCAACAGCCACCCGAGGTCGTGCTGGGCGTCCGGGGGAATCTGCAGCTGCAGGAAGCTGGTGACCATAAGGGTGACGGCGTAGGATGACACGCCCCCCGTGAAGACCTCTGCCAGGCCCAGGCCACGCAGGTAGTGGCGCACCAGCAGTGAGATGGGCGCCAGGGCCGGGAAGCGGCGCAACAACTCCCGCACCAGCTCTGCGGCGCGCACGGCCGCCTCGCTGCCCTGGGACACGTCCACGGGCAAGCCCGTCGCCTGGTGGACGAACTTGACCAGTGGAACCGTCGTCTTTTCCAGCACGGTGAGCTGGCCGAGCCGCCACGCCCTCCCGCTGGAGGGCGTCGCGGAAATGCGAGCAGTGGAGAGGGTGACTCGGGCCAGTGGCCCAGCAGTGTCGCATCCACGTCGCTGTCCGCCATATAGAGGCCGTTGGCCAGGCTGCCGGTGGCCTCGACGCGCACCTGAGGCCACATTGTGACCACCACACGCCGCAGGTCCTCCACTGGACGCAGGCGACGCTGGTACTCGGCGTCTGAGCCGCCAGCCCACCGATGAAAGTCCAGTAGTTCCTGGTGCAGAGCGCGGCGGCTGCCGTCATAACACTTGGGAGGGCAGTCCCAGGGGGGCGGGCGGGGAATTGGCGGTAGAAAGAGGCGGTGTTGGCTGGCGGGGTGTCGTTGTTGAGGTGAAGCAGACGAAGGGGCACGGGTGGGTGTCTGAGGAGGTGCTTGGCGTGGCACAGGAGGAGTGGCACTGGTCTGCGTTTGGGGTTCGGTTGCATGAACGTGTTTTAAAGTTTTGGCGGACGGGCTAGACTCTGCGGCATGACTTGTATCGTCTGTCGCCTCGACGGTGTTCGTGTTGTCCGCGGCTTGGGAACACTCTTCTTTCTCAATACTTTCTTCATATTCCTTGTGTTCTTCATTTTCATTTACTTCTTCTTTCTCAATACTTTCTTCATATTCCTTGTGTTCTTCATTTTCATTTACTTCTTCTTTCTCAATACTTTCTTCATATTCCTTGTGTTCTTCATTTTCATTTTCTTCTTCTTTCTCAATACTTTCTTCATATTCCTTGTGTTCTTCATTTTCATTTTCTTCTTCTTTCTCAATATTTTCTTCATTTTCCTTGTGTTCTTCATTTTCATTTTCTTCTTCTTTCTCAATATTTTCTTCATTTTCCTTGTGTTCTTCATTTTCATTTTCTTCTTCTTTCTCAATATTTTCTTCATTTTCCTTGTGTTCTTCATTTTCGTTTACTTCTTCTTTCTCAATATTTTCTTCATTTTCCTTGTGTTCTTCATTTTCGTTTTCTTCTTCTTTCTCAATATTTTCTTCATTTTCCTTTTGTTCTTCATTTTCGTTTACTTCTTCTTTCTCAATATTTTCTTCATTTTCTTTGTGTTCATTTTTATTTTCTTCTTTCTCAATATTTTCTTCATTTTCTTCCTGTTCTTCATTTTCATTTCCTTCTTCCCTCGCAGTATTTTCTTCATTTTCCTTCTGCCCGTCATTTTCATTCCTTCCATCTCATTGTCTGTATTTTGTCTGTGGTCTTCTTTCTCAATGTCTTCCTCAGTTTCCTTATGTACTTCATTTTTATTCTCCTCGTTTGCATTGTCTACTTCATCTTCCTTATTCTCGTCATTTCCCTTTCCACCTCTTCCTTGTTTTCCATCTCTTCTTCCTTTTCTGTCTCTTCTTCAGTTAGCAAGTCTTCTTTGGTTTCTGTATCTCCTTTTTCCAAGTCTTCTTCATTTTCCAACCCTTCTTCGCCTTCTGTCTCCGTCTCTTCTCCCATCTTCCACACACCCGTCACTCAGGTGCTCCTCTCCTTCATTTCCTACTTCTGTCATCCTTTCCTCACCGCCTCCTTCCCCGTCGCCGGGTGTCTCCGTGTCACGTGGTCCTTCCTGGACACACTCCTTCACCTCCTCCAGGTGTGTTTCTTCTTGCTTTTTTCATCGCCCCCTTATCAGGTGGTGTCACGTTCAGGCCTGTTTCTTCACCTCCTTCCCGTCGGGACGGTGGGCTGGAGGCCACGGCAGCCAGGGCCGCCAACATCGCCAGGAGCAGCAGCAGGCAGCCGCAAACTAGCAGAGTTCTAACGAAACCTGCTTGCTCCTCCTCAGCCTGCCGTACCTGCTCGTGCAGGCAGTCCAGATGCCGCTTGGCCCCGGCCAGCAGCCGCAGCACGTCCCACCAGCCGTCGCCGGCGGGAGGCCACACTCCATCAGGGGATCCCGGGGCGGTGCAGGGCGCAGCGCCGGGGAGCCACCAGGCGCCGGCCAGACGCTGCCTTAGCTCTCCCAGCGCCGTTGTGTGTGGGCCGGCAGCCTGCCACTCCGCCGCGCCTCCAGGAGCAGCCCGCCGTAGCAGGCGGCCCCCCAGCGGTCCGGCGCGAGGGCCGCAGTGATGCCTGCCAGTACGATTCCGATTTTCTTTTGGTAGGTGTTCATTTTTGTTCCTCTGTGTTTATGAAAAGAGTGTGACATGAGGCAGAGTCGGCTAGCCTGGGATTGTTTGGAACCAGGATGGAAAGTGAAGGCCTCCACAGACTCAGAGGAAAACTTACAGAGAATGATCGAGGACCTTCACAGGGTGTGAACGTAGACCCAAAGAAGAAAAGGAAGGAAACAAAGGTAGTGTTTAGTAATCAGTTGGCCGTGTTCTCCCTTAATAATACAAGACAACGGGTTTTATGTGTAGAATTAGTGGAAGAAAGGTGAGTGTGGACGCCCCATAGAGGTGGGGAGGAGAGGAGGGAAGGCTAGCACGTGTAATATTAGGATGGGAGGACCGTTGAGAAGGAGAGTATTGGAAAGTGAAAGATGAGCAAAAGAAAAGAAATATTAAAAGGTGGGTTGTTGAATGAGAGAACAGAGAATAGAAGAGGCCTGTAGAAGGGAAGGAAGGACAGACGTGACAGAGGGGAATCGGAACTGTCGAGAAGTGGCCAAGAAAGGGAAGGGAAGGATGTGCTGAGGAGGATGACGGGGTGTGAAAAACGGGAAGGCAAAGGGAGGGAGGAAGAAAAAGACGAATGGGGACCATGAAGGAGGAAAAGGTTGTGAAATAAAGGAAGGTGAGGGTGGTGGAAGGAAGGGAACCAAAGGAAGTTAGAGAGAGTTAGAGAGAGAGAGAGAGAGAGAGAGAGATAATGTGTTGTAATCAGGATGAGTTTGCCAAGGCGGCGTGGCGAGGAGGCAGGCGAGGCGAGGCATCCTGCAAGGTAAAGTTAAAGCTGGAGGCTGCTGAAGGAGGCGCAGCAGAAGGAGAAAGAAAGAAAGAAAGAAAGAGAGAAAGAAAAAAAAGAGACATATGTAAAAGCACAACAATGTAGAATTTTGAAAACAAAGAAAATATTATAGACGGAAGTGGTAAAGAATGTTATGATGATAAGAAAGAACAGAAGAAGAAGAAGAAGAAGAAGAAGAAGAAGAAAGTTCATAAAAGTAAGTACTAATTATAAGAACTTATTAAAACGAAGAAAACAAAATCGTAATGGAAAAGGAAAGAAAGTTGTAATGGTGAAAAGAAGAAGAAGAAGAGGATGAGGGAGAGCATGGTGGCGGCTGTTTCCAATCCCTAATTCTTCACCTCCCACTTACTCTGTACTCTCACCGTCCCAGCCATCCTCATCCTGACTTATCATCCCCTTCCTTCCTTCCTTCCTTCCTTCCTGCCTTGCAAACTATCGTCCTTTTGTTCCTCCTCTTCAGTCACCTCACACCCTCACCCTCACGCTCCCTCCTTCTCTCACCATCATGCCGTCCCTTCATTCCCTTCCTTCCTTCCTTCCTTCCTTCCTTCCTTCCTTCCTTGCAATCTATCGTCCTTTTGTTCCTCCTCTTCAGTCACCTCACACCCTCACCCTCACGCTCCCTCCTTCTCTCACCATCATGCCGTCCCTTCCTTCCTTCCTTCCTTCCTTCCTTCCTTCCTTCCTTCCTTGCAATCTATCGTCCTTTTGTTCCCCCTCTTCAGTCACCTCCACCCCTCACCCTCACGCTCCCTCCTTCTCACAACATCATGCCGTCCCTTCATTCCTTCCTTCCTTCCTTCCTTCCTTCCTTCCTTCCTTGCAATCTATCGTCCTTTGTTCCTCCTCTTCTTTCTACTCCACACCTCACCCACCCGCTCACTCCGTCTCTCACCATCATGCCGTCCCTTCCTTCCTTCCTTCCTTCCTTCCTTCCTTCCTTCCTTCCTTCCTTGCAATCTATCGTCCTTTTGTTCCCCCTCTTCAGTCACCTCACACCCTCACCCACACGCTCCTCCTTCTCTCACCATCATGCCGTCCCTTCATCCCCTTCCTTCCTTCCTTCCTTCCTTCCTTGCAATCTATCGTCCTTTTGTTCCCCCTCTTCAGTCACCTCACACCCTCACCCTCACGCTCCCTCCTTCTCTCACCATCATGCCGTCCCTTCCTTCCTTCCTTCCTTCCTTCCTTCCTTCCTTGCAATCTATCGTCCTTTTGTTCCCCCTCCTCAGTCACCTCACACCCTCACCCTCACGCTCCCTCCTTCTCTCACCATCATGCCGTCCCTTCATTCCTTCCTTCCTTCCTTCCTTCCTTCCTTCCTTCCTTCCTTCCTTCCTTGCAATCTATCGTCCTTTTGTTCCCCCTCCTCAGTCACCTCACACCCTCACCCTCACGCTCCTCCTTCTCTCACGATCATGCCGTCCCTCATTCCTTCCTTCCTTCCTTCCTTCCTTCCTTCCTTCCTTCCTTCCTTCCTTGCAATCTATCGTCCTTTTGTTCCCCCTCCTCAGTCACCTCACACCCTCACCCTCACGCTCCCTCCTTCTCTCACCATCATGCCGTCCCTTCATTCCTTCCTTCCTTCCTTCCTTCCTTCCTTCCTTCCTTGCAATCTATCGTCCTTTTGTTCCCCCTCTTCAGTCACCTCACACCCTCACCCTCACGCTCCCTCCTTCTCTCACCATCATGCCGTCCTTTCATCCCCTTCCTTCCCCTTCCTTCCTTCCTTCCTTCCTTCCTTCCTTCCTTGCAATCTATCGTCCCTTTGTTCCTCCTCTTCAGTCACCTCACACCCTCACCCTCACGCTCCCTCCTTCTCTCACCATCATGCCGTCCCTTCCTTCCTTCCTTCCTTCCTTGCAATCTATCGTCCTTTTGTTCCCCCTCCTCAGTCACCTCACACCCTCACCCTCACGCTCCCTCCTTCTCTCACCATCAAGCCGTCCCTACATTCCCTTCCTTCCTTCCTTCCTTCCTTCCTTCCTTCCTTGCAATCTATAGTCCTTTTTTACTCCCTTTACATACACCTCACACCCTCACCCTCACGCTCCCTCCTTCTCTCACTATCATGCCGTCCCTTCATCCCCTTCCTTCCTTCCTTCCTTCCTTCCTTCCTTCCTTCCTTGCAATCTATCGTCCTTTTGTTCCCCCTCCTCAGTCACCTCACACCCTCACCCTCACGCTCCCTCCTTCTCTCACCATCACGCCGTCCCTACATTCCCTTCCTCATTCATCGTCCCCTTCCTTCCTTCCTGCCTTCCTTGCAATCTCTCTCCTCCAGTTTGTTCCTCCCCTTCTCACATTCTCACGCGCTCCTCATCGCTATTCATCCTTCATCCTCTCATCATCATTCTGTCATTTCTCCCTTTATCATCCCCTTCCTTCCTCCCTTTCCTGCAATCTCTCTCCTCCAGTTACTCCTCCTCTTCGTGGCTATCTCACATTCTCTTCATCGCTATTCATCCTTCATCACTTCATCAACTCTCTCTGCGCCGCTTACCATCATCCCCTTCCTCATTTATCCTCCTCTTCTTTCCTTCCTTCCTTCCTCTTATCTCTCATTTCCTCTGCGGCCCTTACCATCCTCTCACAAGCGTTCAATGCGTTAAGGACCTGGGGTCAAAATCGCGTCAAACCTCAAATTCTCACATCAATGTATCGATGCAGCAAATAAAGCGAACAGAATGTTGGGCTTCATTAAAAGAAACTTTTTATTCAAGAATAAAGATGTAATACTTCCGCCGTACAATAGTTTAGTCAGTCCACACTTGGAATAGTCGGTATAGTTTTGGTCTCCTCACCATGCCAAGGACATTGCTAAATTAGAAGGTGTTCAGCGTCGGGCAACAAAAATGATCCCTTCCTTGCGCAACAAATCCTACGAAGAAAGGCTTTCCACCCTTAACATGTTCTCTCTTGAGAAACGTCGCCTCCGAGGAAAACTGATCGACTGTTTTAAACTACTTAATGGTTTCACGAATGTAGACAGAACAAAATTGTTTATGATCGATGACACTTTGCGAACGAGGAACAATGGCATAAAACTCAAATGTAGACAAGTAAATTCAGACTGCACCAAATTTTTCTTCACCAACGTTGTAGTGCGAGAATGGAATAAGCTCTCACCGTCATTGGTCCAATGTAACACGATTGACTCCTTTAACAACCAGCTCGCCCGTCACTTCCTTCACCTTCATAGGAACTCGATTAGAAATGCAACGTTTAGGAGCCATCTGATTAGTATAGATTCACTTAGGTTTAAGGACAGACCACCTAGTCTGGAGCATGGGGGCTGTGTGGTCTGATTTTCTATGTAAATCTATGTAAATCTTCCTCCCTTATTATTCCTTTACTTCCTTCTTTTCTTCCTTGCTTTCTTCCTTGTAATCTCTATCCTACTTCGCCTCCTCCTCCTTATCATCCACTCTACCTCCTTTACCATCCTTCCTCTACCTACTTTGCCCTTCTTATTAAGCAGCTTCAATCACCCAGGAGCTCAGCCTTAAGCAGGGACAATGACCTTAATCTTCAAACTTTAGGACGGTGTTTCAGAGGTGCCTAGCTCAGTCGGTGGGAGGGGGGCAGGGGGGCAGGAAGGCAGTGTGTTACAAGGATCAAGAGAGGAGATTTCGCTCCGACGTCATTGTTATGACGTCACTGGGAACGATGACGTCACGCCCGCATCTCGTGCGCGCTGGTGCCCAAAGCCATGGCGAAAGCATGGTAACGCACCTTCTGTTACGTTATTTCAATGCAGCAGAATATGAAACTTGTGCAGAATGAAACTTTTGTAATAGGCTGGAACATTTATGCACCAAATCGAGAAAATTAACCAAGAGAACAGCAAAAAAATGCTGAAGTTGAGCTGTCACAGATGCTGTATCTCGTCCATACTATACTATATGTGTGTTTCATATTTTCTTCTTGTATCCCTACCAAAATATCGGTGACTAAAACAGTAAGGAATGCCGTGCCATTCTCGTATAGTGATGCAAAAACTGGCCTAGCCTTACATCAATCAGTAGCTCTGAAACCCCTAGCACCTATCTGTAAATGGCACTGGAGGAGGGCCTGAATCATCATCTGGGACGTGCAGCCACTCGCCTGTCCCTGCACTCGACACAACACGCACCCCGCCACCACCAGTCACCTTCATCTTCACTGCTTTCACTATACATAACCTGCCTGTATGTGATTTTGATGGAATATGTACAGATGGTACAGCCCCTGGCCTCAGTGCCCTTGTTGCCTTTAGTCCCCAAGTGGCACTATCACTCCTTGGAGAATAATCACTTTTTAAGTGACGAGACCACACGCGGGCATTTCTGGCGTCATATTTATCTGCAAGTCGACACGCTGTTTTCCTCTTCCGACAGGTTTTCTTGTCTC
>NC_066521.1:10403006-10430506 GCF_024679095.1 Eriocheir sinensis
GTCATCGGCGGAGGCGTCATCGGCCTCCGTTGACATTTTTCATCGCGAGTCTCTGAGCACCCAGCAGCCACCCCACCCGGCCATACAGACAGACAGCCTAATAGAGACAGACAGACACAGAAAGTGGACAGAGAGACACGGATACATAGACAGAGACAAACACACAGACACCCCATCCATACACTCGTCCATTCAGACATTCAAATACACATATATACATACATACATACGTACATACACACATACAGACAGACAGACAAATACATACAGGGACAGACAGAAAGACAGACACCTCATCTATACAGCCATCTATCCAGTCACCCAAGTAGGTATAGACTAACAGACACAGACAGACAAGAGGAAAGGCACCAAAACTGCCACACACACAACCCCGCCCACACACACACACACACACACACACACACACACACACACACACACACACACACACACACACACACAGTCAGTCAGTCAACCAGTCATCCACCAAGACAGCCAGCAACCAAATAATCCAACCATACAGCCAAACAACCACTCCTCAGCCAATCCCTCAGTCACCCACTCCGCCAACCAAGCCAACCAGCCACTCCAGACCACTCCAAGTAGCCAGCCACTCCAGACCACCTGCAGCCCTCCAGCCACTTAGCCGCCGCCTCCGCCATAGACCACGAGCCTGCCCACGTTGTTTTGTCAATAGCGAACACTTCTTATAGAGTATGCGAGAGATAAATGTTGCGAAAGGCTTTATGAAGGAGTGGGTTTGTTGATGGTGGGCGAGGGACAGTGGTGTTAATGGTGCAGCTGCCTGGTGATGGGAAGATATTTATTTCTCTATCTATATATCCTCTCTCGTTCTCGTTCTCTCCCTCTCTCTCTCTCTATGAAAAGATAATTATTTTCTTTCTCTATTCTCTCTCGTTCTTGTTTTCTTCCTCTCCCTCTCTATGAAAAGGTAGTTATTTTTGTTAATTCTCTCGTTCTCTCTCTCTCTCTCTCTCTCTCTCTCTCTCTCTCTCTCTCTCTCTCTCTCTCTCTCTCTCTCTCTCTCTCTCTCTCTCTCTCTCTCTCTCTCTCTCTCTCTCTCTCTCTCTCTCTCTCTCTCTCTCTCTCTCTCTCTCTCTCTCTCTCTCTCTCTCTCTCTCTCTCTCTCTCTCTCTCTCTCTCTCTCTCTCTCTCAGGTGGAATATACGTATAAATCATTAGAGGCATCATTTTTAAGGCTGGCTGTGGCATTCTAGGCGAGTTTATAGCTTTTCTTCCTATTCCGGAGAACTTTCCCGAGACCCTTGACTTAGATATCTTTTTAAAAGCGACTAAAACGACCGACGAACATTACTGACTGCAGACAAAACAAACGTATCCTGAAAGAACTGAAAAATAATATATCAAACAATGAATATAAATGACGAGAATATTATTTACCAAGAGAACAACAAGTTTGAGAAGAAAATAAATCATCGTTCTCTACTTCTAAAGGGGCTCACAGGGAAGATTGGGTGTTGTGCCCTTAAACACAGCGGCAAGGACTACAGATGGCAAGCTTCACCCTCACACCAGCACGCCCTGAGACACACACGGACGTAGTCGTAGTCATAATACCATACAGTCTGCTGAGTGCCTTCACTTCACCTTCATGCTTATAGCCGACCCATCTTTTAATCCCATTAGGGAAGCAAACGTGGCCTCGGTGCCCATCTCCGTAACATTAGTCATTGATCCTCATTCCTGCACGCCCACACACCCTAACTGATCCTGCTATTGCCTGTCACTGCAAATCCCGAACCACCAACACACAATAATAATAATAGTAATAATAATAATCATAATAATAATAATAACAATAGTAATAATAATAATAATAAATAGAGCCATTCTAAGGTACATTCGCTGGATGGGCGGGGTCTCACACGTACACACACACACGCAAAAGACAAAGGAACACCAGACCAACAAGAACGATAAGTCAGCCGAGCGGTTCTGTTCCCTGACAAATGATTCCAGGAACCTTTGCGGCGATGTGCTGGGAACTAATTTTTGCAGGATGAATTTCCCCAGCACACACACTTGGCGAGGGGCTCCTTCACACAGCACGTTTTTTTTTTTCTATCTCCCGTCAGTGATTCTATGCTTGATTTTTTTTTTCCTTTTTCCTTACGTATTTGTGTTATGTTTTTATTTTCATTTTAAACTTGTATAATTTGGTACCCTAGTCGATTCACACGCTTCGTCGATCTTATAATTCTCATCAATGTATGTATGTATGTATGTATGTATGTATATATATATATATATATATATATATATATATATATATATATATATATATATATATATATATATATATATATATATATATATATATATATATATATATATATATATATATATTCCCGACAGTTGCTAATTTAGACCATTAACTTAGGGCGCTAAGATAAGGTACAGCTTGGTGCATACGCTAGAGGGAATTTCACCACTATATACATTTTGAGAAGGCTTCCTATATACAACTATGCATTTAAACATCCCCTTCCTGACAGCGCTTTAGACCACTAACTTGGAAACATAAAGGAAGGTTGGGTGCATCCTCAATAGGAAATTTTACCACTATATACATTTTAAGAAGGCTTCCTATATACATTATTTTTAAACATTACTACTTTTTAAAATATTTCTGAGGGTATTACTCTTCCCCTTTACTTCCAATATTTACTTACAAGCATCACTGTATACAAAGACTTTTTGACATAATAATCCACCATTAAATTATATACATTACTTTTTAGCATTATTCCTGACCAGTTTTTATTTTAATATTTCTCATTTTATTACGATCTTCCTTTTACTTCCAATATTTACGCACAAGCATCGCTGTGTACCAAGATTTCTCGACGTAAGAACCCAACATTAAATTCTATACATTACCTTAGTTTTATATTTTTAGCTATTCGATTTAAATTTCCACACTTGAGGTTTCATTTTAATATCAATACCGACGTTACTTGCGGGGGAGGAAAAGAACCAGACAATATATACAGACAGACAGACAAGATAGACAGACAGACAGACTGACAAGATAGACAGACAGACAGACTGACAAGATAGACAGACAGACAGACTGATGAAAAGAGTGAATTAAAGAAAAAACCCAAAATGCAAATGGCCATCAGACAAGACAGATAAGATAACACACACAAAAGGACAGAGATAAGCAGGAAGAGGGACGGCCGGACGGACAGACAGACAGATCGACAGCTTCACGGAATACACACACACACACACACACACACACACACACACACACTCTCTCTCTCTCCCCCCATCCCTCCTCTCTCTTCCTCTCCTCTCGTTGTCTCTTCTCTCTTCTCTTCTCTCTCTCTCTCTCTCTCTCTCTCTCTCTCTCTCTCTCTCTCTCTCTCTCTCTCTCTCTCTCTCTCTCTCTCTCTCTCTCTCTCTCTCTCTCTCTCTCTCTCTCTCTCTCTCTCTCTCTCTCTCTCTCTCTCTCTCTCTCTCTCTCTCTCTCTCAGAATGTTGGGCTTCATTAAAAGAAACTTTTTATTTAAGAATAAAGATGTAATACTCCCGCTCTACAACAGTTTAGTCAGACCCCACTTGGAATATGCGGTACAGTTTTGGTCTCCCCACCATGCAAAGGATATTGCTAAATTAGAAGGTGTTCAGCGTCGGGCAACGAAAATGATCCCTTCCTTGCGCAACAAATCCTACGAAGAAAGGCTTTCTACCCTTAACATGTTCTCTCTTGAGAAACGTCGCCTCCGAGGAAAACTGATCGAATGTTTTAAAATACTTAATGGTTTCACGAATGTAGACAGATCAACATTGTTTATGATCGATGACACTTTGCGCACGAGGAACAATGGCGTAAAACTCAGATGTAGACAAGTAAATTCAGACTGCACTAAATTTTTCTTCACCAACGTTGTAGTGCGAGAATGGAATAAGCTTCCACCGTCAGTGGTCCAGTGTAACACGATTGACTCCTTCAAAAATAAGCTCGACCGTCACTTCCTTCAACTTAATATCAACTAGAGTAGAAATGCAACGTTTTGGAGTCTTCTGATTAATGTAAAATCACTTAGGTTTAAGGACAGACCACCAAGTCTGGACCATGGGGTCTGTGTGGTCTGATTTTCTATGTAAATCTATGTAAATCTCTCTCTCTCTCTCTCTCTCTCTCTCTCTCTCTCTCTCTCTCTCTCTCTCTCTCTCTCTCTCTCTCTCTCTCTCTCTCTCTCTCTCTCTCTCTCTCTCTCTCTCTCTCTCTCTCTCTCTCTCTCTCTCCATTCACACCCGACCTCTGCTGAGAGAAGGTCGTGACCTCACCCCGCTGCGCCCCACAACATCGCTTGCCCTGTGTTTTCGTCGTGCTCTTGGGCGTTTGTGTGTTCTCGCTTGTGGACCTTGTGTGTTGCCTGTGATTTCCCGACACGTGTTTGGTGTGTGTTCGCTTGTGGTTTCTGCCTGTGGTTGCCTCTGTGATTTGTGTTTCCGGTGTTTTTGCGTGTGATCTGGCTGTCTCCGGGTGTTCTGCGTGGGTTTCAGAGTGATTCAAGTGTGTTGTGTTTCCGGTGTTTTTGCGTGTGATCTGGCTGTCTCCGGGTGTTCTGCGTGGGTTTCAGAGTGATTCAAGTGTGTTGTGTTTCCGGTGTTTTTGCGTGTGATCTGGCTGTTTCCGGGTGTACTGCGTGGGTTTCAGAGTGATTCAAGTGTGTTGTGTTTCCGGTGTTTTTGCGTGTGATCTGGATGTATCAGGTTGTTCTGCGTGGGTTTCAGAGTGATTCAAGTGTGTTGTGTTTCCGGTGTTTTTGCGTGTGATCTGGCTGTTTCCGGGTGTTCTGCGTGGGTTTCAGAGTGATTCAAGTGTGTTGTGTTTCCGGTGTTTTTGCGTGTGATCTGGCTGTTTCCAGGTGTTCTGCGTGGGTTTCAGAGTGATTCAAGCGTGTTGTGTTTCCGGTGTTTTGCGTGATTTGGCTGCTTCTAAGTGTACTGCGTGGGTTTCAGAGGGTTTTGAGTGTGCTGTTTTGTTTCCGGTGTTTTTGCGTGTGATTTGGCTGTTTTCGAGTGTTCTGCGTTTCTAGTGTGTTGTGTTTCCAGTGCTTTTACGTGTGATTTGGATGTTTATAGTGCTCTGCGTGGGTTTCAGAGTGTTTTGAGTGTGCTGTTGTACTTCCGGTATTTTTTTACGAGTGACTTGAGGGTGTTTAGTCGTGCTTGTGCTTGGGTTTCTGAGTGTTTCGTGTGTCCTGAGTGTGACTTTGTGTTCCTGAGTGTCTCACGTGATTTGGGTGTGTCGACAACCCACCCTTTGAATTCCCTGAGGATTCAATCTGCTCCTCCTCATTACACCCTCTTTAAATCCCTAGAGGATTAACACTTCCTACACCCCTTTCCCTCACCTCACCTAAGCCCCCCCACCCTCGCTCACCTCACATCCCTTTGCTCCTCCTCATCCCCTAGAGGATTAGCCCTTCCTACTCCTCCCTCACCTCCACATATTTCTAAGCCCTCCCCCTCACTCACCTTACCTCACATCCTATTTACCCATCCCTTCACCCATCTTACCTCGCCTCTTTCTTAACCTTTCTTGTTCTCACACACCTCACTCACCTCACATCCCTTCCTACTCCTCCTCTCTCCCACTTACCTCCTTTCCCAAACTCCCTCTCACTCATCTCACCTATTTCCTAACCCTCCTTGATCTCACACACCTCACTCACCGCCTCCCTTTCCCCTTCTTTACTCACCTCACAACCCTTCCTACCCTCCTCTCCCACCTCACCTTTTTCCTATCCATCCTTGATCTCAAAAAACTCAATCACAGCCTCTATTTCCACCTCTTTACTCACCTCACATCTCTTCCTACTCCTCCTCTCTCCCACCTCACCTATTTCCTAACCCTCCTTGATCTCACACACCTCACTCACCGCCTCCCTTTCCCCCTCTTAACTCACCTCACATCCCTTCCTACTCTTCCTCTCTCCCACCTCACCAATTTCCTAACCTCCTTGATCTCACACACCTCTTTCCCCTCTTTACTCACCTCCATCCCTTCCTACTCCTCTCTCTCACTTTTCCTCCATTACTAAACTACCTCTCACACACCTCACCCCCTTTCCTAATCCCCTTCACTCTGTGTTTTTATCTCTTTCATTTCAGCTAAGATGGCGCCTAAGAAGTGCAGTACTTGTAACGGTAGCTTCTCAGCTCACTTTTTTACATGGCGTTCTGCTGTCTGTCGACTGTGTCTGTCCAGACAGCATCTCGAGACAAGACTGCAAGAGCAGGAAGAGAAGATGGAAGAAGGCCAGAATAAAATAATAGAGCTTTCTCTCACCAGGCAGCATCTCGAGACCAGACTGCAGGAGCAAGAAGAGAAGATGGAAGCAGGTCAGAATAAAATAATAGAGCTTTCTCGCACTATTGCCTCCTTGCAGGAATTCATCCAGGCTAACGTTGCTGTGGTGCCAAACCCTTCTCCAACCGCCCCCTTGCCCTCAGCGGTACCGTCGACACCAGCGGACAACACCACGCAACGGGAGGATGCTAGTGGCACCGACCATGATGGCTTCACCGTCGTGAATGGAGGAGCCAAACCAGCCAGACAAGCGATTTATCCTGTTCATTGCTTCAACAGGTTTGCCATTCTGGAGGAGGAGGACGAGCAGGAGAGCACCTTCCTGGTGGGTGACTCCATGATTCGCCAGCAGGTCGTTGAGTTCTGCGGCAGAGTTCCTCGTCGAAGACGGAACTATTGCTATCCTGGTGCTGGGATCGACGACATAACTGCTGCTCTTGAGGAGATCTCCCCCCAGGCTACTAATGATTCACTGTTTGTTATTCACACAGGTACGAACGACGTCACCACGACCCGGTCTGAGGAACTCCTGGAGAAGTACCGTAGGCTCATCCAGCAGTATAAGACTAAATCCCCTAACATTTTGATTTCAGGAGTTCTACCACGGACTTGGGCGTAGAGCGACTTTTTCAGTAAGGCCTTCAGCCTAAACAACCGCTTACAGACTCTTTGTAGGGAGCTTGACGTGGAGTTCCTAAACGCATGGGACAATTTCTATGGACAAAATGAGCTCTTCCACAGGGACGGATTGCACCTTTCTCCCATCGGGGCAGCCAGACTCGGAAGGCTCCTCAACGAAGCAGTGCGTGTCATCCGAACAAAAAACGAGTCACGGCCACGTCCCTCCACCCCACCCGTGTAAATAGACGCCGTGCATCGCGACAAACCCGTAACCGTGATCACGCAAGTACCACCACCTCTAATACTAAGCTTCTAGATAACTTAAAAATCCTTAGTTTCAATGCGCGTAGCCTAAGCAACAAATTTGATGAACTGAGATGTCTTGCTTTAACAGAAAATTTTGACATAATTGCTATAACCGAAACATTTATCGACACCACAAATATTGATTTAAGTTCCGAATACAACATAGATGGCTACAGACTCTTCAACAAAGATCGTGTAAACCGTAGAGGCGGTGGCGTCGCCCTTTATGTCAAAAGCTATTTGCAACCCACTGACAAAACACCGGGAAACAGTAACGTTGAACATTTGTTAGTGCGAATAAACATTGCAAAAGTCAACTTAAATATATCTGTCACCTACAGACCTCCCGGGCAATCACTCGATGACGACCTTGAAATGTACAGCGTCTTAAGGCAGTCACTTAATAACAGCGACTCACTGATATTAGGAGACTTTAACCTCCCCCATATCGACTGGGCGACACTGTCAGGTACAGAAGGTGAGTCACATAGAATGATCGAATTTTTAGAAGAAAATTATCTAAGCCAAATGGTTTCTGAGCCAACTCGACAAAATAATATACTCGACCTTGTTATAACGACCCAAGATAACCTAATCAGCAGTGTCACGGTAGGAGAACACCTCGGTTCTTGCGATCATAAATTAGTGCGCGTCGACATTAAAGCTCAATCATCAGTGACTGAAAATAAAGTAAAGGTGCCCAATTTCAAAAGAGCTAACTTCGTAGAAATCCGACAAAAACTAACAGAAATACAACTATCAGATGACGGCAACGTAGAGGAAGCCTGGCTAAGCCTTAAAAATCACTTACTCACTCAGCAGAACACATTCGTCCCCTTGTGCGAGAAGCGAATTAACACTAATAAAAGCCCACCGTGGTTTAATAGCGAAATTAAACAATCAGTCAATGAGAGAAAATTGTTTTACAGGTTAAAGAAAGAACAAAGCACGCCCGAAAACACTAGACTTTATAATGATGCCAGGCGACGAGTAAAAAAGACTAGTAGGTCAGGCAAAGCGTAGATACGAAGAAAATATTGCAGCCAACTGTAAAATAATCCGAAATCTTTCTTCAGTTACATAAACAACAGAAAGGCGATCAAAAGTGGTATTGGACCTTTAACAAACAGCGACGGTGCACTAGTGACTGACAGCCAACACATTGCAAACCTCTTAAACAATTACTTTTCCTCGGTGTTTAATACTAACAGTCTTCCTCTCGCTACCACCAACACCAGTACTATTGTAAATCTCGAGCATGCATTGCCTAATTTTGAAATAACAACCGATGAAGTCCTTAAAGCTCTCCATTCACTTAAAACAAATAAAAGTCCTGGACCTGACAAAGTATATCCAACTCTGCTGAAAGAAACAAAGAGCGAAATACTCTCCTCCCTCACAACCGTATTCAATATGTCCTTGCGACAAGGCATCGTCCCTTCAGATTGGAAAAAGGCTAACGTGACACCGATTTTCAAGAAAGGAGACAAAAAAGTACCAGGTAATTACAGTCCCATTAGTCTAACTTCGGTTGTAAGTAAGCTACTTGAGGGCATAATTAGAGACAAAATTGTGAATTACCTTGAAAGCCACTCATTGATTGGGGACTCACAACATGGCTTCCGAAACAAAAGATCCTGCCTATCAAACCTATTAACCTTTATAACGACCTCTTCACTGTTTATGACGTAACCAAATCACTGGACGTAGTCTATCTTGATTTCAGAAAGCGTTTGATAAAGTCCGCATCATAAAATACTTTACAAATTAAAGCAAATAGGTATTGACGGTCAAGTAAACCAATGGATCGCGAATTGGTTGAGCAACAGACAACAAAGAGTAGTGATTGACGGATTTAACTCAGAGTGGGCGCCTGTCACTAGTGGCGTCCCTCAGGGCTCGGTCCTTGGCCCAGTGCTCTTCATTATTTACATCAACGACGTGGATGTTGGACTCAATAACCGCATTAGTAAATTTGCAGACGACACAAAGATTGGCAACTCGGTTCTCACTGACGAAGACAGGCAAAGCCTCCAAGAGGATTTGCACAAAATTTCAGCTTGGTCGGATAGATGGGAGATGCCCTTTAACGTAGACAAGTGCCAGGTCCTTCAAGTTGGAACGAGGAATAAGAAGTTCGAATACGAAATGCGCGGCGTTAAACTCAAAAGCGTTCAATGCGTCAAAGACTTTGGGGTCAAAATCGCGTCAAACCTCAAATTCTCACAGCAATGCATCGATGCAGCAAATAAAGCGAACAGAATGTTGGGCTTCATTAAAAGAAACTTTATATTCAAGAATAAAGATGTAATACTCCCGCTCTACAACAGTTTAGTCAAACCCCACTTGGAATATGCGGTACAGTTTTGGTCTCCCCACCATGCAAAGGATATTGCTAAATTAGGTGTTCAGCGTCGGGCAACGAAAATGATCCCTTCCTTGCGCAACAAATCCTACGAAGAAAGGCTTTCTACCCTTAACATATTCTCTCTTGAGAAACGTCGCCTCCGAGGAAAACTGATCGAATGTTTTAAAATACTTAATGGTTTCACGAATGTAGACAGATCAACATTGTTTATGATCGATGACACTTTGCGCACGAGGAACAATGGCGTAAAACTCAGATGTAGACAAGTAAATTCAGACTGCACCAAATTTTTCTTCACCAACGTTGTAGTGCGAGAATGGAATAAGCTTCCACCGTCAGTGGTCCAGTGTAACACGATTGACTCCTTCAAAAATAAGCTCGACCGTCACTTCCTTCAACTTAATATCAACTAGAGTAGAAATGCAACGTTTTGGAGTCTTCTGATTAATGTAAAATCACTTAGGTTTAAGGACAGACCACCAAGTCTGGTCCATGGGGTCTGTGGTCTGATTTTCTATAAATCTATTTAAATCTCTCTCTCTCTCTCTCTCTCTCTCTCTCTCTCTCTCTCTCTCTCTCTCTCTCTCTCTCTCTCGAGCTCTCTCTCTCTCTCTCTCTCTCTCTCTCTCTCTCTCTCTCTCTCTCTCTCTCTCTCTCTCTCTCTCTCTCTCTCTCTCTCTCTCTCTCTCTCTCTCTCTCTCTCTCTCTCTCTCTCTCTCTCTCTCTCTCTCTCTCTCTCTCTCGATCAATGCCTCGACAGACAAACCGGATGATACTGAGAATGAGAGAGAGAGAGAGAGAGAGAGAGAGAGAGAGAGAGAGAGAGAGAGAGAGAGAGAGAGAGAGAGAGAGAGAGAGAGAGAGAGAGAGAGAGAGAGAGAGAAATCTCGATATGTCTTAATCAGTTTGGAGAAGGAAGGAAGGAAGGAAGGAAGGCAGGAAGGAATGAAAAGGAAGGAAGGAATGCCGGGATGGAAGGAGGGAAGGAAAATGGGAAGCAAAGAATGAAAGGAAGGAACACTGACGGGAAGAAAGACAGGAAGAAAAAAAAATGTGTAGAAGGAAGGAAAGAATGGTGAGAGGGAAGAAGCAGAGAAATGAAAGAAAAACGAAGGAAGCAAATAAATAAGGTGGAAAATGTTAAATATGTGAAAGGAAAACAAGTGAAGATTAAAAAACGAAGACCAATAAGAAGCAAACTAGGAACGAAGGAAGGAAGAAAAATATGGAAGGATGAAAGGAACGAAAAAAAAATGGAGGGAAGAAAGAAATAGGAGACAAGACATGGCGAACAAGGAGGAGGAGGAATACATAGGAATACATAGGAAGAACAGACACCAGAAGACCTATCGGTCTATGGCGAGGGTGTCTGTTTACTACCGCTACAACTAGTAATCTACGTGTGGTAAAACAGGACAGAATAGATGAAGGCTCCTCCCCACCCACCTCTCCCTCCGGCAACGTGCCGGCAGGAAATAGTTAGAAGAGAACACCATGTACCTTTAAGGAAGAAAGGGACATGGAAATTTTACAGTAAAGAGAGAAATAAGAAGAAATTACTACCCTTAACTTACACTACTGGTAACCTAAGCTGTGGGGGAAAATGACTTCATTACATAAGATCATAAGAACATAGACATACATAGAGACTGGAAGAGGACGAGTGACCTACACAGGGCAGCCCCAGAATCATTCCCTAATACCCACGAAGGGTGAGGTGTAGTCTCAGGGGCACAGGTGGAGGCTTGATCCTCGTTTTACCGGCGGTACTAGGGACGCACCAGTAACCTGTCACCTTACTGCACCCACACCTCACTCCACCTGTCATGCGGACATTAACTGTTGCTTTACTCTATTGTTGACTTTCTCTACTTGCAATCTAGGTTGTGGGGGAAAATTATATGAATATAGGTTGAGGTCTTGCTCCAATCTGTCTGAAAACATGCGAAAAAGGATCAGTATAATGTTATATCCCTGAAGTACTGATCCAAAGAAGACTTAAAGCTATTGATACGCTGTGCGCTAACCACTGACGGTGGGAGTCTATTCCAGTGATCGACGACTCTGTTATTGAAAAAAATTCTGCGCAACAATGTGTTACATCGATTTCCCTTTAACTTCATACCGTTGCTGCGTGTTCTTGTGTTGGTGTCTCTCTGTAATAAACTATCTGGGTTAATGCTAATTATGAACTTTACATTTCTGCCCGAAATCGTGCCAAATCTATTCTCCGACTAACCAAAAATTCTTTCATTAATAGAAAAGGAAAAAACCTTGTCTCTTACTCTTCCCGTGACTTCTGGCATCTAGCCAAAAACATCTCCTCCAACTTCACTTCTTCATCTTTCCCTCCACTCCTCAGTCCTGACGGCAACGCTGCCGTCTCATCTATCTCTAAGGCTGAACTCTTCTCTCAAACTTTTTTTCTAAAAACTCCACTCTGGACGATTCTGGGCATATTCCTCCTACTCATCCCCCCTCTGACTCCTTTATGCCTGTTATAAAGATTCTTCAAAATGATGTTTTCTATGCCCTCTCTGGCCTCAATCCTCAGAAGGCTTATGGACCTGATGGAGTGCCTCCTATTGTCCTTAAAAACTGTGCCTCCGTGCTGTCACCCTGCATGGTCAAACTCTTTCGCCTCTGCCTGTCAACATCTACCTTTCCTTCTTGCTGGAAGTATGCCTTCATACAGCCTGTGCCTAAGAAGGGTGACCGCTCCAATCCTTCAAACTACCGTCCTATAGCTTTACTTTCTTGTCTATCTAAAGCTTTTGAATCAATCCTTAACCGGAAGATTCAAAAGCACCTTTCCACTTCTTACCTTCTATCTGATCGCCAGTATGGGTTCCACAAGGGGCGTTCTACTGGTGATCTCCTAGCCTTCTTAACTGACTCCTGGTCATCCTCTCTTAGCCGTTTCGGTGAAACTTTTGCTATTGCGCTGGACATATCAAAAGCTTTTGATAGGGTCTGGCACAAATCTTTGCTTTCCAAACTACCCTCCTACGGTTTCTATCCTTCTCTCTGTACCTTTATCTCCAGTTTCCTTTCTGACCGTTCTATTTCTGCCGTGGTAGACGGTCACTGTTCTTCCCCTAAATCTATTAACAGTGGTGTCCCACAGGGTTCTGTCCTATCTCCCACTCTTTTTCTGTTGTTCATTGATGATCTTCTTTCTAAAACGAACTGTCCTATCCATTCCTACGCCGATGATTCCACTCTGCATTACTCAACTTCTTTTAATAGAAGACCCACCCTTCAGGAACTTAACGACTCAAGGCTGGAGGCTGCAGAACGCTTAGCCTCAGACCTTACTATTATTTCCGATTGGGGCAAGAAGAACCTGGTGTCCTTCAACGCCTCAAAACACAGTTTCTCCACCTATCCACTCGACACAATCTTCCAAACAACTATCCCCTATTCTTTGACAACACCCAGCTATCACCTTCCTCAACACTAAACATCCTCGGTCTATCCTTAACTCAAAATCTCAACTGGAAACTTCATATCTCATCTCTTACTAAATCAGCTTCCTCGAGGCTGGGCGTTCTGTACCGTCTCCGCCAGTTCTTCTCTCCTGCACAGTTGCTGTCCATATACAGGGGCCTTGTCCGCCCTCGTATGGAGTATGCATCTCATGTGTGGGGGGGCTCCACTCACACAGCTCTTCTGGACAGAGTGGAGGCTAAGGCTCTTCGTCTCATCAGCTCTCCTCCTCATACAGATAGTCTTCTACCTCTTAAATTCCGCCGCAATGTTGCCTCTCTTTCTATCTTCTATCGATATTTCCACTCTGACTGCTCTTCTGAACTTGCTAACTGCATGCCTCCCCCCCTCCCGCGGCCCCGCTGCACTCGACTTTCTACTCATGCTCATCCCTATACTGTCCAAACCCCTTATGCAAGAGTTAACCAGCATCTTCACTCTTTCATCCCTCACGCTGATAAACTCTGGAACAATCTTCCTTCATCTGTATTTCCTCCTGCCTACGACTTGAACTCTTTCAAGAGGAGGGTATCAGGACACCTCTCCTCCCGTATTTGATCTTGCTTTCGGCCACCTCTTTTGTTTCTTTTTTAGGAGCAGCGAGTAGCGGGCTTTTTTTTTATTATTGTTTTCTTTTTTTGTGTGCCCTTGAGCTGCCTCCTTTGTTGTAAAAAAAAAAAAAATGTTGTCGAATCCATTAAGGATTTTGAGCACTTCAATTAAGTCCCCTCTTATCCTTTGCTTTTTAGGGAAAACATATCTAAACGCTTTAAACGCTCGTCATATGGCAAGTTTCGGAGCGCTGGAATTTGTTTTGTTGCTCGTCGCTGTATCTTTTCTAGCAAAACTTGATCTTTGATATAGTTCGGTGACTAGAATTGAACGGCGTATTCTAGATGTGGTCTTACAAATGCTAAATATAATCTCTTCATAAGTTCGGGTGATTTATAATCAAAGTTTCTTGAGATTGATCCTAACATCATATTGGCTTTTTTACTCGCTGCAGAACATTGATCACTCATTTTAAGAGTGTTACTGATAATGACACCAAGATCTTTTTCTTGTTTTACTTCGCTGAGCTCATGCCCTTGAATCTGATATTTAAAGTTAGGATTTTTTTCACCTATGTGCATTACTTTACATTTATCTACGTTAAAACTCATTTGCCATTTTTCGCTCCAGTCGGCAAGTCTTATTAAATCTGATTGAATGTTCTCGCAACTTTGACTGTTCATTACCGTACCTCCTATTTTGGTGTCATCGGCGAATTTGGCTACTTTTGATAGGATATCAGTTTCTAAGTCGTTCACGTAAATTATGAATAGTGTTGGCCCCAGGACCGAACCTTGGGGCACGCCACTGGTGACGGGTTGCCAATCCGATGCTTCACCATTAAGAACTACACGTTGTTCTCTGCTGGTGAGCCAGTCATGAATCCACGCACATAGATGGTCGTTAATACCGTGGGAACGTAGTTTTGAAATATGCCTAACGTGAGGAACTTTATCAAACGCTTTCTGAAAATCTAAGTAAATTACGTCATATGGGCTTCGGGCGTCCCAACATTTATAAACATCATTGAAAAAGGTTAATAGGTTGATAAGGCAAGACCGATAACTATGAAATCCATGCTGACTATCAGTTATCAATTCATTTGTTTCAAGGAAAGTGATCATTTTATCCCTGATTATTTTTTCGAATAGTTTAATTAGGACAGACGTAAGGCTGATAGGACGATAATTACTGGCTAGTTTTTTGTCTCCGTTTTTAAAAGATCGGGGTAATATTGGCCTTTTTCCACTCGAGAGGCACACTGGCCTGCGCTAATGACTTGTTGAATATTAATGTTATGGGTAATTCTAGCTGTTGACTACATTCTCTTAACACGCGAGGAGATAAATTATCGGGGCCCGGAGATTTATTTGGATCTATTTTCTGCAGGTACGCACGCACTTCGCTGATATCAGTTTCGGTTAATGCAAGCTTATGTTCTTCAGGGCCTTGAAAAATTTTCTTCGGGGCTGGAGTTGATGTCATGTTCTCTTTTGTAAATACGCTACTAAAGGTTGAGTTTAGGACCGACGCCATGCCTTTATCATCACTAATCGTATTGCCACTTAATAGTAGTGGGCCGATATTATTTCTAACAGTTTTCTTGTTTCTTATGTAACTGAAAAATAACTTTGGATTTTTCTTGGCATCAAGACACACACACACTTGATGGAGGAGGAGGCGGAGGAGGAGGAGGAGGAGGAGTAAAACGCGTCCCCATTAGTTAGTGTTCTCCTTTCTCTTCATTCGCTTCCTCCCTTCCTCTCTACCTCCCTTCCTCTCTACCTCCCTCCCTGTCTTTCCACCTCCCTTCAAAGACACTCTCTCTCTCTCTCTCTCTCTCTCTCTCTCTCTCTCTCTCTCTCTCTCTCTCTCTCTCTCTCTCTCTCTCTCTCTCTCTCTCTCTCTCTCTCTCTCTCTCTCTCTCTCTCTCTCTCTCTCTCTCTCTCTCTCTCTCTCTCTCTCTCTGACACACACACACACACACACACACACTCATTCTATGTCTTTCTTTACCTTTAACGGGCTATCTCTTTTCACGACTCCTCCTCCGCCTTCCTGCAGAAGTGGTTAGCGCAGAGACCATCAACTCCTTCAAGAAACGCATTGATCGCCCCTTTGCTGCATCGAGAGTGATCTGAACGTCCCCAAGAGTAGATACACAAGTGCTTTAATCCTTCCCTGCAAGCCACTCCTATGGCAAACGGATTGATTAAATCACTGAACGCAGGCAGCCTAGTATGGAGCCAACAGGCTTTCTGCTGCCTGCTAGTAATGTTTCCATGTTTCCTCCTCTTCATCCTCCTTATATTTATTTCTCACAGGCACAATATTACACAAAGTCACCATTCCTTTAGTGCACACGAAGAAGAGGAGGAGGTGTGCTTAGATGGTAATGGAGGACTGAGACAGGAGATAAGAAGAGGTGGAGGAGAAGAGCACGAGGAGGAGAAGGAGGAGGAGGAGGAGGAAGAGGAAGAGGAAGAGTGAGAGGAGGATGAGGAGAGGACGAGGAGGAGGAGGAGGAAGAGGAAGAGGAAGAGGAATACATAGGAATACATAGGAAGAACAGACACCAGAAGACTATCGGTCTATGGCGAGGGTGTCTGTTTACTACCGCTACTACTAGTAATCTACGTGTGGTAGAACAGGACAGAATAGATGAAGAGGAAGAGGAGGAGGAGGAGGAGGAGGAGGAGGAGGAGGAGATCACATTCTCAATGGGGTAACGGGGTTAGCAAGACACATAAGATAGGTAGGGAGAAGGAAAGGGAAGGGAAAGAGAAAGGGGAGAAGAGGAAGAAAAAGTATGTGGAGATGGAAAGAGGAAAAGTGAGATGAGTAGCAGTGGAATCAATAGTAGACTAATGTAGTAGTAGTAGTAGTAGTAGTAGTAGTAGTAGTAGTAGCAACAGCAGCAGCAGAAGCAGCAGCAGCAGCAGTATGATGAAACATGAATAAAATATGAGGAAGGAGATGGAATAAATATTGAAGAAGATAGGGAAAGGGAGGAGGAGAGGAAGGGAAGAGTGAGGAAGAGGAGTAAAATACGGGATGTGGGGACTGATTACGGAACATTGCGAGCAGGGGAGGTAAGGATGGAAGGAAGGGAGGGTGAGAGGGAAGAGAAAGAGGCTGAGGATAGGAGATAGGAAGAGAAATGGAGGAGGCGAGGTATGAGTAAGAGATAGGGCTTCGGGAGGTGAAGGGAAGAGACGAGAGGGATGCGGGGAAGGAAAAGAAGAAGGGGAAAGTGAGGGGACGATGTAATGGGAAGTGAGGGTAAGAAGAGAGGCAAGTGGAGCTAGATGGAAGGTGAATGTGGACGTGAAGAAAAAAATGGTAGAGGAGGGTGATGGGAAAAGGAAAGTGGAGGTGAGGAAAAGAAGAGGAAGAAGGAAATGGTGACGGAAAGTGACAAGGAGAGTTAGAGTAAAGAAAAGGGGAAAGGGGAGGTGAAAGGATGTGGTAAAGGGGAGGCAAGGGCAATGAAGAGGGAGGGGAGATGATGAAGAGGTAAGAAGTGCGAGAAGAATGACAAGAGGGAGGTGAAGGGAAATGGTAAGGGGGAAGAGGGAAAGGGAGGAGAGGGGAAGGGGTGCAATTCCTCTCTTCACCCACATCTATTATGATGCCAATATCCACCCTCCTCTCCCTCCTTCCTATTTGTCCAGTCACGAAGAGAGAGAGAGAGAGAGAGAGGGGACCTGATGCTCTCTCTCTCTCTCTCTCTCTCTCTCTCTCTCTCTCTCTCTCTCTCTCTCTCTCTCTCTCTCTCTCTCTCTCTCTCTCTCTCTCTCTCTCTCTCTCTCTCTCTCTCTCTCTCTCTCTCTCTCTCTCTCTCTCTCTCTCTCTCTCTCTCTCTCTCTCTCTCTCTCTCCTACGATGTCCTTTCAGTTCAAGGAACCTGTAGCCTCATGGGACACAGAGGAGGAGGAGCAGAAGCAACAGGAGGAGGAAAAGGAGGAGGAGGAGGAGGAGGAGGAGGATAATAGGATCATAAAGCGTGACGGGTTAGAAGGAGGAGGAGGAAAAGAAAAACATGGGTAACAATAAGAGATGGAAAGGAGGCATGATGGACAACAGGAAGACAGGAGATCCACTTGGAGGAGGAGGAAGAGGAGGAGACGGAGGAGGGGGGGAAGCATGGAAACATGGAACATGGAAATGCAGGCAACAGAAAGCCTATCGGCTCATTACGAGGTTGCCCGCTTTGGCGATTTAATCTGCTCGACAGATCAGAGGAGGAGGAGGATAATGAAAATTAAGAAAGGGCAGAGACGATACAAATGAAATAGAAAAGAGTAAATTAATAAATATAAGAAAACAAAGAAAAACAAAGAATAAATGATATATAATATATAAAAAGAAGAAATAAAAACTGCCCCACGAAATCGGAAAGTGCCTGAAAAAAAGATAAAAGATGAGATGAGAAGGAAAATATGAAAATAAAAGTTTCTTCAGTACCGTCTCTGTTTTACATTTTTATCAAATGTTATTATCATCAGTATTACTATTATTACTTTCATTAATTTTTTTTTATTCCATTGCTATTACTTTCATATATATGTTTCTTCTTCCTTTCAAATTTTCCTTCATATGTCAAAAATATTTTTCCCTCTATCTTTTTTGGTTATTTTTTTCCTCTTCCTTATCATCCTCTCCTATCATTTCTTCCTCCTTCTATTTCCCTTTTTTCCTTTCTCACCTCCTGTATCTGACTTCTTCCTTCTCCTTCCTTCTCTCTTTCTTTCTTGTCATTACCTGTCCTTCCTTTATTTTCTTTCTTATATTTCTTGCTATCATATTTTTTCTCTTATATTTGTCGTTTTTTCCTGTCTCTTTCCTGAATCGTATTTTCTCCTCCTCCATATTTCCTTCCTCTCTTCCTCCTCCTCCTTCTTAATCTTCTTTATCTTCCTCCCTCCCTGACAGCCACTGCGTTCTTCCTTTCTTCAAGACCTACTTTTTCTTCTTCTTCTTCTTCTTCTTCTTCTTCTTCTTCTTCTTCTTCTTCTTCTTCTTCTTCTTCTTCTTCTTCTTCTTCTTCTTCTTCTTCTTCTTCTTCTTCTTCTTCTTCTTCTCTTCTTCTTCTTCTTCTTCTCCTCCTCCTCCTCCTCTCCCTCTTCCTGCTTTTACCTTCGTCTTAAAGCGAAACGAAAAGTTAAATCTCTCTCTCTCTCTCTCTCTCTCTCTCTCTCTCTCTCTCTCTCTCTCTCTCTCTCTCTCTCTCTCTCTCTCTCTCTCTCTCTCTCTCTCTCTCTCTCTCTCTCTCTCTCTCTCTCTCTCTCTCTCTCTCTCTCTCTCTCTCTCTCTCTCTCTCTCTCTCTCTCTCTCTCTCTCTCTCTCTCTCTCTCGAAGGAATGTAGATATCAGACAGAGAGAGAGAGAGAAAGTTTATGGGCTATTAATGTGGTTTCCAACGCTATCTTCTTTCCCTCATTTCCTTGCTTCTCATATCTATCATTTAGAGCCCCTCCCTCCCTCCCTCCCTCCTTCTCCTCCAGACAGAGATGAATGATGAAAAAGAAAAAGAAGGCAGTGACCGAGGAAGTTTGAGAAAATCTAATGAAAACACGTACAAAAAATCATTTTCTGTGGGTTTTGTGTTTTCCCTTTTCAACTTTCTCTTCGGTTTGCTTTTCTCGTAATATTTTTTCACATTGTCTTTTACATATTTCATCCTTATTTTTACTTCATTTTGCTCTCCCTCGGCTGAGAGAGCAAAATAAAAATAAGGATAAAAACAAAGATGAAAAACCACAAAAACTCCACAGGTTAATGAACACGAGTAAATCAGGTAATGCCAGGTGGAGTAATTAAGGCGAATTATGCACAGGTAACAGGTGCGACGGGGAGGGACGAGGGAGGATGGAAGGAAGGAAGGAAGGAAGGAAGGAAGGAAGGAAGGGGAGGAAGGAAGGAGGGAGGAAGAAGGGAGGAGGAGGAAGGGAGGGAGGGAGGCATTGAGGAGGAAGGAGGGAGGAGGAGGCTTTGAGGGAGGAAGGGAGGAGAGGAAGGAAGGAAGGAAGGAAGGAAGGAGGAGGAAGGGAGGGAGGAAGGGAGGAGGAGGCATTGAGGGAGGAAGGGGGAGGAGGAAGAAAGAAAGTGAGGAAGGGAGGGAGGCATTGAGGGGGGGAAGGAGGGAGGAGGAGGGAGGAGGAGGGAGGCACTGAGGGAGGAAGGGAGGGAGGGAGAGGAAGGAAACATGGAAACATGGACATGCGGGCAACAGAAAGCCTATTGGCTCATTACGAGGTCGCCCGCTTGGGTGATTTAATCTGCTCGACCGCCACTTGGGGCTTGATGAGCAGATGAAAGCACTTCGATATTGAGGAGCAGATGAAAGCCCCTCGTTATTCAGTTTACTCCCGACGCAGCAAAATGACGGTCGATTCTATATTTGAAGGAGTTGATGGTATTCGCATTTACTACTTCTGAGGGAAGGTGTTCCAGTGGCGGATGACTCGGTTTGAAAAGAAACTCCTTCCAATGTCTGTGTTACATCGACTCGACTGAATGGGTAAACCGTTATTTCTAGTTCTTGAGTTGGTTTGCAGTTCAAAGAATTTGGAGTAATCGACGTTATTGAACTTTTTTAGATACTTGAAGACTTGAATCATATCCCCTCGTAGGCGTCTTTTCTCCAATGTAAAGAGATTGAGTCGCTTGAGTCGTTCCTCGTACGGTTGAGCCCTTAAGGTTGGAATCATCTTTGTGGCGCGTCGTTGAATCCTTTCCAGTAAAGCAATGTCCTTTCTGTAATTAGGAGACCAGAACTGTACTGCATACTCGAGGTGCGGTCTTACCATGGAATTATACAAGGATAGCATCACGTCTGGTGTTTTACACTCGAAGTTCCTCGCTATGAACCCGAGCATAGTGTTGGCTTTGTTGTGTGCTTTTTTACAGTGATTCGCGTGTTTCAGGCCACTGCTGATAGTGACTCCAAGATCCTTTTCCTCCTGAATCGCCTGCAGAGGTCTCCCATTCATGATGTATGTGTGGTTACTATTTTGGGACCCAATGTGCATGACTTTGCATTTGTCAACATTAAAGACATTTGCCATTTTTCCGACCATTCGATAATGTCATTGAGGTCTTTCTGAATGATTTCGCAGTCGTTCTTTGTGAGGGCCTCTCCACCCACCTTGGTGTCATCTGCAAATTTCGATATTGTGGATTTCAGTCCTGATTCTAGGTCACTGATATATATGATAAAGAGGATTGGTACCAACACTGACCCTTGAGGCACTCCACTAGTGACTGGAAGCTAATCGGAAGGCTGTCCGTTGAGTAGTACTCGCTGTTTTCTGTCGGTGAGCCAATCTCTTATCCACGCGGTCAGATTGGCTCCGATGCCCGCCGAGTGCAGTTTCTTGAGGAATCGCTCGTACGGTACTTTGTCGAAGGCTTTCTGAAGGTCAGGTATATAACATCACTGGGGATGTGGGCATCCCAGTTCTTGTATATACCTTGGAAGAAGTTTAATAAATTCGCTAGGCAGGAGCGCTTGTTTCTGAAGCCATGCTGGGTGTCGGAGATTATATTATTGTTTTCTAGAAACTTAACAAGTTTATCTCTAATAATCTTTTCGAGTATTTTTCCTGCCACTGATGTCAAACTTATGGGCCTGTAGTTTAATGCAACGCTTTTGTCTCCTTTTTTGAAAATCGGTGTTACGTTCGCCATTTTCCAGTCTTCCGGGACCTTGTTTAGATGAACTGACCAGTTGAATATGTTTGTGTGTGGTTTTAGTATTTGTTTTTTAAGCTCTTTTAATAACCGAGTGGACAAAATGTCGGGTCCAGTTGACTTGTTCTTGTCGATTTTGTCCATGTACTTTTTTACTTCTTGGTCGCATATTGAGTCAATTTCAGCGGTGTGATCTCACTCGGCGGGTCAGGACCCTCGGGAATGGTTTCGATGTCCTCGACTGTGAATACGGATGCGAAGTTACTGTTGAGGATTCTGGCCATCTGTTTACTGTCCTGAGTTACAGATCCAGTCTCGTCTGTCAGGGAACCAATATTGGATTTTACTTTCTTTTTAAATCTTATGTACGTGAAGAATTTCTTGGAGTTAGTTTCGATTTCGCGCTCTATTTGCTTTTCATAGTTGCGTTTGCTACTCCGAATAAGGCTGCGACAAGCTCTGAGGCTGTTGTGGTACTGTGTACTGGCTTTGGCCGTAGCATTCTCTTTCATCAAATTATAATTCCTTTTTTTTAGGTTTACTGCCCTTTTTATTTCTCTGGTCATCCACGGTGGATCTATGGCCCCATTTACTCGCCTGGAAGGAAGGAAGGAAGGAAGGAAGGAAGGGAGGGAGGCATTGAAGAAGGAAGGAAGGAAGGAAGGAAGAAAGGAAGGAAGGTAGGGAGGAAGGAGAGAGGAAGAACAGAATGAAAGAAAAATAAATGAATGAAGGAATGAAGGAATCAAGAACAAATGATAAAAGAAAAAAAATTGTGAATGAATGAATGAAGGAAGGAATCAAGAAAAATGATAAAAGAAAAGAAACAAGTGAATGAATGAATGAAGGATGGAAGGAAGGAAGAACAAAAAAGAAGTGTAAGAAGGAAATGGGAGATGAAGGACGGATATGGAGGATAAAATATACAGAGATAGATAGATAAGTAAACAGAGCAGAAATAGAAGCAAAATAGACAAGGGAATGTAACTGTCTGAAGGGAAATCAAACACCGAAGAAAGAAGAAGAAGAAAGAGGAAGGGAAGGGAGAGAAGGAAGACAGCGAGAGGGGAAGAGAGGAAAAGGGAAGGGTGATGAAGAGGGGAAGAGAGAGGGAGAGAGAACGTGAGCAAGAGGGTGATACTGTGATGGCTAAACAAGGGGAAGGTAATTAAGAAAAGGAGGGAAGGAAGGAGGGAAGGAGGAGGATGAGACAACGATGCAAAGGAGAGAACAGAGGGAGAGAGAGGGTGGATAAACAAGGTAAACAGGACAACGGAAGATAATGTACAAGGAAAGCTCTGATAAAAATGAAGAAGAGGATAATGAAAAGCTAATCTCTGCAGGCAAACATGAGAAAGGAAAACGTTTTGATAGAAGATAAGAGGAGACGCTGAAAAAGATTGGAAGTTAAGGAAAATAAGTAAAGAGGAAAATAAGGAAAAATTGATTAGTGTGAGGATTACAGTGCACGGAGGAGGAGGAGGAGTACAAAGAAGTACAATGGAAAAGCAAACAGCAACAGACCTCTTGGTCCTAACTAGGCTGTTTGTTGTTGCTACCATGTACTCTAATCTACGAGTCAGAGACAGGACAGCAAAGGCGAAGGCTCTTCCCCTCCCACCAGTCCCTCCAGCCGAGGCTAGCACGAAAAGAAAGAATACATGTAGTATAGAAAAAACACAATAGTATAGAAAAACTACAATTAGTATGAAAAACTACAATAAGGAGGAGGAGGAGGAGGAGGAGGAGGAGAAAACATTGAAACATAACAAGAATAAAGGAAGAGAAGAGGAAGAGGCACGATGCGGAAAGAAGATAAAGCGATGGTCTTCTATACAAAAGAATGAGAATATAGAAAAAATATTTGATGATTTTGGTGAAGATAGCAGAAAAAAATATTAAATATGAAACGACAGTAACAAGAAACAAATGAAACAAAGTATATAATCAATAAACAAGAATGAAAGGAAACGAAGAGAAAAAAGAAAAAAATTCATTGGTAAACAAACCGAATAATCTACTAACTATTTGACTGACAGAATGACCTACTGGCAGACTGACTGACTAACTATATGACAAACTGATAATGCCCATGACTCTGTGACTGACTGACTAGCTGCTGGACTGACAAACTAATATACTAATGGAATGACTGATTGACTGACGGATTGACTGAATATTAGCGGACTTATATTGTCTGGCTTTGAGACTGACTAACTATATGACGGACTGATAAACTAAACCAACTCAAAAACATATTCTCCTTTCTTTGTTTCCAAAACGTTGATTCCTTTGTCGATAAAAAACACGTCGCAATAACTCGTTATCCTTTCTTTGTTCTCAAAAAGTCGATTCCTTTGTCGATAAAACTAAGACATCGCAACAACTCATTTTCCTTCCTTTAAAGGTCAGTATCCCACCCCGACATTTACGTCAGGGTCAGCATCCCACCCCGACATTTACGTCAGGGTCAGCATCCCACCCCAACATTCAAGCTGGGGTCAGCATCCCACCCCAACATTCAAGCTGGGGTCAGCATCCCACCCCGACAGTTAAGTCAGGGTCATCATCCCACCCCGACAATTAAGTCAGGGTCAGCATCCCACCCCGACAGTTAAGTCAGGGCCAGCATCCCACCCCGACAGTTAAGTCAGGGTCAGCATCCCATAGAGAGCCGAAAATGTTGAGTATGACTTTTTCCTTTTTAAGATGTTGTGTTTCTATCGTATTCTTTTTGCTGGTGTTCTTTTTTCTGTATTTTCCTCATGCTGGTTTTCTCTTTCTTCTTTTTCCTTTTTCTGGTGTTGTTTCTACTGTATATCGGCTTTTCTTGGTGCCGTATCCTGCTACAGACGAATCTCCTTCACCCCAGAGAAGCCTCGCCCGTACCAACATACCACACCAAAGTCCTTTATCCTAGCTGTTTGTTTTGCTAGTGTTGTGTTTTGTATCTGATTTCTTTTTTCTGGCATTCCTTTTCTGTATTATCCTGTCTCCGGTATTATTTTTCTTTATTTGTCGTGTGACAGTATTGTGTAGAGTATCTACATCGCCTCTACCTGGTGCCGTATCTTGCTACAGCTGAGTCTCCTTCACCCCAGAGAAGGCTCACCCATACCAATACACCACACCAAAGGCCTTCATGCTGGATTTTGTTTTTGTTTTATTTTTTTCCTTTTTCTCATCTGTGCTTCTATCTTATCTATTTCCTGGAATTCCTCTCCTGTATTATCCTATTTCTGATGTTTTTTTTAGTTTATTTTCCTTTTTTTCGGTGTTTTTATTTGTAATATCCCTGTCGTGGAGTTGTTCTGAAATCGCCTTTCCTTGGTGCTGTGTGTTGATACGAATGAACCTCCTTCACCCCAGAAAAGACCCGCCCATACCAACACACAAACGCACTCCCTTCCCCCGCCCCTGGACACTCAGGATCTACGGCACCGCCATGGACGCCCCGAGGAGCCGAGACGCCCTGCCGGAACCCCTAAGCCCTGCGACGCTCGCCAGGGAGACCTTGGGCTCCCTGACGCTCCCTAACACCGCCGAGGCAGGGGAGGCAAGGACTCCAGACAACTGCAGAACAGCTCCAGACAGAATAATAAATTAATTGTAAACACCGTGACGGCGCAAAGGCTGCGTTTGTCGAGTCTGGGATGGCAGGACGCCGGCCGAGTGTTTTGGCGCGGCATCCGCTTCCCCTTTTTTTCTGTGTTCTCTCATTGTTATATGAGAGGGAGAGAGAGAGAGAGAGACCATTTTAATAGGTATAATGCTTTCGTAATTCTTTAATCAGTTGATATTGCTGTTATTACCAATTCTATCTATTTATCTATCTGCACCCCCACCCTTCCCCAACACCGTATATTAATGCATAGGTCTTCCTCCTCCTCCTCCTCCTCCTCCTTCGCCTTTGCGTCCTGTGTCTCTGACTCGTAGATTAGAGTAGATGGTAGCAACAAGAGACCAAGAGGTATGTTGCTGTTTGCTTTTCCTTTGTACCCTTTTGTACTCCTCCTCCTCCTCCTCCTCCTCCTCCTCCTCCTCCTCTTCCTCCTCCTCCTCCTCCTCCTTCTCCTTTTCCTCTTCCATCTCCACGTATGTTGTATTCCTGTTGTTATTTATGCTCTTTATTAAATTTGTTTTCTTATCCACCTTTTCTGTATTTCTTCTAAAACTCCCTTCTCTTTTATTTCCTCCTCCTTATCCTCCTTTTCTTCTTCTTCTTCATCCCTTTTTAGTTGTTGCTCCTGTTTCATGTTTATTTTAATCCATTTTCCTTCTTTTTCAATATTTCTTTTCATTTTCATCTCATTTAATTCAGGCCTTGAGCTGCTTCCTTGACTGTAAACAAAAAATAACAACAACGACATTCTCTCCGCATTACGTTCTTTTCCTAATCTTCTACTATTATTAAATCTTCATTATTCTCCTCCCCCTCTTCCTCCTATTTTACTTTATTTTAAATACCAGACGACCATTTGTGTTATATCTCCTTTTTATCTCATTACCTCTCCTCCTCCTCCTCCTGCTCCTCCTCCAGGTAACAGCTTGTCACCTGAGGCGGTGGGCATGGCAATGATACAAAAACCTCCAGTGGGCGACGGCTCTCTCTCTCTCTCTCTCTCTCTCTCTCTCTCTCTCTCTCTCTCTCTCTCTCTCTCTCTCTCTCTCTCTCTCTCTCTCTCTCTCTCTCTCTCTCTCTCTCTCTCTCTCTCTCTCTCTCTCTCTCTCTCTCTCTCTCTCTCTCTCTCTCTCTCTCTCTCTCTCTCTCTCTCTCTCTCTCTCTCTCTCTCTCTCTCTCTCTCTCTCTCTCTCTCTCTCTCTCTCCAGTGCCATTTTAGCGACCTACTATGTCTGCATATTTCATTTTTCCTTCCTCCTCCTCTCTCTTCTTCCTCCTCCTTCACCTCTTCGTCATATTGTTTCTCTTCCTGTCCTCATCTCTTGTCACACCTTTCTTGCAATCTCTAAAAATTACATATGCAATAAATTAAATATTACATAGTCGGTTCAGTACAAAGAAACGCTCAAGTATAATATTTCATTCTGCCACATTGACGCCAGCAGGCTAATAAAGCTAATACGTGTAAGGTGCAATAACAAGTACAATTATAGTAACGATGGTAAAAATAATGCAACACGTGGTAACAGCATCATGAACGAAACAGTAACAACAGTAATAAGTTTTTTGCGTTAAAAAGCAACTCAAATGCAAAAATATATGATAACGAAAAAGCCCGCCAAACACTACTAATAACAGTACGGTACTGTAATAGTAACACCATTAAGGTCACTATTACTATCTACTATCATTATACTGTCTACTACTATTTACTTTACACTACCTCTGTCCCTCTGTTTCCATAAATGGATATCTTATATAAATGGTGTGTGAGCAATAGATTAACAGTAAATCAAAATAAAACTTATTATATGCTATTCACCAACAAACATACACAATCTCTACCTCCATTATTTTACAATTACAGTATAATAAAAAGAACAACCCAGCATACACTATTAGGGATCACTTTTGATGACTCACTAACATTCAAACCTCATATATCAAATATGTGCCTTAAACTATCTAGAATAATTGCCCTACTCTATAAGACTAAAGATCACATGCCTCGTTATGTTTTGAAAATCATATATGATGCTCATGTCTTAGCCATTCTAGGTTATTGCATACCCATTTGGTGTAATACTTACCCAACCCATCTGTTACCCCTTTTCCGATTACAAAAGAAAATAATAAGAGTTATTGCAAACAGCGAATATTACACACACACACTACCACTCTTTAATTAAGGAAACAAATACTTTAACACTTTTCAATTTAAATAAACTTCATATGAGTATTTATATGTATAAAACAAAAAGTGAACATACTATGTTACTGCAACCCCGCCATAACTATCACACTCGTACCAGCCACAATCTAACTGTACCTCCACGCGCCCTATCCCTATATCAACACTCCCTGTCATGCAATGGCCCCAAACTATGGAACTCAATACCTCAACACATAAAACTCCTTCCAAACCTAAATTCTTTTAAAATCATTTAAAAAAATATATACTATCCGTACAATAA
>NC_066521.1:10433006-10501398 GCF_024679095.1 Eriocheir sinensis
GGTAAATGTGATCAATGAGGTAACCTACACCCCTTGTATGTCGGTAAATGTGATCAATAAGATAACCTACACCCCTTAGAAGTCGGTAAATGTGATAACTGAGATAACCTGCACCCCTTGTATCTCGGTAAATGTGATTAATGAGATGCCCTCCACCCATTGAATGTCGGTAAATATGATAAATGAGGTACCCTACACCCCTTGTATGTCGTTAAATGTAATAAATGAGGTACCCTACACCCCTTGTATGTCGGTAAATGTAATAAATGAGGTACCCTACACCCCTTGTATGTCGTTAAATGTAATAAATGAGGTACCCTACACCCCTTGTATGTCGGTAAATGTGATAAATGAGGGCCCTGGTGGTTGGCCAAAGCCTGTCATGGCGCAGGCAATTTTTATAGTGGCGCTAGTTATGCTTGGCTCATGCTGCCCCCTGGAACTCATTTTTGATTCGCTTGTACGGTTTCTTCTAGAATCCGGGATGATAGGTGGTCTTCTGGACAGCCTGTGGATAGTCTTAAGCCACTCGGCGGTGACTAAAAAATCCCAGGTGGTAGCGTGGGGATTCGAATCGACATTGTCCATGGCGTGATGAATGCTTGCCCCGCACGCTAATCACTCAGCCACCGCCTACCTTTGTATGTCAGTAAATGTGAAAAATGAGATAACCTAAACCCCTTGTATGTTGGTAAATGTGATAAATGAGGTAATCTGAAACCTTGTATGTCGGTAAATGTGATAAATGAGATAACCTACACCCCTTGTAAGTCGGTAAATGTGATAAATGAGGTAATCTGAAACCTTGTATGTCAGTAAATGTGATAAATGAGATAACCTGCACCCCTTGTATGTCGGTAAATGTGATAAATGAGATAGCCTACACCCCTTGTATGTCGGTAAATGTAATAAATGAGATAACCTACACCCCTTGTAAGTCGGTAAATGTGATAAATGAGATAACCTACACTCTTCTGATTGATGGTCATGTTTCTCGGATTCTCTCCATTTAATGGTAGGCTATCTGAATTATGGGGTCCATGTCATTCTTGAATTTGGCCATTTTCCCATAAATGCTGCCATGCTGTCTTGCCGCCATCTTGCCTGTACAAACTACGATATCAACACTGTGTGTGTAAACATCGGGTTCCGCGCATGCGCAGATCAGGATGGGATGTCTTAGGATACGTGGATGGCAGATGACACAACACCGGCTCACTTAAAATCAAAACCTTATTGCTTATGTTCTTCTTGTAACTAATTTATTTATGGACCAATATCTTTTATTCAGAAAGCTATTTAATCAGGAGGGACAGGAGATTAATGATCACTATCGCTCGTTTTTTATAGAATAGTAAAAAATATTTCCTAGATATCGATAATAAAATATTAAAAAGTTGAAAAATGTTTGTCAAAAATCTAAATCAACTTCAAACAAAAGTTAGAATAGAGAACATAATTCCGTTTTCATACTTTCAGAAGTTGAATAAAAAGAGTAGACTTAAATAAATGCCTAAAATAAGAAGTTAGGACAACATTTTTCTTTACCATGTCCTACATATATACCAAAAGAAAGAGGAAAAATAAAGATATTTATAAGCAAATAATTAAGTCATTACTTATTTGAAATTATTACTAACAGAATGCCTAAAATAGGTGGTTCTTGTAATTATTATTAAAAAAAATAATAGTAATTATTATAAGTTTTAACGATCAGATGATCGGAATGGTGATCGGAACAGCAGTACTTAAAAAATGATCGGATGATCGGAATCGGATCAGCTGCCTAAACTGATCGGATGATCGGGGATCGATGTGTGTGTGTGTGTGTGTGTGTGTGTGTGTATATGTATATATGTGTGTATGTGTATATATATATATATATATATATATATATATATATATATATATATATATATATATATATATATATATATATATATATATATATATATATATATATATATATATATATATATATATATATATATATATATATATATATATATATATATATATATATATATATATATATATATAACTAATGCTAATTATGAACTTTACATTTCTGCCCGAAATCGTGCCAAATCTATTCTCCGACTAACCAAAAATTCTTTCATTAATAGAAAATGTCAAAACCTTGCTTTCTCTAACTCTTCCCGTGACTTCTGGCATCTAGCCAAAAACATCTCCTCCAACTTCACTTCTTCATCTTTCCCTCCACTCCTCAGTCCTGACGGCAACACTGCCGTCTCATCTATCTCTAAGGCTGAACTCTTCTCTCAAACTTTTTCTAAAAACTCCACTCTGGACGATTCTGGGCATATTCCTCCTACTCATCCCCCCTCTGACTCCTTTATGCCTGTTATAAAGATTCTTCAAAATGATGTTTTCTATGCCCTCTCTGGCCTCAATCCTCAGAAGGCTTATGGACCAGGATGGAGTGCCTCCTATTGTCCTTAAAAACTGTGCCTCCGTGCTGTCACCCTCCCTGGTCAAACTCTTTCGCCTCTGCCTGTCAACATCTACCTTTCCTTCTTGCTGGAAGTATGCCTTCACACAGCCTGTACCTAAGAAGGGTGACCGCTCCAATCCCTCAAACTACCGTCCTATTGCTTTACTTTCTTGTCTATCTAAAGCTTTTGAATCAATCCTTAACCGTAAGATTCAAAAGCACCTTTCCACTTCTGACCTTCTATCTGATCGCCAGTATGGGTTCCGCAAGGGGCGTTCTACTGGTGATCTCCTAGCCTTCTTAACTGACTCTTGGTCATCCTCTCTTAGCCGTTTCGGTGAAACTTTTGCTATTGCGCTGGACATATCAAAAGCTTTTGATAGGGTCTGGCACAAATCTTTGCTTTCTAAACTACCCTCCTACGGTTTCTATCCTTCTCTCTGTACCTTTATCTCCAGTTTCCTTTCTGACCGTTCTATTTCTGCCGTGGTAGACGGTCACTGTTCTTCCCTAAATCTATTAACAGTGGTGTCCCACAGGGTTCTGTCCTATCTCCCACTCTTTTCTGTTGTTCATTGATGATCTTCTTTCCAAAACGAACTGTCCTATCCATTCCTACGCCGATGATTCCACTCTGCATTATTCAACTTCTTTTAATAGAAGACCCACCCTTCAGGAACTTAACGACTCAAGGCTGGAGGCTGCAGAACGCTTAGCCTCAGACCTTACTATTATTTCCGATTGGGGCAAGAAGAACCTGGTGTCCTTCAACGCCTCAAAAACAGTTTCTCCACCTATCCACTCGACACAATCTTCCAAACAACTATCCCTATTCTTTGACAACACCCAGCTATCACCTTCCTCAACACTAAACATCCTCGGTCTATCCTTAACTCAAAATCTCAACTGGAAACTTCATATCTCATCTCTTACTAAATCAGCTTCCTCGAGGCTGGGCGTTCTGTACCGTCTCCGCCAGTTCTTCTCCTCTGCACAGTTGCTGTCCATATACAGGGGCCTTGTCCGCCCTCGTATGGGGTATGCAACTCATGTGTGGGGGCTCCACTCACACAGCTCTTCTGGACAGAGTGAGGCAAAGGCTCTTCGTCTCATCAGCTCTCCTCCTCATACTGATAGTCTTCTACCTCTTAAATTCCGCCGCAATGTTGCCTCTCTTTCTATCTTCTATCGATATTTCCACGCTGACTGCTCTTCTGAACTTGCTAACTGCATGCCTCCCCCTCCGCGGCCCCGCTGCACTCGACTTTCTACTCATGCTCATCCCTATACTGTCCAAACCCCTTATGCAAGAGTTAACCAGCATGTTCACTCTTTCATCCCTCACGCTGGTAAACTCTGGAACAATCTTCCTTCATCTGTATTTCCTCCTGCCTACGACTTTAACTCTTTAAAGAGGAGTGTATCAGGACACCTATCCTCACGAAACTGACTTATCTTTAGGCCACCTCTTTGGATTCTTTTTAGGAGCGGCGAGTAGCTGGCTTTTTTTATTAATGTTTACTTTTTGTGCCCTTGAGCTGTCTCCTTTGCTGTAAAAAAAAAAATATATATATATATAGATATATATATATATATATATATATATATATATATATATATATATGTATATATATATATATATATATATATATATATATATATATATATATATATATATATATATATATATATATATATATATATATATATATATATATATATATATATATATATATATATATATATATATATATATATATATATATATATATATATATATATATATATATATATATATATATATATATATATATATATATATATATATATATATATATATATATATATTATTATTATCATTGTTCTTATTATTATTATCATCATTATCATTATTATTTCATTATAATTATCATTATTGTCTTTTTACTAGTAATACTAGTATTGTTAGATTATTATTTTTAATACTTCGTCTAATGTTACTTGGGCCAGAAAATTTAGTACTATACATGTCCAGAAAAAAAAATTAAACTTAAAATACATACCAATTGTTGCCCCAAAGCTCTGCTTCCTATGGGCTACTCGCACAATTAATCTATGTTATATCAACCAATGTATACAAATTGCAAGTATAATAAAATGTTTCAAATGTTTCGTCCTCTTTCTCCTTCTCTCACGTCACTCTCACTGTTTCCTTTCGGCGTCTCAGGTGTCTGGGGGCTGCAGGACAGGCGGCTCATCGTGTTAGCACTCCTCAATCTCTTCCTTACTAATCTCTTACAATAATAATAATTTCACTCCTACATTTTACTGTTATAATCATTTTACTCGTTACGCTTAAAAAAAAAAGTTTCAGTGTGTCGCGAAAGTAGACGAGAGGCAGTGATTGGATCCAGCTCCCTATGAACCGGATTCGAACACAGAGGTGAGGCTTCGGGGCACATGAACCAACAAGGAAGTCAGAACTTTTCGGAGCTTCAAACAGGATCATTAGTATCCAGTGTGTTAGGATCCGCCTGTGGCTGACCTGACAACACGCTTTTGTGTGTGTGTGTGTGTGTGTGTGTGTGTGTGTGTGTGTGTAAAGCAGTAGCAGTGGCAGTCTTAATAATTAAGATGATCCATAATGGGCCCTTTCCATACCCCCCTCTCCCCTCCTCCCACCCCCATCTTTCTCCTCTTCCTTGATACCTTGATAAGCTAAATAAAATAACAAACAGTAAATCAACAACAACACTAACAATGATAACGAGCACTTTATGCCCCCCTCTCCCCCTCCCTCCCCTCTCCTCATCTCCCATCCACTCACTTTCCTCCCCTTTTTATCGGTGTCGCAGACGCCGATCAACAGATTGTGGATCTTCTTGTTGTTATTGTTATACTATTCAAGTTGTTTTTCTGGCCTACCCATGCATTGTAGACATGACATGGTATTATAACATCTGTTAGCCATGATTTTTTTTTTTTTTTTTTTTTTTTTTACGTCGCTGCCTGTTGCGCCGGTAGGCATCTTCCTGGTTGGGCCTGATGGTCGGCCCAAGGCTTCTTCCAGGTGGGGCCTGATGGTCGGCCCAAGGCTTCTTCCAGGTGGGGCCTGATGGTCGGCCCAAGGCTTCTTCCAGGTGGGGCCTGATGGTCGGCCCAAGGCTTCTTCCAGGTGGGGCCTGATGGTCGGCCCAAGGCTTCTTCCTGGTTGGGCCTGATGGTCGGCCCAAGGCTTCTTCCTGGTTGGGCCTGATGGTCGGCCCAAGGCTTCTTCCAGGTGGGGCCTGATGGTCGGCCCAAGGCTTCTTCCTGGTTGGGCCTGATGGTCGGCCCAAGGCTTCTTCCAGGTGGGGCCTGATGGTCGGCCCAAGGCTTCTTCCTGGTTGGGCCTGATGGTCGGCCCAAGGCTTCTTCCTGGTTGGGCCTGATGGTCGGCCCAAGGCTTCTTCCAGGTGGGGCCTGATGGTCGGCCCAAGGCTTCTTCCTGGTTGGGCCTGATGGTCGGCCCAAGGCTTCTTCCTGGTTGGGCCTGATGGTCGGCCCAAGGCTTCGTCCAGGTGGGGCCTGATGGTCGGCCCAAGGCTTCTTCCTGGTTGGGCCTGATGGTCGGCCCAAGGCTTCTTCCTGGTTGGGCCTGATGGTCGGCCCAAGGCTTCTTCCAGGTGGGGCCTGATGGTCGGCCCAAGGCTTCTTCCTGGTTGGGCCTGATGGTCGGCCCAAGGCTTCTTCCAGGTGGGGCCTGATGGTCGGCCCAAGGCTTCTTCCAGGTGGGGCCTGATGGTCGGCCCAAGGCTTCTTCCAGGTGGGGCCTGATGGTCGGCCCAGCCCGTTCTGGCGCAGGCGAGTGTTTATAGTGGCGCCATCTTGCATTGGCTCATGCTGCCCCCCGGAACTCGTTCTTGATTCGCTTGGACGGCTTCCTCTAGAGTGTGTGTGTGTGTGTGTGTGTGTGTGTGTGTGTGTGTGTGTGTGTGTGTGTGTGTGTGTGTGTGTGTGTGTGTGTGTGTGTGTGTGTGTTTAAACTGAATGAACTTAATTCCAAAGAGACGGTTTGAGATTCACGAAAAAAAAAAAGGAGGGGTGAGGTCAACTGCACTTCATGTTAACTGTCAAGTGAGATCAATAATCTTGAGATTAAAGACAGGAAAGGATGATTAGGGAGGGAGGGAATGTCTGCGAGGTCACTGTGGTGAGGTCAAGTGCTCTGAGTGCTGACTGCTACGAGAGGTCAGTCAAGTGCTGTGCTTAGCAATGGCAACTGCTCAGGCAGTGATAGATTTTCAGGAAGAAGGTTTTTCTTCTGTGATAATTAGTGAGACTGAAGATACAGTGCATTTTCGCATAAACGTGAAATGTAATGAAGAGTTTCAGCGCTGGATGGAGCTTTTTAGGAAACATAATTGCACATGCTTTAACGTAAGGCGTGTGTATGCCCCAGGAGAGAAGATTTTATTTCATAAAACATTCATCTGTCTCCCTGGGGCTTCTCGCAACACCGGCCAGAGGAAGACCTACACTGGGTAAGTACTGGATGAATATGTTTTGTGTGTATTGTTAGTGATATATTCCATTAGGATGGATATTCATATCTAAATGTGTACAAATATGCAATGCAGCGGGCAGAGGCTCAGAGAGGCCGTGATTGCATATGAGCAAATTGCAAAGTCTTTTAACCGACTTAGCAAAAAAGAAAAAAAAAAAAAAACTAGGTCTAGAATATTATCTTCCCTCGTACCCTCTCTGACAAGCTGAGTTAGAAAACTGTCTTGGACTGCTTCTAGAAACTCCCTTGCTTCCTCATTACCGGTGTAGTTAAGCCAGCTTATATTTTTAAGGTTATAATCTCCTAAAATGTAGGCCTCCTGCCTCGTAGCTTTCCTTATTTCATCCCAAAGTAGCTTACTTCTGTCCTTATCTAATTTAGGAGGTCTATATTGCAGAGCTGGGCACTTCCGTACCTCTGTCCGCACCTCCGCTCCTCCGGACCTGCGGACCTTTAAACGAGGTGCGGAGGTCCGAAGTGCGGAAAGTTTTTCAAAAGTGCGGAAGTAACAGGTGCGGAACGGCAGTATTTTAAGTCCGTACCTCCGCACCTGAGGTTTTCAAGGATAAAAAAAATGAAAACGACAAACAGTCCGCGCTCTGCAGTAATACTTCCGGTCGTTTACGCGGTCTGTGCTGCAGGGCATGTTTTCCCGCCACTTGAGTGACGTCACTCATTCAGATTTACGGCCCGGTGTTGCATGTGTACTGAGGTATGATAATTATGATGAGTGTAAAAGTAGTTACTTTACTTCAGGTGGTGGAGATTCTATGCGTTAAAATGACAATAATGATAACAAAAATAATGGTAATAATAATAATAATAATAATGATAATAATAATGCTGCTGCAGTATTGCCTTGTATTTCTTTTTTTAAGGTACGGACTAGATTTTTCAGGCGCGCTTTAATAGTTTTGGGTACGGTACCGGAGGTGCGGAGGTGCGGTACCGGAACGAGTGAAAAAATTTTAGGCGCGGAAGTACAGGTACGGACTATATGTGTTTCGAGGTGCGGAGGAGCGGTACCGGACTACCCGATATCCAGTAACGCGCCCAGCTCTGCTATATTGTAACCCAAAAAGAAGCTTGTCCTTGTCCTCCCCTACATCGACCCATATGGACTCGGTGTCCTTAGTGACTCTAATATTTAAATTTTCATTGCTCCTTACTTCCTCACTTGATATTTTCTTTGAAACAGGTGTCCTGTAACAATGGATGTCAAAATACGGTCAGTTTCCAAGCACAAAATAAGGAGAGACAAACTGATGGAAAAATATCCATGTTTCATCACCCTGAAAGGTGTTCATAACCACTCCCTTCAGTCTGCACAAGCACTCAATCAACTCAGGGTACTTCCTGAAACGAGGGAGACATTCAACAAGTATTTTGAGCAAGGTAAATAATCATATACAATTGCGCTACTCATTGTGAAACATATAAATAAATATATAAATAAATAAAAAAAAAAATATATATATATATATATATATATATATATATATATATATATATATATATATATATATATATATATATATATATATATATATATATATATCTATATATATATATATATATATATATATATATATATTGAGTGGATATTATATACTTGTAATCCAGCTAATATATTGCAGATTTGCATGCGTACATAAAATTAATAATTACGAATTCTCCCCTCTAATTGTTTTTGCAGGAATGCCAGTGGCTCAAGCAGCTAGACACCATGTTCTAAAATTGGGGCTGTCTGATGATATCCATGGACAAGCAAATAATGCAGTCAACCCTTCGGCTGCATCCATCTATTACATGAGGACTCAGTGGCTCAATGAACACCATGGAGGATTTGACAACCTATCAATGGCAGACTCTGTACGAAAATATGCTGCAAACAACCCAGAGCTAACTTTATTGGAAAACATCGAGGAAAATAAATTCATTATGGTGCTTCTAACTCCTTTCATGAGAAGAGTGCACATCCAGTTCAGAGAGGCCGGTGAAATAGTCTTCGTTGATGCTACAGGGTGTGTTGATCAGCTTAACACAGCACTCTTCACATTCCTCTGTGCTGGACCAGCAGGAGCTGCTCCTCTTGCATTGCTCTTTACATCTTCCTTAGATGAAGCAACACTGACAGAAGGTAAGCCTGAGTAATATTATAACATGCTCTCTCTCTCTCTCTCTCTCTCTCTCTCTCTCTCTCTCTCTCTCTCTCTCTCTCTCTCTCTCTCTCTCTCTCTCTCTCTCTCTCTCTCTCTCTCTCTCTCTCTCTCTCTCTCTCTCTCTCTCTCTCTCTCTAATATATATATATATATATATATATATATATATATATATATATATATATATATATATATATATATATATACACACACACACACACACACACACACACACACACACACACACACGAGTATATAAAATATATTGTTTAGTGTGTGTGTGTGTGTGTGTGTGTGTGTTTTAGTGAGGAAAATTATTACGTAGGTTTGTTTGTCTGTTATACATGCTTACCAACATTTTTTAAACGCCATTGCTCTTATTGCAGGTTTTCAAATGGTGAAAAAAGCTACTGGCAAAAGTGGCTTTTATGGGAAGCAGTCACCAGACACATTCATGACAGACAACTGCAGAGCAATGAAGGGAGCCCTTACAGCAACTTGGCCTGCAGCTCGTCAGTTTTTATGCATCTTCCATATACTTCAACAAGTGTGGCGATGGCTGCTTCAATCCCAGCACCGCATCAGGAAAGAGGATCGCCAGGAGTTGATGGCTGTCATGAAGTCCCTCGTATATGCACCATCGACGGACCATTTCTTCAAACTTTATCAAGACTTCAAAACTAATCCTCTTTCACAGAGATATAATAACTTCAGCAGGTATTCGAAAAATTTCTGAATTTTACTCTCACTATCCTAATAGATTCGTAAAGAAACTAAGTATAAAGCTTTTATCAATAAGAATCATATTAATGTTGCCATTATTAATTATGAACGCTTATAATTTTTTTATTATTATTGTTTATGTTATTATTATTATTACTATTATTATTATTATTATTATTATTATTGTTATTGTTATTTATTATTATTATTATTATTATGGTTATTGGTAGTGGTGGTAGTAGTAGTAGTAGTAGTAGTAGTAGTAGTAGTAGTAGTGTAGCAGCAGCAGCAGCAGCAGCAGTAGTAGTAGTAGTAGTAGTAGTAGTAGTAGTAGTAGTAGTAGTAGTAGTAGTGTAGCAGCAGCAGTAGCAGCAGCAGCAGCAGCAGTAGCAGTAGTAGTAATAGTGCTAGTAGTAGTAGTTGTAGTAGTAGTAGTAGTAGTGGTAGTAGTAGTAGTAGTAGTAGTAGTAGTAGTAGTAGTAGTAGTAGTAGTAGTAGTAGTAGTAGTAGTAGTAGTAGTAGTAGTAGTAGCAGTAATAATAGTAGTAGTAGTAGTGGCAGCAGTAGTAGTAGTAGTAGTAGAAGTAGTAGTAGTAGTAGTAGTAGTAGTAGTAGTAGTAATGTAGCAGCAGCAGTAGCAGCAGCAGCAGCAGTAGTAGTAGTAGTAGTAGTAGTAGTAGTAGTAGTAGTAGTAGTTGGATGCCACAGTCATTAGCGAACAGAGTTGGGGCCAATGACCTCCAAGTGCTGGAGCCGAAATAAATAAACATGGTGGAGGTATCCATAAAAAAAGTATAGTAGTAGTAGTAGTAGTAGTTAGTGTATTTATTACTACTATTATTTTTCGATGAAATTACTAATAAATTTATTATTATCATCATCTACTATCCTAACTGTTCGCTTTTCAGCTACCTGGACACTCTAATGGAAAGGAGAGAAGAATGGGCTGTTACGTTCAGGGCAGGTGCGATGCTACGGGGTCATAACACCAACAATTATTGCGAGGCAACCATGTGCATCATCAAGGAAGTTGTCCTGAATAGATAAGCATGTAGAAAATTGTCAACCCCAATACTTGATATGTCTCTCCCAGGTATCAAATCAATGAAAATTATAAGGCTATGCACATACCTACACTTCTCAATCTTCACATTGTCAACTCGATTAGAATTATTCGTTATTGCATTAACATTGATCGTGGGAACTGCGTAGTTGATGTAATTTTAAAAATACGTGTGACGTGTGTGTGTGTGTATGTGTGTGTGTGTGTGTGTGTGTGTGTGTGTGTGTGTGTGTGTGTGTGTACATCGTGTCACATTTTTTTTTTTCAGGTGCAAGGCATATAGCACCGTTCAGCTCATGATTTTCATGGTTGAAATTTTTTACTCTTATATGAAGAAGAGATTAATAGACGTTGCTGTAGGAAGGCGGAGGACAAAAAATGTAAGTATGGGGACACTGTCCCTTGACGCTGTCACTTCCCTAGGCAACGGAAGATATACTGTGAGGAGCCAGTCTGCTGCATCCCTTGAGTATGCTGTAGATGTGAAGGCTGGCTTCTGTGAATGTAACGTGGGACAAAATGGTGCTCTCTGTAAACACCAAGTCGCCTGTGCAGAACACAGCATGACAGCCCTCCCCCAAGTATCGCTGCAACAAGTGAAAACAGGCGGTGGCTGGCGTCAGTGGCAGTCGGAGAAGAGAACACCCCTCCAGAAACTTTTTTCAGAGGGTTGTTAGAACCACCGCCAGAAGTGGAGGCTGTCGGCAAAACAACTGTTTTTCCAGAAGAGAGAGAAGAGGACACTGAACCACCACAACAAGTCATGAAAATAAAGGAAGAACGGTGTTTAGATATTTCAGAATTTGTCGCTGCTGTACAAGATGCGACGGAAAAACACGGAGATGAACATACCGTGGCAGCTTTCGCCGCAGCAGTAAAAAGGATAAGAAAGATAAAAAATTCAAACATGCTAAACAGCATGCTGTACACTTTGGGAACTGATGTCACTACTACTGGAGCTGGCCGAGGAAAAATTCGGTGCCAACCAGCATCAATTGCTCGAAGGGACAGGGAAAACCGAAGGCGCAGCACCTCTCGGAAAAGGAAGAAAACCTAACTCTTTGATGCAAAATGCAAAGACAAAGAGGCCAAGAAATCTAGCTGAAAATATTGCAAAAACTTGGCTAATGCCAAGTCACTTTAGGAGTAGCCATTAGGACCACACACACACACACACACACACACACACACACACACACACACACACACATATATATATATATATATATATATATATATATATATATATATATATATATATATATATATATATATATATATATATACATATATATACACACACACACACACACACACACACACACACACACACGTACACACACACACAATAATATTAAGAGCATGCTTTTGAAATTTATCTAATATAAGCGTATGTTTACTCCTTAAAAGAACGCTTTTATTGATCCACTTTAAAATATATAACCGAGAGAGAGAGAGACACACACACACACACACACACACACACACACACACAGAAGCGATAACACAACACACACACACACACACACACACACACACACAGAAGCGATACGAAAACACACACACACACACACACACACACACACACACACACACACACACACACAGAAGCGATACGAAAACACACACACACACACACACACACAGAGAGAGAGAGAGAGAGAGAGGTTAAGGTGAGCGTCGGCGAGGTCTAGTTAAGTCTCTCCTCAAACGGTGTCTTCCATCCGTTCTCACTGCAGCGCGCAGTACTGTGGTACAGTCCAGAAATATGCGTCCGGGTTGATGGGTGGTCTTCAGGACAGCATGTGGGTAGTTTTAAGCCACTCGGCGGTGACTGAAAAATCCGAGTGGTAGCGTGGGGATTCGAGCCCGCGTCGTCCATCACGCGGCGAATGTGGGCCCAGTACGCTACCACTTCGGCCACCGCCTACCTACAACATGGCATTATAAACAAAGTCAGCTGTTATTTACTTATTTACTTATTATTTTTACGGCTTGGCCTGAAGCGCCGGTTGGCCTTTTCAGTGGTGTTGTAAGGTGATTCTGTTGATTACTCGACATCATTTGAAATGCACTTTACTCGATTTCCTACTCCCCCACACAAAAACCCCGTGTTCCCACAGGTCCCCGAAGATCGTTGAGAGCAGGGGATAGGCATAACTTGAAAAGAGGCATAACTTGAAAAGAGGCATAACATGAAAAAGAGGCATAACATGAAAAAGAGGCATAATTTGAAAAGTAGACATTAGCGACGGAATTGATGTACAAAATCGTGCAATTCATAACATCTATCACCAGAAAAACGAACCACGTAAGAAAATCGTTGGTTTGGTGAAACCGTAAATTGTCCAGAACAGCTACTATTACCACTACTACTGTAACATACTTAACAAAAATAACAAAAACAATAACCGCAGCAATACTCATACCATATAATTATACTCTTTTCACTCTTAACCTCTCATCATCATCATCCTTACCTACCACTCGCACCCCCTTTACCCCTCCCTTCCCCCCCTCATCACCTGCTCTTTATCTACCACTCCACCTCCCTTCTTCCTTCCACTACCTTTCTTCACTCCATCACCTCCCCCTTACCCCACACAACCCTAACAAACACTCCACACTCACCCCACCCTCGGCGTCCTGCTGCCCCGCCACGCCTGCTGCCCCACCCTCGCCCTCAGTGCTTCACGTCCCCGTCCGGCGCAACGCTCAGCCCCGCCACGGCGTGTAACCCTTGAACACAGCACTGCACACAGGAGGGAAGGAGTCTGCCCTTGCTGAGACACCGACGCGGAGTGACACGTGACCGCGTAACGCCCCATCCAGCTGATTACTTTCCCTCGGCGCAGAGTGTCTTGTCCATGTAGTTCTGCGTGTATCAGTACTGTAGTCTTTCCATTGTATCAGGTCACTTTAGGCGTGACTGTGTCAAGCAACTGTGCTACCATTTCTCCCTTTAGCACTTGCTCTCCCTCCCTAATATCACTCACTCTCCTCCTTCCCCACTCACTCATTTTTCTATCGTAAATATGTTTTGACGTACTCCCACACCACCCATGAGATAATTCTGTCTGGGTTCCGTGGCTCGGGTGACCGGCGCGGTGTTCTCGTCACCGTGACATCATCGCTGTTTTGCCCTCAAAAGACGAATCCTTCATGGAATTACATGATTTCATCATATAATGAAATGTACATAGTATTTAGAACTCATCTAGAAGCAATTAATAGTTTACAATATGAGAGAGAGGGTGGCGGCGATGATGTGGCACATCGCTAATCCCGCCGGCCACGGCTAAAATGACTTGATGAAATGGAAAGGCTATAGTTTATGGGTGAATATATCACGTGGAAGAGAAATTACAACAGTTCATGCAAAGTCTATAAATAGACTTTCTGTTCATGCGTATTAATACGTCACCAGCGAACTCCATAGAACGTAACCCCCTGGTATTCCTTCTGTTAGCTATGTAGTATCAACTCTAAATGATGGAGAAAACAATTACCTAACACTACAATAATTAATACATTCTCTCTCTCTCTCTCTCTCTCTCTCTCTCTCTCTCTCTCTCTCTCTCTCTCTCTCTCTCTCTCTCTCTCTCTCTCTCTCTCTCTCTCTCTCTCTCTCTCTCTCTCTCTCTCTCTCTCTCTCTCTCTCCACTGCCCAAGGAGTTTTCCATTTTCTTTCACTCGTCCAGACTCGGAGGAAACATTTTTTAATTCCTTTTTCCTCGGCGATTGATGACTTCGGTGACGATGAGCTTCCAGGACAGACCGGCCAATTTTCTCTCAACTTGTGATTCCTTCCAGTACCCCACGTCCCCGACCATCCCTAACTCTTGAACTCCGGGAAACCCAGCCTACGACCCCTATCCCCCTCTTTCCCTTCTCCCCTCAGCCCAATTTCAAACTAGTCCGCCCCACCATTCTTCTCGCAGTAATCTTCTCATAGATCCGCACGATTCTACGGACGGATGGCTCGGAGAGGATGAAGAGAGAGGAAGGAGGAATTGGCGGAGGAATGAATGGATTAATAGTGGGAGCTCTTGTCTTTCATTTTTTTCTCATTTTCATTTCTTGTCTCATTTTCTCTTTTCTTTTATAATATCTTTGCATTACTTTCATTCTATATTTCGCTACATATTTCTTTTCTGTCTTTAATCTCCTTAATTTCCTCTCACTTCCTTCTCCTATTGCTCGTTGCCTATCATTCATTCTAGTCTATAATTTTCCTCATTTTTTTCGTTCACTTTTCCTGCTTCCAGTTTCTTCTCGTTTCATGTCTTCCCAGTTCTTTCTTCAGGATCATCACATCATTTCCCTTCCCACACACTCAGAATATCTCTTGCCTCTTCTAAACCTTTGGTGGCATGGTTTCCCTTCACACACACTTGGCCTCATATCCTCTACCAGTGAACCCTACAATGTGGACCGGAAACTTGCCCGAGCCCTGTCATTAAGCCGCGAATTTTGGAAAATCAACCGCTTTGGTGCGAATTGCCGTAACTCCCTTATTTCTGGGGCTAGATAAATGTTTTTGGTATCAATAGACGGCAAAATGAAAGGGCTATATTTTCTAATACGCAATCGGGGTAAAAAAACGACTCAAAAGGGTTAAAAACGAATAAATTCTCAAAAAAACGACTGAAAAAAACTATTTTTGAGTTCCCAACCTTCAAACCCACTTATTTTTTGAGAATTCCAAAGAACTTATTTAACAAATACTTTAGCCCTACCAATGTGCTTTCCTATATGATGCATAACATTTCCCTACTCCCAGTATTTTCGTCGCTTGAGCTTGAAACGTAAACCCTTTTGAGAGCGATTTTGATGAACTACAGACACTTTGCCGTATTTGTCTAGTGCGGCCTTGCTGTACCTCTAGAAGGCTGTAGTTTGGCATATAGCCCCTCTTTGCAATGTAGTTTGACCAGCTCGAAGGATTTTGTGATAGCTCTATTCTAAGTTTTCGTCAAAAAATAGCCTGTTTTTCGGCCCTTTTGTCGCGATTTGGACACATCCTAGTTATCTTCTTATAACTTTCATTTTATATATTTAGTGCTTTTCAATTTTTTTCTTTTTCTGATTATTAATATGTATTAATAGAGCTTTCATTTGCCACCAAGCACGCCTTCCTAGCTTCAGTAGTTTTTGCTCGAGCTTGACCAGAAGTCGCGATAAAAAATTCGCAGAATCTGGCTAATTTCACGCGCCGCGACGAAAAACCTTCCTGACGATACAAACATTAATATGTCTGCATAAAAAAAAATCATACATGAACACTTCAGTATGCTGACTAACTTGTATTGAAATAATTTTAAGATATATATGTAAAAAGTTACTAGTTTTATATAATCATTTCACTATATAAATTAACCTATATAAAGCGCCTTATTATATGTCTTTTTTTTATTCCGTATTTCTTCCCATTTATGAATAATACATCTAATTTGCTTTCTTTTGATACCATATATATATATATATATATATATATATATATATATATATATATATATATATATATATATATATATATATATATATATATATATATATATATATATATATATATATATATATATATATATATTCATAAATGGAGGTTGAATACTAAAGAAAAAATAACATGTTCAATATAGGTTGATTTATATAGTGAAATGATTAAATAAAAATAATAACTTTTTAAATAGATATCTTTAAATGAGTTTAAAACAAGATAGTCAACATACTGAGGTGTTAATGTTTGGGGCGTCAGGAAGGTTTTCGCGACTGAAGCTGGGCGTGCTTGAAATTGATAATCACAAAAGAAAAATGGAAAGCACTAAATAAATAAAAAGTTATAAGCAAAAATTAGAACGTGTCCAAATCGCGACAAAAATACCGAAAAAACGAACTATGACAGCTCGACGACAAACTTGGAATCGAGCTATCACAAAATCCTTAGAGTTGAAAAACGTTATTGCCAACAGGAGCTACATGGCACTACAGCCTTCAAGAGGCAATAGCAAGGCACACTAGACAAATACGGCAAAGTCTGAGTTCGTCAAAATCGCTCTCAAAAGGTTTACGTTTCGAGCTCAAGCGACAAAACTACTCAGGTAGGGAAGCGTTATGTATCATATTGGAAAGAATTTGGTAGTGCTAAAGTATCTGCTAAATAAGTGTTTTGAAATTCTCAAAAATGAGTGGGTTTCAAGTTTGGGAACTCAAAAATAGGTTTTTTCAGAGTCGTTTTTTTCTAATGTATTCGATCTTTAAACCTTTCAAGTCGGTTTTTGAGGTCGTTGGCTCCTTAATAAATTTCATTTTCATAAAATAAAATAAAAACATTTCTGTGAGCATGTCGCGATGCAAATGTCTTCGATAGTTTTATAAGTACCGCAAAAAGTATCGCAGGATTTCTTAGTGCGGTTCGTGGTAGTGCTGTATATTCAGAAATTTTGCGGCAGTGCGGTATTTTTTTTTGTGATGCGGTACTACCGCACTATCGCACTAGTACCGCACTAGCTCATCTCTGCTATCACTACTACTACTACTACTACTACTAATAATAATAATAATAATAATAATAATAATAATAATAATAATAATAATAATAATAAAAATAATAATAATAATAATACCACTTATACCATTTCTTAAGTTCTAACACCATCATTATTAACATCTCTATATTCCCGTTACCATTTCAAACACTATTACCTTCACGTCACCCATCGGTAACTACAAAAAACAAACACTTTCCACTATTCAAACAGAAGTAACCATCCCTTGTCCACTAACCTCACTTATTATTAACACCGAAATCATCAAAGCTGTTTATTTTTAAAAAATCAACCTACCACCCTAGGGAAAAAAGACAATGGCAATACAGTAACAGATTCTCAAAGTAATCTTAAAAGTTTCAGAGAGTCGCGAATGCTTCTCCATCCCTCAAATATTGACTTTCCCTTCCTTTGGGGTTACTGAAGGTGAAAAAATATTGAAAAAAGAATACTAAAGTCTTTTTCAGCCTACGCCCTCCTCCACCTTCCTCCATCTTCTTTCTTTCATTTTTCGTCCTCCCTACAACAAACAGAAAGAGGGGAGGAGGAGGGAGGAAGAAGAGAAGGAGGAAGAGAAGGAAAATTTAGTGAACAAAAGAATGAAAGGAGGAATAATGATAATATGAACAAGTATCATAAAAAAAAAGCGGAAAAGCAGAAAACTACATTCCAAAATGAGTAAAAAAAAAATCCAAACCTCGGAAGGCGCGAAAAAAAAGTATTAAGAAAGAGTCGAGGTGCGGCACTGTGACCCTTCCCTGCCCCCCCTCCCCCTACCCCATGGTGCCGGGGGTGAGGCCTTGCTGGTGTGATGAAATATAATGCACCAATTCTTAGAACACTCGAGTAAGGGTAATAAAAAAATACGGATTAAAGGTCTTTTATTTTATTTTGAGCTGCAATTATTATTATTTTTTTTTTGTCTCTTTGAATTGTCTATTCAAGCTATTTTTTCGGCAGTTTTTGTTAGAGTTGCTTACTTTTATTAATTGGCCTCTGCATTTTTTTTCACTTTTGTCCTTTTTCATTGTTTTTTTTTATTGTATTATGTAAAAAAAATTCTATTTCAATTTTGTCTCTTTTTTACTTCTTTTTATCGGATGAATCTAATCACAGAATCCAAACTACACTTTTTCTACCTCGATATATTTTTTGTCTGTTGTACTTTTTTCAGCGGAACTATTCTTATTCTGATTTCATTACATTTTCTTCTTCGGATGAATTTTTTTTTACTCCGAGACAGAAAATCCTGGTCCAGTTATTTATACGGCTGCACCACGTCGCCTTATTCTATCCTCGTTCTTTTTCTGGTGTACTTATTATGGTGATACGTAGTGTTCACATGCTTCATCCCTTCTGATTTAACTCTGTATATTGAATTTCCTTAAGTAGTTTACTTATGAAATCATAATATCTTTCCTACCTCCCCGTATTTTATTTTTAATATTATATATTTAAAAGAATAAACATGCAAGGTGTTCTCATTCCACTATCTACCGGAAGAATATATCCATTTTAAGTTCATTCCACTCTCTCAATATTTTGCACCAAAACATATTTTCACATTTTTAAAGCAGAAGATATATATGGTCATTACTCCAACTCCTTTATTTCCAGTGCAATATTCTGTTTTTTGCTTAATAGTCAAGGAATATACATTGCTACTGATTGGATCTCTTTTTTTTTACGTCCCTTTTATTTCAACCTTCAGGAGGAAGAATGTGTATTGAAACACGTGTCGGCGAGAAGCAGATACCTTACCCACTTGCATTTCTATGTTATATTACGGAAACCTGTTTTTCACCACTCTTAATTTTCTTACTCTCCGACTCATTGCTTTTCTTTTTTAGGGTCAGGTCATGAGAGCAAACAATCTAGTCTCGTTTGTTCAAACATTTTTATAATTACTCCATGAAACAGCAAAAACATATTCAGGTTTTCTTTTCTTTCCTCTTTTTTGTCATCATCCAGTTTACACACACCTGTTCTCGTTTGTATCAGTACAGAAGCATAAAATTTCAGTGTGTGTGTGTGTGTGTGTGTGTGTGTGTGTGTGTGTGTGTGTGTGTGTGTGTGTGTGTGTGTGTGTGTGTGTGTGTGTGTGTGTGTGTGTGTGTGTTTCAGTGATATGAGTTTTCGTCCTAAATAATCTTAGTTCCTTGAATCTCTCTCTCTCTCTCTCTCTCTCTCTCTCTCTCTCTCTCTCTCTCTCTCTCTCTCTCTCTCTCTCTCTCTCTCTCTCTCTCTCTCTCTCTCTCTCTCTCTCTCTCTCTCTCTCTCTCTCTCTCTCTCTCTCTCTCTCTCTCTCTTAATGTGAAGGCGTTGATATGTTGCAAGTGGCCGTTGAATTAAGTCAGTCTTCATCTTCACAACCGACTCACTGCCTCGCTGATAAATGCTCTGTAAGAAAAGGAGTTATATAAATGTGTGGAGGTGTAAGTCCTTTCCTTCCTATTCCTTTGTTCGAATTGGCAAATGATTCATCATTCATAATATTCCGTCAAGCGATAGCGAAAATGATAAATAAATGCTTTAATTAATAGCTAATAACCATCTTCAGGGATCACTTTAATATGTTTTGCGAGGGCAGGTAGAAAGCTGTTGATGTATCACGAACAGACTGATCAGCAGAAGGTTTCTCGGCAGATGTTCACCAGATCCGAACCTTTCAACGGCTACAAGACAAAGAATTCGTTACGGGCAGAGGCTTGGAAAACTCTACGGACAAATTAAGTCACGTTTACATTGTTCAACAGATCCCCAAAGACAGGCAATGAAAACACCCTGGGCGTCAGCTACTACTACTGCTATTACTACTGCTACTACTACTATTACTACTACTACTACTACTACTACTATCAGTAGTAATAGTAGTAATAATCTCTACTACTACTACTTTTTTTTTTTTTTTCTACTATATAAACGGGCACTCCATCTATTAGAGTTGCGTTGTGAGCGGTATATTTTCTCATATCCTTTCACAAAGCAATTCGGTAACCCACCACCCGCCAATGACTGTGACCGACAACCATCTTTATTTAATATTACAAACTTTACTAAACATTTTATTTTTAAGCTAACAGAGCTTGTGGTTGATACGACTATCAGCCACCGTCGCCTCAAAGTCAGGTCAGCAATGCGGGTGGTTTTGGGTGCAGGTGACCTGGTTCCTCTCAGGCAGACCAAGGCTGACCTCAGGAGGAGAAGGACAGCCTGCATCTCATCCAGGCACGACCACATAGCCTTTGTCTCTTCCGTCATGGGAAGGACTCCCGCTGCCTCATCTTCTATTGACAGTGATCTAGTTGCCATGGCCACTTTGCCTTGTCTCATCTTGTCAGCAAAGTTTTTAGCCCTGTCGTTACTGTCCTTCTTGCGACTGTTACGTCTGCCTAGTCTCTCCTGCAGTGTTTTAGCCTCGTCAAGTAGCTTCCGGACGTCCCCTTTCCTCCACAGCTCCATTCTTCTTTGTACCGCCTTCACGTCCTCAGATTGTTTCGACTTTTTGTGAGTCCGTTAGCATATGAGGTGCGGTAGTATGGCCAGAATCTTTAAAGCGTAGGGGGCGATTTGCGTGGAGTTGTTGTACGCTCTAATGAGGTAGGTTTTCTCCTCTATCAAGGTTTTGGTGGCGTTACATCTCGGGGCCTCAAATACGTTATTGGAAGAAAACGTTACCACATGATTGTAAGCGTCTCGCACCCTCCTCTGTCTCCTCAGTGTCCACCTCTGCCAGAAGCGGAGCTCGCGCAGCGTCCTCACCCTGGTCACCTTGCCCTTGTCTCTCGCCACCTGCACCCCCCTCCACCTGATCATCTCCAGCGCCTTCATTGGCCTGTCCACCCAGCACCACTTGTGGTTGCTCCCCATTTTCCACATCCTGCCGTTGAGGGTTTGGGTTTCGACAATCTCCACCTCTCTTACAGTTCACACAGGGCTGGCCTCGTCTTACGCACGAGCATTGAACACAGTTTTGATTTCGAGACGAACAAATGCAACATTGAGGGGGCTCCATTTCGGTGCCATTATGCATGCTAGTGTATCTTAGTTGCTATTTGTGGTGATGAATAGAGCAATAGTAGTAGACCCCACTTTGACTCTTGTCTCCCCCCATATACCTACACACAGACATATACTTACATATGCTTACTCTACCTTTACGGTAATATTAGAATGATTGTTTATTTTTCCACTACCATTGCTCCTCGCCAACACTTTACAATTTTACTAATGCACCTGACCCTACACATTAAAGTTGAGTAGTAGTAGTAGTAGTGATATCATTACCAGCAGTTCGCCGAGTCAGATACTCTGTGTTTTATGGCCCTCAGGCGGGGGTGGGAAGTTACTGGGCAGCGGGGCGGGGTTAGCAGGGACCCGGGAAGTGAGGGGATGTGCGTGGGTAGCGTTAGGGGGGTGGGGGGGGTTAGAGGCTGTTTACTGTTTGCCCTCGGTCTTGAAAACTGACCCACCTCCGCCCATCCCGACACGCCTGCCAGAACTCACCACTCCCCTATAAATCACTGACATTTAATCTATTTGACATACTGAGAAAATATATTGGATGATGCACATGGAAAAACTATAACTTGCTCTCTCTTCTCTCCTCTCTCTCTCCCTCTCTCTCCTCCCCTCCCCTCCTCCTCTACCACTCTCTCCCCCTCTTCTCCACTCTCTTTCCCTCCTTTCCCCTCTCTCCCTCTTTCCCTCCCTCTTTCCCTCAGCTCTGCCTTCCAATTTTCCACCTTCCGGCCGTCCGCCACAGAGTCGAGCGTCGCTCACAAGCACCAAGGGGACGTGGGCCACTTGACCCAATATTTATCGTTACACCGATGTTTCTCACACTGCCGGCCAGCACACGGCCTCTCTCAAAAGCAGTAATTCGTAATTAACACCTGCATCGTCAATGGCACCAGATTGCACTATATTTCGTTACGTTCACTGCACGTTCACGCGTACGAAGGTATACATTCCAAGGCGGTATCGGCTATAGGACCTAACTTATGACACAAAACAAAGGAGCTAATCACAGCACGTCCTCTCCCTACGCTACTACTACTACTACTACTACTACTACTACTACTACTACTACTACTACTACTACTACTACTACTACTACTACTACTACTACTACTACTACTACTACTACTTCTACAACTACTACTACTACTACTACTACTACTACTACTACTACTACTACTACTACTTCTACTACTACTATTACTACTACTACTTCTACTACTACTACTACTACTACTACTACTGCTACTACTACTACTACTACTACTACTACTACTACTACTACTACTACTACTAGTACTACTACTACTACTACTACTACTACTACTACTACTACTACTACTACTACTGCTACTACTACTACTACTACTACTACTACTACTACTACTACTATATAATGATACCTCCATCCATGTTTTATTTTCCGACACATAATCATGGGAGGCATAGTTGGAGGTCATTAGCCCCAACTCTGTTCATATGACTGTGAGGTATCCAACCATATCTAATACTACCTGACACTAAAGCACCTATCATCTAGTACGTCTAGATCCCCCTTTCCTTCCCTACTCAAGTCACTCCCGACCCACCCTAATGTCACTCTCCACCACTGTGGCTTCATAGTCCATATTGGAGATGGTGGTGGCTTTTGGGCCAGAGTGTCTGGTGCCCCTGAGACATAGGATGGCCGACCAGAGCAGGGAGAACGAGAGGCGACACCTCACCCAGGCGACAACGTGGCTCCTTGACTGATGCTTCTTTTCTGAGATTAGTTCCACGAGGCGTGTGTAGAAGCATTGGGCCCTGGGACCCATCCCGCCGGATGTGGTGAAGACGAGAGGGGTGAAGCTGCCCTGATCAACATTTTGGATTCTTTCACCGAATGCCCTTGTCTTCTCCTGCTCGTTCCTGTGGTGGGCGGCTTGCAGGGGCAGCTCACGGTGACAGGCAGCCATCGGGTCGAATATGCGGATGTCCACGAACGCCCGCTGTCCGCGCACCCAGAATCCGCGGGCACTTACATCAACCCGTGCCTCCTGTGAGGTATTGGCTGTCCTGTATCGAAGGTGTTCGCCGTCCAGGGGAAGCAGTGCCGGCTCGGTAGTGACGTCTTGGCATACCTCCCCAAGCATGCTGGCTGTCAGATCCCTCACATCATCGTGTCGAATACAGACGAAGCCTCCTTTTTTACATGTCATGGTGTGGGTGACATCATTTGGTGATCCACATGCACAAAGATCAGGCAGTCCCTCAATCGGCCAGCCATATCTCAGAGCAATGGCGTCGACAAATTCTTGTTTGTTGAGGCTGAAGCCCTTTGCTCTGATTGGTAATGACGTTAGCCAGTTAGAGGCGCCTGCCTCCTGTGCTGTGTGTATTTTTCTACCCATTTCTGTGGACAGGTGGTGTGTAAGACGGTCCAGCTTGTCTTTTTGGGCCTGTTGCCTTTCTTCTGAGATTTTTCTTTTAATATATCTTATTTCTGTTTGGTCTATCTCGCCCTCTGCCTCCTGAGCGATAATCCTGTTGATGAGTGACCTGGTAAGGCTGATGGAGTTTTGGTTCTCCTTATCTGACAGCTTCTCAGGGTTGGTGATCCCCATCCCACCCAGTCTTGGGGGAAGTGCTAGCATATCCCTCTCCTCCTCCCCCAAAGCATGATATTTCACCAGCGGCAAGAATACATTCTTGACGGCATTTTCGATGGTCGGAGGAGTGGACTGATGCCGGAGATGGTGCGCATCAGGAACGTCCACCGATGTTGGATGCCGTGGGTGTACGCTGAATAGGCAGCGTGTGGCTCAGTCTTGGCAATGGCAGACAAAGCTTCTATTTCCTTCACCTATTCAGCTACTTTGTCTCCACGTACTCCTTCTTATATACCTCTGTCCCAATCACTGCACCTAAGTGTCGTTGTCCGTCTTTTGTCACAATGACGCCACTTCCTCTAAAAGTTTCCGCGGCATGGTCATAATGCTCAGGTTTGACAATAAGGACAGACTTGGTGGCGTTAGGGATGTATCCTATCTCAGGGCCGGCGGTGTTCACAGTGTCCCACCACCCTTTTAAGTCTGAGATTTTACCAGCACCTGAGAGGTCATCCGCATAAGCCACCTGTTTCACCCGTGTTTCTGCGAACGCGATTTCATTTTGGAGGACTGATAGGCCCAGGGCGTACATAGCTATGGCTATTGGGTCCCCTTGTGTTGTTCCCTCAGATGATTTTAACACTTTCACTTTTCCACTGTGGCTATTTATGTATAAGTCTGTCGGGTATGTATTGGTATTTTCGACATACATAGCTAAGCTAGGGCACTTGGTTTTAATGTTGTGAGTCATAGTCTTTCTATTTATTGTGTTGAAGGCATTTTTGGCGTCAACAAGAAGCACTGCTTCGCACTCCACGTGGTCGAATATCTCCCGCATGGCATGGACTGCTGCTTCTCCTCCTGCCTGCTGCCCCGCACAAACTTGGAGGTTCCCTGCTGCCATTCTCACATCTTTTTTGACGGCAGCCATGATGCATTTGCCTACGATGCGCCGCAGGACTTCTCCGACTCCTATAGGCCTGCATCCCAGCCTCTTGTCCAGGGGAATGAGGCGGCATGCCGTCAGGGCGTCCACATAGTGGCAGCTGGAGGAGGCGAGTTTTCTTGCCAGTGCTGCAATAGTGTTGCGCAAGTCACCAGCTGCATTGCCAAAGTTGGCGCTGCTCAGCAAGCTTCGCCATCCCCGTGCATCAAGTCCTGAGGGCCCCGCGCTGCCACGAGTCTGGAGGGCCTTCTTCCACACCATCTCTCCTGTTATCCTTTCGTATATAACTGGATTCGGTGGTTGGTGACATCCTGCCAGTCTCAGTCCCTTCAGGTCACTCGGTGGAGGATGTTTTTCCTTGAGTTGATTGACTACTACTACTACTATTTCTACTACTACTACTAATACTAATACATATACTAATACTACTTCTACCTCTACTACTACTACTACTATTACTATTACTATTACTGCTACTACTACTTCTACTACTACTACTGCTGCTACTACTATTACTGCTACTTCTACTGCTACTGTTACTACTACTACTACTACTACTACTACTACTACTACTACCGCTATTACTATTACTACCGCTACTACTACTACTGTCGCTACTACTACTACTACTACTTCTACTACTACTACTACTACTACTACTACTACTACTACTCATACTACTACTACTACTACTAGTACTACTACTACTGCTACTACTATTGCTATTACTACTACTATTACTACTACTACTACTACTACTACTACTGCTACTACTATTGCTATTACTACTACTACTACTACTACTACTACTACTACTACTACAACTACAGTCGTTTTAGCGTAGACTGGGCGGTAACCTGCGAACCAAACCCAGTGTTACTGCTAGATTTTAGAAGAGCAAATTACGAGAGGCTTCGAAGACATCTTGAAGGGGTAAACTGGGATAATTTAGGGATTCATGAGGGTTGGTGAGCCAGGAAAACCAGGTAGAAATGTCTTACAATAATTAAGTTAGAGTAATAGTAGAGGGGCAAGGACAGCATATACCACAGCGAACACTTAGAAAAGAAAACAATGACCCTAAGTGGATGGCTCGTGGACTAAAACACAAAATAAGGTAAAAGAATGGAATGGTCAAACACATCTCAGGGGCCGGTATGTCGAACTATCTAGATTAGTGAAGAAAAACACCAGGATATCAAAAAGGAACTATGAGATCAAAGTAGCAAATGAGGCGAAAAGTAATCCTAAGGGCTTCTTTCAGATGTATAGAACAAAAACAAGGGAGAAAAGTGGACCGCTAAAAACAAACACAGGCAAGCTTGTAGAAAACTACGAAAATATGAGCACATTGTTGAACGACTACTTCCTTTCAGTATTCACACAAGAGGATCGAACGACTATTCCGGAAAGGGTTCAGGTGTACGAGGGCGGGGATGGCGATAAATTGAGGGATATAATCATTACCAGGCAAGCAGTTCAGGATGAAATAGATAAGCTTAAGAAGAATAAGTCGCCAGGTCCTGACGGGATATTTCCGAGGGTATTAGAGGAATTTAATGATGTACTCAGTGACCCACTAACCAAAAGCTTTAAGATGTCGGTAAATACTGATTATGTTCCCAGCCTATGGAAAGTAGCTAATATGACGCCGATTTTCAAAAAGGGGGAAACATTTGAAACATTTGAAACATTTTATTATTCCTTTTTATACAATTATGTATTTACAATAATTTTAGTGCAGGGAGCCCATTTAAAGCTGGGAGCTATTTGTGCAGTAATGGAAACTTATGTTCAGGATTTAATCAATGGTGAAAAAAGTATATATATATATATATATATATATATATATATATATATATATATATATATATATATATATATATATATATATATATATATATATATATATATATATATATATATATATATATATATATATATATATATATATATATATATATATATATATATATATATATATATATATTTTTTTTTTTTTTACGTTGTTGCCTATTGCGCCGGTAGGCATCTTCCCGGTATGGCCTGATGGTCGGCCCAAGGCTTCTTCCAGGTGGGGCCTGATGGTCGGCCCAGCCCGTTCTGGCGCAGGCGAGTGTTTATAGTGGCGCCATCTTGCATTGGCTCATGCTGCCCCCGGAACTCGTTCTTGATTCGCTTGGACGGCTTCCTCTAGAGTCCGGGTTGATGGGTGGTCTTCAGGACAGCATGTGGGTAGTTTTAAGCCACTCGGCGGTGACTGAAAAATCCGAGTGGTAGCGTGAGGATTCGAGCCCGCGTCGTCCATCACGCGGCGAATGTGGGTCCAGTACGCTACCACTTCGGCCACCGCCTACCGCCTAATATATATATATATATATATATATATATATATATATATATATATATATATATATATATATATATATATATATATATATATATATATATATATATATATATATATATATATATATATATATATATATATATATATAAACATATAATAATTGACAAAAGTAAAATGATGATAATGACGATGATAATAATAATAATGATAATAATAATAATAATAATAATAATAATAATAATAATAATAATAATAATAATAATAATAATAATAATAATAATAATAATAATAATAATAATAATAATAAGTTATAGAAATAATAATAATAATTAACATTGTTATAATTATAAAATAGAAGTAGTGTAAATAATAATTAAAGTGATAATATTAACACAATATCATTAGTACAAAAATTGTAATTGGTTTATAAAAATAATATGGTAGTACTGTAAATGATAATGTAAGTAGTAATAGTATTAATACAATAATAATAGTATAAGGTAATAATTGATTAAGCTGAGGACACACTCTGACAGATGATACATGGACTTAATAATTATAATTGAGAAGAATATGTTTTTTAAATTGTTTTTTAAAGGAGTGTATTGAATTTAGAGCTTTAATATTATTAGGAATAGAATTCCAGGTTTTAGGTCCTGAATAAGAAAGTGAGTGTTGAAAAAGTGTGAAATTATGGGCAGGTGTACGTAAATTTTCATGAGTACGGGTGAAATAAGTATGTTGTGGCTGTAAGGACACGGAGGTTTCACTTTTGATCTTTTTATACATGTAAATATCAATTTGTAGGTTATTTATGTCAAAAAAGCTTTAAGGAATTTGTTTCTTTAAAGAGAGGTTGTGTGTGGGCAAAGTAGTCACTGTTTGTAATAATTCTTATTATTTTCTTTTGAAGTCTAAACAGAGGTAACAGGTGTGTGGGGTAGGTGTTGCACCAGATAGGCGTACAGTAATACAGGTATGGTAAGACATGTGCGTTATATAACATTTTCAAAACATCAATGGGCATTAATTCTTTAATTTGATATAACAGAGATACTAGCCTGGATAATTTAAGGATTTGGTTTGTTACGTGATGCTTAAAGGTCATGGTATCATCATACGTTATTCCTAATAATGTATGTTTATTATTTCTGCTTATAATGTCTTGGGAAAAAAATAGGGACGGAAGCATTGATGGTGACTAATTAGTAAATAGCATATAAAATGTTTTGTTTAAGTTTACTGTTAATCTATTACTCAGACACCATTTATGAAAGATTTGTAGGTCAGTGTTTGCTGTATGTATCATGTCAGTAGGATTTTCACCAGTAATATTTAAGGTTGAGTCATCTGCGAAAAGGATTGTTTTAAGGTTTGTAAATATGTAAGTAATATCATTTATATATAAGAGAAACATGATTGGACCCAAGACACTGCCCTGTGGAACACCGTATTGAATAGGTAGAGATGCAGATAGACAAGTGTGGAATTTGGTTGATTGAGTTCTGTGGGATAAGTAATCCTGAAACCAGTCATGAATAATACCTCTAATTCCATAGTAATACAACTTACGTAATAATATATCGTGTCTGACTGTATCAAAAGCTTTGGTGAAGTCAACAAAGATGCTTAGTAATGACTGTTTATTATCTAAAGTGTTATAGATTTCTTCTGAATAAGTTCTCAAGGCATCGAAATTGTTTAGACCACGACGAAAACCAAACTGACTTGGATTAAGTATGTTTTTAGTTTCAAGAAAATTTATGAGGAATTTTTTTCATTACTTATAGAAACTCTTAGAAAAAACATTTAGTAAGGATATTGGTCTATAATTACTTAGTTCATCTTTGGGGCCTTTCTTATGGATGGGGACAACAGTTGCATGTTTTAGGAGTTGAGGAAATTTCCCCTTGGGTTTGGGTGGGTGGGTGGTGCTTGGAGAGGTCAAGAACGTTTGATGGAGGGGGGGGTGTTGTGTGTGTGTATGTGTGTGTTTAGACTAGCTCATAAAGGTTTCGGTTCAACTTGAGACATTAAGCAGACAACAAGACTCCTCCAGACTTTAGTCGTAAAAACTGAAGACAGCGCGTGTGTGGGACGGGGGGGGGGGTTCTCTCTTTACATCGGCTCATGAAATAATACAAATAAAACACGAGAAAGTAATTACCAGCGCGACGACGCGATTTTCGTCTTGACAAATGGCGTCAAATTCACGAAACATTTGGGAACTTAAAACGAGTTTGCGGAAAGAACAAGGCGGACCGGCCGGCGGAGGGAGGGAGGAGTGGAGGGCAAGGGAAGGGGAAGGTGGGGTAGGGGAGGGAAATGTAGGGCTGGGTAAGGTAGGGTAGGGTATTGTTGGGTAGGGTATGTTTGGGTAGTGCAGTGTAGTGTAGGGAAGGGTAGGGTAGGGTGGGGTAGGATAGGATAGGATAGGGTAGGGTAGGGTAGGGCAGTGAAGGGGGATGGTAAGAGGGAAGGGAACTTTTGATTCGTGTAGCAAAGATTTAAGAACACGTTTTGAGAGACTAGAGTTTGTATTTTGTTGCGGCAGAAAACAACAAATAAAAAAAAACTCTGGAAACCCTGAAAGAACTTACAAGAAATTTAGAACCAAACGAGACACTTGTGCTTCGACCAACTCGCGTGAAGATTTGTGGACATACCTTGAGGAGCTTCAGAGGATAAGGGGGTAGATAGGGTGGGCGAGGGTTGGGAAGGGGAGGGCAAGGGTGAGGAAGGGAAGGCAAGGGATGGCAAAAGTGGCCTCCCTCACGCCCGTCCCCGAAGAAAACGAGGTGCACCAGGTTTACCTCACGCTGGTTTGTCAAGGGCACACTCGGCCAAGCGACCTCAGCCTCCTCTGATACTTTTCGAGGCAAGGAAATGATACACCAAGTTCACCAAATTCTTTTCCCTCTCTCTCTGGTTTAAATCAACAAGGGTTGATAAGGGAGGGCAAGTGTGGTTAGACAGGGTGGGAAGGGTGTGCGAGGGTGGGTATATAGACAGGGCAAGGGTGAAGCCGAGGATGGGCAAGGGTGGATAAGGGAGGACAAGGATGGGCTAAGAAGGTAAACAGGCTGGGAAAGGGTAAGGAAGGGAGAGTAAAGGGGGAAGGCAAAGGTGGGCAAGGGTGGACAAGGGAGGATAAGGTTGGGCAAAGGAGGGTAAAATGGGTGGGCCAAGTTTTTTTTTTTTTTATTTTTTTTTTTACATTGCTGCCTATTGCGCCGGTAGGCTTCTTCCCGGTGGATCCTGATGGTCGGTCCAAGGCTTCATTCCGGTGGGTCCTGATGGTCGGCCCAGCCCGTTCTGGCGCAGGCGAGTGTTTATAGTGGCGCCATCTTGCATTGGCTCATGCTGCCCTCCCAGAGCTCATTTTTTATCCTTGAATCTAGAGTCCGGGTTGATAGGTGGTCTTCTGGACAGCATGTGGGTAGTTTTAAGCCACTCGGCGGCGGCTGAAAAATCCCAGCTTGGTGGCACCGGGCGGGGATTGAACTCGCGTCCTCCTGAACACGAGGCCGTTACTTTGACGACTCAGCCACCGCCTCCCCTAAAGTGGACACAAAGGGCGGTACTTCTGTCCGCGCATCAAGTCATAAGTCTGGGAACTTTTAAGAAACGCGGAAGCACGTGTTTCCGAACTCCAGAAGAGGAAGACGTGAGAGAGATGCTTTCAGCTCTCGGGCTCAAGAGGAGAGAGGAGGAGGAGGCGCTAGAGACTCAAGTTTTGCCCCTGGATTAGACAGCTTGTGTGTGTGTGTGTGTGTGTGTGTGTGTGTGTGTGTGTGTGTGTGTGTGTGTGTGTGTACCCGGGCACTGAGTTTGAGCTTAGAATATACTAAACAAGGGAAGGGAAGGGACAGGAATAAAACGGAAGGGAAGGAAAGGAAAGGGAAAGGAAAGGGAGGGGTGGGAAGTGCTGGGAATAGCTCGTCAGGTGTATCAAGAAACCAGTTGCAATCAGGTTTAACTTCGTTGTCCCAATACTTGATTAAGGTCTTACAAAATCTAGACTTACTTCTCCGGGCAGAAGCAACACTCTGTTTAAGGTCACCTCGCACCTGGAGAACGAAGTCACGTAAAACAAGATGGCAAAAAAAGAATGGCCCAATTTAATCTGAGGTACTATGATGCAGTGGCAATATTCCGCCTCACACCCGAAGGCGAAAAAGAATAGTGACAAAATGATAAAAGTAAAAATGAATGAGTAAAAAAGTAAAGTAAGAAAAGTATGGTAATAAAAAAACAGAATGGTGTAATGTGTATATTATAATGTACATGTGTATGTATGACTGTACGTGTACAACAAAGAATGGACCAATTTTACCGAAAATGACGACGATGCAGTGACAACATTCCAACAGGTCACACACCGTAGTAACAATGTGATAATCGTAAACAGTAAACTCAGCAAGGCCTCGGCACACGCAGAACACATATTTAGTTCAACACACACGCCGTCCAGGACTAGCTGATGAGATGTGTTTGTTGCCCAGCACCCTGATGAGTCGCTAATTGGCGCACGCGTAATCAGAGAGCCTTGATTGGAGATTGAAGCCTGTTGTAATGAGCCTGTGAAGAGGTTCAATAGCTTTAGAATGTTAATGATAACCAATTCGGTGTAGATGACCTTGCTTTTGGCCACCCTTCCCGACTTTCTTCTACAGGAGCAGTGCTGGCGGCCTTCAGTGTTCCTGTTTATCTTTGCCATTGAGCTGCTTCCTTTACTGTAACAAATAAAGTAAGAGATAAAAAAAATGTCAGCTTTTAGAACGTCCCAGTTTTCTTGTTTGTTTGTGGCTGAGAACGCAGTTCTACCCTTTCAACTTTCCGACAGGTGTGCTAATAAATATGTACTCCCTACCTCTTTTGCCTGCTTGTTGCTCAGATGAATACATCCCTGCCTGTCTAATCCCACCATTTAGGAGTTTTCAACTCAGAAGTTCACTAGCTTTGCTTGTGTTTTTCAATTGACACAACCCCACCTGTCGAACCTCATCCACTCAGGTGTGTTACGTCAGACACACATTCTTTTATTTGTTTGTTGCTAAGACGAATACCACCCCACCTGTCCAACCTCATCCACTCAGGTGTGATAAGTCAGACACATTCTTTTATTTGTTTGTTGCTAAGACAAACACAACCCACCTGTCTAGCCTCATCCACTCAGGTGTGTTAAGTCAGACACACGGTCTTTTATTTGTTTGTTGCTAAGACAAACACAACCCACCTGTCTAGCCTCATCCACTCAGGTGTGTTATTTAGGCACAAACCCTGTCTGGAGATGGAAGGCGATCCCACCGCCGCCACCAGACCATTAACCGTCACCACCACCATCACCACCTCCATCACCACCGAAATGTTATCACCACCACCATCGCCACCCCCTCCATCACCACCGAAATGTTATCACCACCACCACCACCACCTAAATGTTATCGCCACCACCACCACCAAAATGTTATCACCACCAACTCACCATTAATCTTCAAATCATCACTATCACATCACACACCATATCACACACTCCAATATTTAAATGTCCATCACCACCTTTTTTTCCACGTCTTACACTCACACACTGGCCTGAAGGAGGAGGAGGCGGGAAGGAGAGTGGAAGAAGGAAGAGAAGGAGAGTGGAAAGAGTAAGAGGAGGAGGAGAAAGGAGGAGGAAAGGAGGGGGGAAGGAGGAGGAAAGGAGGAGGAAAGGAGGAGGAAAGGAGGGGGGAATGAGGAGGAAAGGAGAGTAGAAGGAGGAGGAGGAGGAGGGAAGGAACACACCTGGCACGCACGTCGTCACCTCTCGTAATTTAAGCTACAAACGCCATCATACATTTTCCTCGCCAACTCTCGTCGCGGACTTGGCCTTTCTCTCCTTGCACCGCCTCGCGCGCCGCTGGCCTGCCGAAGTGCCTCTCCAACGAGCCCGTCCATCGCCGCCACGGCCTCCCTCACGCCCGTCCCCGAAGAAAACGAGGTGCACCAGGTTTACCTCACGCTGGTTTGTCAAGGGCACACTCGGCCAAGCGACCTCAGCCTCCTCTGATACTTTTCGAGGCAAGGAAATGATACACCAAGTTCACCAAATTCTTTTCCCTCTCTCTCTGGTTTAAATGAAGAGGTAACTAGCGTTTCGTAACCCTCACGTTTAAGAAATCAAGGTCACACTCAAACAGCCAAGCGACCTCAGCCTCCCCTTTAATTAACTTGTCGGGGAAAGACGACACCCTTAGTTCGCTTCCTTTACTGAGTGGTTTGATGAGGAAATTTGTTTCTCATAATCCTTACGTTGTTTTGAGAAGTCAAAGTTGTACAGCCCTTCACTCCCACTGGTTTAAATGAGTTGAAGAAGTAAGTGTCTCGTAACCAAACTAAAAGCATCAGGTGTTATTTCTCCTTTACGCCTGGGTTAGTAAGCAGGTTCATGTACTTTACTTTTTGTTTTATATCAAAGCTACGTTTATTAGCCTTCCCGAGAGGCCATCCAATACATGCCCGTGGGAGGTGGGAGAGGGAGGAAGGGAATGGTTCAAACAAATTGATGCCTGTGTTTGTTCGTCTGTATAAAGCTCATGCTTACTTGTCTCTGCTAGCACCAATGTATTTTTCCTTGTGACGTCTTCTCTTCACTCCGGGTAACTTATTGATCGTGCGTGTATTCGTTCATAGTGACGGGTATTTTTTATTTTTTTATATACAGAGAAAATGAGCCAACGTGCGGGGTCGTGGTGTTCGAGCAGCCCCGCGCTTCGCTCAAGGGTCCGTAAAGGGGTTCAAGTGACTCGCCAGCTGTTGTTCACTCAAGGAAAAGAATTACTGTAATTATTTATTTTCCTTAAGTTTAAGTAATAGCAAGGCTCACTGGGGCAGGTGTGTGTGAATAGTGGTGGGCATCATGACTTCTTGGCTGGCAATTGAATAGTTAGTAAAGCCTCACGCCTCGCCCAACTGTCTGGTCAGCAGGTAACCACACTAGCCTAGCATCGCCCCTGAAACCCGCAAAGCCGCCGCGTCTGCTCAGCTGGACAGCCACGCTTTTATTTCATGTGATTTACTCAATACTCCGCCTCTAATAACAATCCCATCGTATTTTTTTTCTTTCATACTTTCACTTTTTTGTTAGATACAATTACTGCATATCCCGTTCTTTATTATGTTTACCCATTTAGCGGGAAGAGGTGGCATTTGTTTAGTCAAGTTAACCAGAAAAAGCGAGCATTTTCTGTCACTCAGTCTCGCGTCATCCCGCCTCGTTGATTCACCTCCGCCATCCAGTGGCCAGTCAATCAGTCAAATGTGTGTGTGTGTGTGTGTGTGTGTGTGTGGCGAGTAATCTGTGCTGAGGATGGAGCGGGGAGTGTCGGCGGCGTGAGGTAAGCCAGCCAAATTAAGTCACTTAAGTGTCGTGACAGAGCCATTAGCGTCGCGAGCTGCTTGGCGGCGTGCAGTGTGTGGCGGCGGGCGATGGAGTGTTCCAGGAAGTACCGCCAGCTGGAGGGTCGCCGGGACACTGTGTAGTCCGTGTGGCTGTGTCCGCCTTCCTTGCCTGAAGCAGATACAAACGATTAAGATGAGCAAGGGGAGAGTGGTTTGAGTTTATCATCATATGAATTAATCACAAGCATTAAGATTACATTATATGTGTGTGTTTAGAGTCAGGCACTCCCCGGTTCATCAATAAGGCTTATAAATCGTCGTTATCTACCGTGTTACAGATACACACGATTAAGATTTTGCAAAGGCGGAGGATATGAAGATAGAAACATGGAAACTAAGGTACAATACAATGAGGACAATTTACGGTTTCACTCAACCAACGATTTTCTTACGTGGTTCATGTTTTTCTGGTGATAGATGTAGTGAATTGCACGGTTTAGTATAGTAATTCAGTTGTCATCATGAAAAAAGAAAAAGAGCAAAGTGTGTAACGGTAATTCGTAAACTGTCCTTTTTTTTTTTTTTTTATTTATTTATTTATTTTTTTTACGTCGTTGCCTGTTGCGCCGGTAGGCATCTTCCTGGTGGGGCCTGATGGTCGGCTCAAGGCTTCTTCCAGGTGGGGCCTGATGGTCGGCCCAGCCCGTTCTGGCGCAGGCGAGTGTTTATAGTGGCGCCATCTTGCATTGGCTCATGCTGCCCCCCGGAACTCGTTCTTGATTCGCTTGGACGGCTTCCTCTAGAGTCCGGGTTGATGGGTGGTCTTCAGGACAGCATGTGGGTAGTTTTAAGCCACTCGGCGGTGACTGAAAAATCCGAGTGGTAGCGTTCTTCTATACGTTCTTCTATACGATTCGAGTCCTCTCGAGACACCTCGCGAACCTGAACTGATTCGTTTTGAGGCACCGTCATCTGGTTTTGCAGGAACAGCGATGAGCAGCTTCTTTATTCGTTTGTAATATTATAAAGCAAATATGACAAGAAAAAAAAATTGAAGCGAAGTCTTTGCATTTCATCGAAGGCGAGAAGCACTTCAGAAGCTGTCGTTGGTTTCGTCTCGCCTCGACGCCTCGTAGTGAGGGAGTGTGTGTAACACGCCGCGAGTCATCGTTACGTTAACTTGAAACACTGGCCGTTACAGTAATCAGGAAACATTAAAATATTTGTTTCTGAACACACTAATTAGATAACCCTTTAAGGAAACGTAAGTCATGCCAGTCTTCCTACCACACGCCAGAAAGACACCTTCATGAACCCCTGGACGCCTCGGCACGAAGACGAGGCGTATACACATTAAAGTTAATTTACTCATCTCTTTAACGTTTTCAGGCACACCAGTCAGTTTGAACCTCACCGAAACATTCTAGGAAACTCTGGACCCCTTGATCCGAAGATAATCCATGTCAGTCTACATTTCGTCCCAATAGTGCCTCAAATAACCTTTTTAAGAGATAGTCATACGGAACGCAACCTCAAATAAATTATGAGACGTCTTGATCCGAAGAGCAAGTATGTCAGTCTACGTTTGATCACAAAACACCTTAGAGAACCCTTTTAAGGAATTAGTCATACCAACGAGTACCACTACCGGGCTTTGCGTTTCCTTTCTTAGTAATACTTTCTAAGAAGTCCGCCTCCCTCCGCCACTCCAGCCCCTACCCCCAACACAAGCCTGGGGAGCTGTGAGGAACCCGGGATTGGGGGTGCGTAAGCCAAAATCACTGAAAATGGGCTTCCAAAATTTCCTAGAAAAATTTCTAAATTAAGGAAAATTACCTACATGTGGGGGGGTCCAGGGGGAGCGCAGCCCCCCTTGGTTAGGAGGGGGGTCGAGGGGGGCGAAGCCCCCTCTTTAGCAGGTCGTAAAGTTCAGTTGGAGTAGTTTAGATATGCTCCCCACCAAAAAAAAAAAAAGATTTTCCGGCACATCATACATGTGGGGGGGTTCAGAGGGGGGCGCAGCTCCCCTTGATTAGCAGGCGGGCGAGGGGGTCTGTTAAGTTATAAAGTTAGGACTTTCCTTACTTACGAGACAAGGTAATTTTCTTCACTTAGGGATTTTTCTAGGAAAATTTTGGGAGCCCTTTTTTCAGTGATTTTAACTTCCCCCCCCAAACCCCGGTTCCCCACAGTTAAGAACATAAGAACATAGGAGTCTGCAAGAGGCCGGTAGGCCTGTACAAGGCAGCTCCTTTGAACCTCCCGTGTAGCTCCCGTGTAGCTCCCGTGTATCTGACCCCACCTAATATCGCTGTCCATGAATTTATCTAGTCTATTTTTGAATGTGACAATTGTATTGGCACTCACCACATGACTGCTAAGCCTATTCCACTCATCCACCACCCTATTAGTAAACCAATTTTTGCCTATGTCCCTGTTGATTCTGAATTTATCCATTTTAAACCCATTACTTCGTGTCCTACCCGGTTCTCTTACCAACAAAACCTTATGAATGTCTCCCTTATTAAAGCCCTTCATCCATTTATAAACCTCGATCATGTCTCCACGCACCCTTCGCCTTTCTAGAGAATGCAAGTTTAACTGTTTGAGTCTTTCCTCGTATGGCAAGTTTCTCAACCCTTGAATCATCTTAGTCATCCTCCTCTGCACCGATTCTAACATTTTGATATCCATTCTATAGTAAGGTGACCAGAACTGAACCGCATAGTCAAGATGAGGTCTAACTAATGCTAAATATAGTTTGAGGAAGACTTCGGCGCTTCTGTTGCTTACGCTCCTGGAAATAAATTCCAGTACCCTATTTGCTTGATTTCTAGCTTGAATGCATTGTGCTCTTGGACGGAGATCAGAGCTCACTAAGACCGCTATCTCCCCCTCGCACCCAGACCTGCTTATGAGAGTGTTATTTAAGCAATAGTTATGAGAGGGGTTGTTCCTACCTACACTCAGAATACTGCACTTCCCTACATTGAACTCCATCTGCCATTTACCCGCCCAGTCATACAATCTGTTTAGTTCATCCTGGAGAATACTAGCGTCCTGATCCGACTCAATTACTCTACCGATCTTGGTATCATCTGCAAAATTACTGACATCACTACTAATTCCTGTATCTAAGTCACTGATATAAATAATAAACAAAAGTGGACCTAATACCGAACCTTGTGGGACCCCACTCGTAAGACATCCCCAGACATATCTTTTACCATTGATTTGCGCCCTTTGCTTCCTATTGCTAAGCCACGCCTTGACCCAGTTCAAAACTTTACCCTCTACTCCGTGAGCCTGTAATTTAAGCAACAGTCGTTGATGAGGAGCTTTGTCAAACGCTTTACTAAGCTCAAGAAAGATTATATCATAATTTTCATCTGTCTACAGTTCCAAATATTTGATTGTAGAAGGACAAGAGGCTTGTCTTGGGGGATAGGGGGGGCTGGAGTGGCGGAGAGGGAGGTGGACTTCTGAGAAAGTATTACCCCTTTCTTTTTACTCCTGTGCTGCCTCCTTGCCCTTAAAAAAAGTACCGAAAACGAAAAAGGAAAAAAGTATCCCGGGACGTCTTAACCTGGACACACACACGCGGGGCCCAAACAAAATTCTATCAACGTGAAACAAACACAGCGTCCAGGCCTTCAGTGGCCCGGGGAGCGAGCGAGGGAGAAACAGATCAAGGTGGAACAATGAAGGGCCGTGACGCGCATTGGTCACCGCTCGGCTGACAGGCGGAGGCGGAGAAGGAAGGAACAGAAACTGGGCTAATCAACGGCTCGCGACGGCTGACTTGGCCGGGAAAGTTAGCCGCGCTGAAACACTCCATCAAAGGATGGAATCCTGCCCTGCCTACCGCGCCTCCTCCGCCGCCTCCCCTTTCCATTCCCCCTGATACTCCTTCACCATCTCCTCCTCTTCCTACTGCTACTTTTTTTTTTACAACAAAGGAGGCAGCTCAAGGGCACACAAAAAAGGAAACAATAACAAAAAAAACAGCCCGCTACTCGCTGCTCCTAAAAAAAGAATCAAAAGAGGTGGCCGAAAGAGAGGTCAATTTCGGAAGGAGAGGTGTCCTGATAGGTTCCATGTCAACTGAACCAGTGCCACTTGCACCAGTACCACATGCACCAGTGCCAACTGAACCAGTAGACAACTGAACCAGTAGACAACTGAACCAGTGGTCTACTGAACCAGTGGTCAACTGAACCAGTAACCATTTGAACCAGCGACCATCCGAACCAGTGCAACTTGAACCAGTGCAAACTGAACCAGTACTACTTGAACCAGTACTATTTCAACCAGTGACCATCTGAACCAGTGGTCATCTGAACCAGTGGTCAACTGAACCAGTGGTCAACTGAACCAGTAGTCAAGTGAACCAGTGGTCATTTGAACCAGTGGTCATTTGAACCAGTAACCATCTGAACCAGTGTAAACTGAACCAGTACTACTTGAACCAGTACTATTTCAACCAGTGACCATCTGAACCAGTGGTCATCTGAACCAGTGCAAACTGAACCAGTACTACTACTTGAACCAGTACTAATTCAACCAGTGACCATCTGAACCAGTGGTCATCTGAACCAGTGCAACTTGAACCAGTGCAAACTGAACCAGTAGTACTTGAACCAGTACTATTTCAGCCAGTGACCGTGTAATACAATTTAACCCTTTTTCGAAGGCCGATGGTACTGTACTCCGTTGTGTAACCCTTTCATTACAGGTGTAACTCGTTTATGTTAGCATCCTCCCTGCACCAGTTTAAACCACGCATACTGAATTAAAACAACAAATTATCCTAGGCTTTGCATTGAATTAAAACAAGAAATAACCCTAGGCTTTGTACTGAATTAAAGCAAAAAATAACCCTAGGCTTTGTACTGAATTAAAACAAGAAATAACCCTAGGCTTTGTACTGAATTAAAGCAAAAAATAACCCTAGGCTTTGTACTGAATTAACCCTATACGTTCCGACCCCTTGAGATTTTTCGCCCTCGTATAGCCAGCATCGTATTGATTTTTCTGAACAACAATAACGCTCGTGAACACTAAGTACTGGAACCTAATCAATGGTGTAAAGCAATAGTGAATAATGAGTGAAAAGAAACTCTCAAGAAATAAAATCCTTTTCTCCCTCTTCCTCCTATTCTTCCTTCTTTTCTTCTTCTTCCTCCTCTTCCTATTCTTCCTTCTTTTCTTCTTCTTCTTCCTCTTCTTCCTTCTTTTCCTCCTCCTCTTCTTTCTCCTTTTCTTCTTCCTCCTCTTCCTCTTCTTTCTCCTTTTATTCTTCCTCTTCCTCTTCTTCCTCCTCTTCCTCCTTTTCCTTTTCTCGCTAGCTTCTCGCCTCTTTTACTTCCTCTTCCTTTTCTTCTGCCTCTTCCTCTTCTTCCTCTTCCCTTCCTTCTTCCTCTTCTTCTTCATCTTCCTCCTCTTCCTGTTCTGCCTCCTCCTCCTCTTCTTCCTCTATTTCCTCCTCTTCTTCCTCTTACTCTTCTTCCTGCTCTTCCTCCTTTCCTTCCTCCTTTTCTTCCTCCTTTCCTCTTCTTCCTCCTCTTCCTCTTCTTTCTCCTTTTCCCTCTTCCCTCTTTTCCCCCTCCTCTTCCTCTTCTTCTTTTTCCTTTTCCTCTTCCTCTGCTTCCTACTTTTCCTCCTCTTCCTAGCTTCTCGTCCTACTCTTCTTCCTCATTCTTCCTCTCACTCTTCCTTTTCTTCTTCCTTCTCATCTTCTTCCTTTTTCTTGATTTTGCTCTTCTTCTTCCTCCTCTTCCTCTTTCTCTTCTTCCTCCTCTCCCTCTTCCTCTATTTCCTCCTCTTCTTCCTCTTCCTCTTCTTCATCCTCTTCCTCCTTTTCTTCCTCTTCTTCCTACTCTTCCTAGTCTTCCTCTTCTTCCTCTTCTTCCTCCTTATTGTCCCCTTCCCTCTTTTCCTCCTCTTCTTCCTCTTCTTCCTCCTCTTCTTCTATACTTTTCCACCTCTTCCTAGCTTCTCGTCCTCTTCTTCTACCTCTTCTAGCTTCTTCCTCCTTTTCCTCCCCTACCTCTTCTTCTTCCTCTTCCTTTTCTTCTTCCTCTTTTTCCTCCTCTTATGCATCTTCCTCTCCTTCCTCTTCTTCTTCCTCCTCTCCCTCCTCTTCCTCTATTTCCTCCTCTTCTTCCTCTTCCTCTTCTTCATCCTCTTCTTCCTCCTTTTTGGTGATGATGGTGATGGTGGTGATGATGATGGTGGTGATGATGGTGATGATGGTGATGATGGTGGTGATGATGATGGTGATGATGGTGGTGATGATGATGGTGGTGATGATGATGGTGGTGATGATGATGGTGGTGATGATGGTGGTGATGATGGTGGTGATGATGATGGTGGTGATGGTGATGGTGGTGATGATGATGGTGATGATGATGGTGATGATGATGGTGATGATGGTGATGATGATGATGATGGTGGTGATGATGGTGGTGATGATGATGGTGGTGATGATGATGGTGATGATGATGGTGATGATGGTGATGGTGGTGATGATTATGGTGGTGATGATGGTGGTGGTGATGATGGTGGTGGTGGTGATGATGATGGTGGTGATGATGATGGTGGTGATGATGATGGTGGTGATGATGGTGGTGATGATGGTGGTGATGATGATGGTGATGATGGTGGTGATGATGATGGTGGTGATGATGATGGTGATGATGGTGATGGTGGTGATGATGATGGTGGTGATGATGATGGTGATGATGATGGTGATGATGGTGATGATGATGATGATGGTGGTGATGATGGTGGTGATGATGATGGTGATGATGATGGTGATGATGATGGTGATGATGGTGATGTTGGTGCTGATGATGGTGGTGATGATGTTGGTGGTGATGATGATGGTGGTGATGATGATGGTGGTGATGATGATGGTGGTGATGATGGTGGTGATGATTATGGTGGTGATGGTGATGGTGGTGATGATGATGGTGGTGATGATGGTGATGATGGTGATGATGGTGATGATGGTGGTGATGATGATGGTGATGATGGTGCTGGTGTTGATGATTATGGTGGTTATGATGGTGGTGGTGATGATGATGGTGGTGATGATGATGGTGGTGATAATGATGGTGGTGATGATGATGGTGGTGATGATTATGGTGGTGATGATGGTGGTGATGATGATGGTGGTGATGATGATGGTGGTGATGATGGTGGTGATGATTATGGTGGTGATGGTGATGGTGGTGATGATGATGATGGTGGTGATGATGGTGGTGATGATGATGGTGGTGATGATGGTGGTGATGATGGTGGTGATGATGATGGTGGTGATGATGATGGTGGTGATGATGGTGGTGGTGATGATGGTGGTGGTGATGATGGTGGTGGTGATGATGATGGTGGTGATGATGATGGTGATGATGATGGTGATGGTGGTGATGATTATGGTGGTGATGATGGTGGTGATGATGGTGGTGGTGATGATGGTGGTGGTGATGATGATGGTGGTGATGATGATGGTGGTGATGATGATGGTGGTGATGATGGTGGTGATGATTATGGTGGTGATGGTGATGGTGGTGATGATGATGGTGGTGATGATGGTGATGATGGTGGTGATGATGATGGTGGTGATGATGGTGATGATGGTGATGATGGTGGTGATGATGATGGTGATGATGGTGGTGATGATGATGGTGGTGATGATGATGGTGATGATGATGATGGTGATGATGGTGATGGTGGTGATGATGATGGTGGTGATGATGATGGTGGTGATGATGATGATGGTGGTGATGATGGTGGTCGTGATGGTGGCGTTGAGAGAGAGAGAGAGAGGCCAGTCATAGGCTATTTGACCGTTTGAACCTAGCTCCCCTCTCTTCCATCTTTCATAGTATTTTTTTTATTACGCTAAATTTCGCTTTCCTATTCGTCTTGATATCCCAAAATAATCTCTCTCTCTCTCTCTCTCTCTCTCTCTCTCTCTCTCTCTCTCTCTCTCTCTCTCTCTCTCTCTCTCTCTCTCTCTCTCTCTCTCTCTCTCTCTCTCTCTCTCTCAATGCATCCAGGTCCCCCCCAAAATAAACCATACGAGGCCAGTGATTTATAGAAAGTAATTTTTTTTTTTGCCGATAAGAGTATATTTGCTTATATTGAAAGGAACTGAATATGAATGACATGAATATTTCGCAGCAAGTGACACTGGCACTGATATTATTTTGTTTATTATCTTTGTTGCCTGGTTTATATATATATATATATATATATATATATATATATATATATATATATATATATATATATATATGAAAGATGGAAGAGAGGGGAGCTAGGTTCAAACGGTCAAATAGCCTATGACTGGCCTCTCTCTCTCTCTCTCTCTCTCTCTCTCTCTCTCTGACTCCAAGCACGTACGATTTTTTCTTTATTAGCTATATATAGGAATTGTCTGGCCAAAGTACAAGAAATTAACATATGTACGAGACACAGTTATCACCTTATGGTAGTGTCAAAATAAGTATTGTATGTGCCATAATTCGTCATCGCCTCGCCGCAATCACAAGCTCGTGTCGCCAACTGCCGTTGAATAACTCTCGTACACAGCGGGCTGTGTACGTTTTTATTATGTTTTTATTACAGCTAGCTTGTTTGTTGGTCTGTTTAGTGTATCAGCTAAAGCTTTGTTAACATAAAAGATGCAGAACATGCAGTATAGCACTATACAATACAGGTATATTAATACTTATAACAGTAATAATATCGTCATCCGGAGGCGTTTGAACGTTGGGTTTTTTTTCACAGCGTATCGCCGTGCTTCAAAATGATTCGCGTCGGTGTTTCTAAATATTCGTGTTTAGCAAGATAACGGAGGCTCCTATGGTTATTTTTGATATCGCATCTTAATCTACGGTATTTTCTACGTTTATCAGTAGGTCTGTTTTTCTTTTAAACTTGGTAATAAAAAAAAAATGATCGTTTTGACAAAAATCCTCAGGGGGGGGCAAATGTGGCCCGGGTCGGAACGAATAGGGTTAAAACAAGAAATAAGCCTAGGCTTTGTACTGAATTAAAACAAGAAATAACCCTAGGCTTTGTACTGAATTAAAGCAAAAAATAACCCTAGGCTTTGTACTGAATTAAAGCAAAAAATAACCCTAGGCTTTGTACTGAATTAAAGCAAAAAATAATCCTAGGCTTTGTATTGAATGGTATCAGAAAAGACATTGCAGTTCATAGGCTAACAATGCAAAATGCCCAAGCTGTCAATCTTGAGAGGCCAAGAAATACATTATGTACTTTTAGCAAACAGACTAGCAGTTAAAGTTAGATCTTATGGTGAAGAAGCCGACAAGTTACTTTAAATAAGTACTAACCTAGGGTTATTTCTTGTTTTAATTCAGTACAAAGCCTAGGCTTATTTCTTGTTTTAATTCAATACAAAGCCTAGGGTTATTTCTTGCTTTAATTCAGTACAAAGCCTAGGACTATTTTTTGCTTTAGTTCAGTACAAAGCCTAGGGTTATTTCTTGTTTTAATTCAATACAAAGCCTAGGCTTATTTCTTGCTTTAATTCAGTACAAAGCCTAGGACTATTTTTTGCTTTAATTCAGTACAAAGCCTAGGGTTATTTCTTGTTTTAATTCAGTACAAAGCCTAGGCTTATTTCTTGTTTTAATTCAATACAAAGCCTAGGGTTATTTCTTGCTTTAATTCAGTACAAAGCCTAGGACTATTTTTTGCTTTAATTCAGTACAAAGCCTAGGGTTATTTCTTGTTTTAATTCAGTACAAAGCCTAGGCTTATTTTTTGCTTTAATTCAGTACAAAGCCTAGGGTTATTTTTTGCTTTAATTCAGTACAAAGCCTAGGGTTATTTTTTGCTTTAATTCAGTACAAAGCCTAGGGTTATTTTTTGCTTTAATTCAGTACAAAGCCTAGGGTTATTTTTTGCTTTAATTCAGTACAAAGCCTAGGGTTATTTTTTGCTTTAATTCAGTACAAAGCCTAGGATTATTTTTTGCTTTAATTCAGTACAAAGCCTAGGGTTATTTTTTGCTTTAATTCAGTACAAAGCCTAGGGTTATTTTTTGCTTTAATTCAATACAAAGCCTAGGGTTATTTTTTGCTTTAGTTCAGTACAAAGCCTAGGATTATTTTTTGCTTTAATTCAGTACAAAGCCTAGGATTATTTTTTGCTTTAATTCAATACAAAGCCTAGGGTTATTTTTTGCTTTAGTTCAGTACAAAGCCTAGGGTTATTTTTTGCTTTAGTTCAGTACAAAGCCTAGGGTTATTTTTTGCTTTAGTTCAGTACAAAGCCTAGGATTATTTCTTGTTTTAATTCAGTACAAAGCCTAGGATTATTTCTTGTTTTAATTCAGTACAAAGCCTAGGACTATTTTTTGCTTTAATTCAGTACAAAGCCTAGGCTTATTTCTTGTTTTAATTCAGTACAAAGCCTAGGGTTATTTCTTGTTTTAATTCAGTACAAAGCCTAGGACTATTTTTTGCTTTAATTCAATACAAAGCCTAGGGTTATTTCTTGTTTTAATTCAGTACAAAGCCTAGGGTTATTTCTTGTTTTAATTCAGTACAAAGCCTAGGGTTATTTCTTGTTTTAATTCAGTACAAAGCCTAGGCTTATTTCTTGTTTTAATTCAATACAAAGCCTAGGGTTATTTCTTGTTTTAATTCAATACAAAGCCTAGGATTATTTTTTGCTTTAATTCAGTACAAAGCCTAGGCTTATTTCTTGTTTTAATTCAGTACAAAGCCTAGGGTTATTTCTTGTTTTAATTCAATACAAAGCCTAGGATTATTTTTTGCTTTAATTCAGTACAAAGCCTAGGGTTATTTTTTGCTTTAATTCAGTACAAAGCCTAGGATTATTTTTTGCTTTAATTCAGTACAAAGCCTAGGGTTATTTTTTGCTTTAATTCAGTACAAAGCCTAGGACTATTTTTTGTTTTAATTCAGTACAAAGCCTAGGGTTATTTTTTGCTTTAATTCAGTACAAAGCCTAGGGTTATTTCTTGTTTTAATTCAATGCAAAGCCTAGGATAATTTGTTGTTTTAATTCAGTATGCATGGTTTAAGCTGGTGCAGGGAGGATGCTAACATAAACGAGTTACACCTGTAATGAAAGGGTTACACAACGGAGTACAGTACCATCGGCCTTCGAAAAAGGGTTAAATTGTATTACACGGTCACTGGCTGAAATAGTACTGGTTCAAGTACTACTGGTTCAGTTTGCACTGGTTCAAGTTGCACTGGTTCAGATGACCACTGGTTCAGATGGTCACTGGTTGAATTAGTACTGGTTCAAGTAGTAGTACTGGTTCAGTTTGCACTGGCTCAAGTAGCACTGGTTCAGATGACCACTGGTTCAGATGGTCACTGGTTGAAATAGTACTGGTTCAAGTAGTACTGGTTCAGTTTACACTGGTTCAGATGGTTACTGGTTCAAATGACCACTGGTTCAAATGACCACTGGTTCACTTGACTACTGGTTCAGTTGACCACTGGTTCAGTTGACCACTGGTTCAGATGACCACTGGTTCAGATGGTCACTGGTTGAAATAGTACTGGTTCAAGTAGTACTGGTTCAGTTTACACTGGTTCAGATGGTTACTGGTTCAAATGACCACTGGTTCAAATGACCACTGGTTCACTTGACAACTGGTTCAGTTGACCACTGGTTCAGTTGACCACTGGTTCAGTTGACCACTGGTTCAGTTGGCACTGGTGCATGTGGTACTGGTGCAAGTGGCACTGGTTCAGTTGACCGGCAACCGTCCTGATACCCTTCTCTTGAAAGAGTTCAAGTCGTAGGCAGTAGGAAATACAGATGAAGGAAGTTTGTTCCAGAGTTTACCTGCGTGAGGGATGAAAGAGTGAAGATACTGGCTAACTCTTGTATAATGGGATTGGACAGTATAGGGATGAGCATGAGTAGAAAGTCGTGTGCAGCGGAGCCGCGGGAGGGGGAGAGGCATGCAGTTAGCAAGTTCAGAAGAGCAGTCAGCGTGGAAATATCGATAGAAGATAGAAAGAGAGGCAACATCGCGACGGAATTTAAGAGGTAGAAGACTATCAGTAGGAGGAGGAGAGCTGATGAGACAAAGAGCCTTAGACTCCACTCTGTCCAAAGAGCTGTGTGAGTGGAGCCCCCCCACACGTAAGATGCATACTCCATACGAGGGCGGGCAAGGCCCCTGTATATGGATAGTAACTGCGCGGGGGAAAAGAACTGGCGGAAACGATACAGAACGCCCAACCTCGAGGAAGCTGATTTAGCAAGAGAGGAGATGTGAAGTTTCCAGTTTTTTTTTTTTTTTTTTTTTACAACAAAGGAGGCAGCTCAAGGGCACACAGAAAAAGAAAACAATAATAAAAAAGCCCGCTACTCGCTGCTCCTAAAAAAGAAACAAAAGAGGTGGCCGAAAGGAAGATCAAATACGGGAGGAGAGGTGTCCTGATACCCTCCTCTTGAAAGAGTTCAAGTCGTAGGCAGGAGAAAATACAGATGAAGGAAGATTGTTCCAGAGTTTACCAGCGTGAGGGATGAAAGAGTGAAGATGCTGGTTAACTCTTGCATAAGGGGTTTGGACAGTATAGGGATGAGCATGAGTAGAAAGTCGAGTGCAGCGGGGCCGCGGGAGGGGGGGAGGCATGCAGTTAGCAAGTTCAGAAGGGCAGTCAGCGTGGAAATATCGATAGAAGATAGAAAGAGAGGCAACATTGCGGCGGAATTTAAGAGGTAGAAGACTATCAGTATGAGGAGGAGAGCTGATGAGACGAAGAGCCTTAGCCTCCACTCTGTCCAGAAGAGCTGTGTGAGTGGAGCCCCCCCACACATGAGATGCATACTCCATACGAGATTGGAGTTGAGATTTTGAGTTAAGGATAGACCGAGGATGTTTAGTGTAGAAGATGGTGATAGCTGAGTGTTGTCGAAGATTAGGGGATAGGTGTTTGGAAGATTGTATCGAGTTGATAGGTGAAGAAATTTAGTTTTTGAGGCATTGAAGGACACAAGGTTCCTTCTGCCCCAGTCGGAAATGATAGCAAGGTCTGAGGTTAAGCGTTCTGCAGCCTCCAGTCTGGAGTCGTGTACTTCCTGTTGAGAGGGTCTTCTGTTGAAAGAAGTTGAATAATGCAGAGTGGAGTCGTCGGCGTATGAGTGGACAGGACAGTTTGTGATGGAAAGAAGATCATTGATGAATAATTGGAAGAGAGTGGGTGATAGGACAGAGCCCTGTGGAACACCACTGTTGATAGGTTTAGGGGAAGAACAGTGACCGTCTACCACCGCAGAGGTAGAACGGCCGGAAAGGAAACTGGAGATAAAGGAACAGAGAGAGGGATAGAATCCGAAGGAGGGCAGTTTAGAAAGCAAAGACATGTGCCAGACTCTATCGAAGACTTTCGATATATCTAGCGCAACAGAGAAAGTGTCACCGAAACGGCTAAGAGAGGATGACCAAGAGTCAGTTAAGAGAGCAAGAAGATCGCTAGTAGAACGCCCTTTGCGGAGTCCATACTGGCGATCAGATAGAAGGTTAGAAGTGGAAAGGTGCTTTTGAATCTTCCGGTTAAGGATTGATTCAAAAGCCTTAGATAGACATGAAAGTAAAGTTATAGGGCGGTAGTTTGAGGGATTGGAACGGTCACCCTTCTTAGGCACAGGCTGTACAAAGGCATACTTCCAGCAGGAAGGAAAGGTAGATGTTGAAAGGCAGAGACGAAAGAGTTTGACCAGGCAGGGTGTCAGCACGGAAGCACAGTTTTTAAAGGCAATAGGAGGCACTCCATCAGGTCCATAAGCCTTCTTAGAGTTGAGGCCAGAGAGGGCATAGAAAACATCATTTGGAAGAATCTTAATAACAGGCATAAAGGTGTCAGAGAGGGGATGAGTAGGAGGAATATGCCCAGAATCGTCCAAGGTGGAACTCTTACAGAATTCTTTGAGCGAAGAGTTCAGCCTTAGAGACAGATGAGACGGCAGTGCTGCCGTCAGGGTTAAGGAGAGGATGGAAAGAGGATGAAGTGAAATTGGAGGAGATATTTTTGGCTGGATGCCAGAAGTCACGGGAAGAATTAGAAGAAGCAAGGTGTTGACATTTTCTATTGATATAAAAAGTTTTAGTAAGTCGGAGAATAGATTTGGCACGATTCCGGGCTGAAATGTAAAGGTCATAGTTAGCAGGAGTTCGAAGGCTCTGGAACCTTTTGTGAGCTGCCTCTCTATCTTTGATGGCACGAGAACACGCATGATTAAACCAAGGCTTCTTAGCATGAGGAGTAGAGAAAGAACGTGGAATGTATGCCTCCATTCCGGAGACAATCACCTCTGTGATGCGCTGAGCACACACAGAGGGGTCTCTATCCTGGAAGCAGTAATCATTCCACGGGAAATCGGAAAAATACATCCTCAGGTCGTCCCACCGAGCTGAAGCAAAATGCCAGAAGCATCGTCTCTTCGGTGGGTCCAGAGGATGTACAGGAGAGATAGGACAGGATACAAAAATAAGGTTATGATCGGAGGAGCCCAACGGAGAGAACAGTTTGACAGAATAAGCAGAAGGATTAGAGGTAAGGAAGAGATCTAGAATGCTGGGCCTGTCTCCAAGACGGTCGGGAATACGTGTCGGGTGCTGAACCAACTGCTCTAGGTCGTTGAGGAGAGCAAAGATGTAGGCTTGTTCACCAGGATGGTCAGTGAAAGAGGATGAAAGCCAAAGCTGGTGGTGAACATTGAAATCTCCCAAGATGGAGATTTCAGCTACTACTACTGCTACTACTTTTCTTCCTCCTCTTCTTATCCCTCTTCCTCTACCTCTTTCTCCTCCTCCTCATGCTACGGCTTCTGTTCCTCCTCCTTTTCCTCCTCCTCCTCTTCCTCCTCCACAGCCTACTTCAGAAACAAAATACTCACTCAGTCTCCCTCCTCTCCCTCCAAACCCTCTCTCCCTCACTTTCCAAAACAACAGACTCTACCCTTCTCCCTTTCTCCCTGCCTCTTTTCCTTCCTCCCTTCCTCCCTCTCCCTCTCTCCCTCCCTCCCTGCCCCGCACTTGTCTATTCTTCTCCATCTGAAATTCAAGGCGAGCATTTTATTTTTTGCAAAATTATAAAGTTTTCATTAATTTAAGTGAACCTGAAAATGTTTCAAGCGGTGCGATTTTTTTGCTGTTATTGATTTCATAGGAGATCAGATTTACACACACACACACACACACACACACACACACACACACACACACACACACACACACACACACACACACACACACCGTCCCTTTCCTCTCCCTTTCCTCCCCTTCCCACGCCCTTCTCTATCACACTCCCCTCCCCATTTCTCTCTCTCCAGCTGCTCTCCCTTCCCCTCTTCCTCCTCTCACCATCAATTCCTGTCTTCTTTTCCTTTCAACTCTTCCCATACTGTTGTCTGTCCGCTTTGTCCTTTTTCTTCTTTCCCCTCCCTTACCCTGGTCTCTCTTGCTTCATTTCTCCCCCTTCTCTTCTGACGTTACGGCCTCCTCCCCTTTTCGTCTCCCTTTTTTCCCTTCCCTCCTTCCCATATCCTCTCCCTTTCACCTCCTCCCCTCCCCCCTCTTCCTCTCCCTACCCCTTCCTTCTTCCCTCCTCCCTGTTGCTCTTCCTACTACCACCTCCTCTCCCTTCCCCTTTTCCCCCCCCCCTTTCGCCCCCCCCCCCCCCCGGCTCAGCCAATCAGATCATCGCCTCAAGATCTGCATCAAACAAGCGATCGGATAATCAAGAGTTGATTCGGTAATTTCACGTAATCAATTAATCGCAGAAAAAAAAGATAAATTAAAATAAGAGAAAATGTTAAGAAAAAAATGGCTTGCATCGTTAATCAGCATAATGTATTAGTAGTATATTTTTTTCTTTGTGTATACTTTCTCTCGTTGTTTTTGTCTTCGTTATTCATCTGTGTCATCAATGTCAGTAATTTGACGAGGTAGTGAGTGAGGAAGGGAGGGAGGAGAGGAAGGAAGGGAGGTGAGGAGAGGAAGGAAGGAGGAAGGGAGGAAGTGCAGGGAGGAGAGGAAAGGAAAGTGAGGAGGGAGGGAAGGAAGGGGAGGAAGGAGGGGGAGGATAGATAAGGGATGGGGAAGTAAAGACGCGAAGGGGAAGAGGAGTTAGGGGTAAATGGAGGAACTAGTGGAGGGCGGTGGTTAGGCAAAATGAAGAGAAGTGAGGAGAAATGAGAAGAAAGTAGAAGAACGTTAAAGGAAAAAAAGTGGTAGAATGAATAGCAGTGAAGAAGTGATGAGGCAGAGAAGTGAGGAAAGGGAAAGGGAGGAAGGGGAAGGAAAAACGAATGAAAAGTAGGAACAGTACGCGATAGAAAATGAAAAGCAGAGAAGCAAAGAGGAAGTGAAGGAGACGGGCCGGGAACGGAAACCACGGAAGAGAAAGGGAAGTGAGGGAACCGTCCACTCGGCTCTCCCCTTCCCTTCCCACTTGACCCCATGTTGTTGTTGTTGTTGTCGCCTCCTGTTGGCTGATTGGCGGACACTGGACGGCGACACCCAATGGCGGGGCGGCTCTCAAGACACCTGACTGACCTGCCTTAGAGAGAGAGTGCGAGATCACACAGTCAAAATATATTAGTTCCCCCATGTCTAGGGAGAGAGAGAGAGAATCCCTAAACTCAAAATATATTAGTTCTCCCATGTCTAGGGAGAGAGAGAGAGAGATCATACAGAGTCAAAATATATTAATTCACCCATGTTTAGAGAGAGATAGAGAGAGAGAGAGAGAGAGAGAGAGAGAGAGAGATCCCACAGAGTCAAAATATATTAGTTCCCCCATGTCTAGGGAGAGAGAGAGAGAGAGAGAGAGAGAGATTTACATAGATTTACATAGAAAATCAGACCACACAGACCCCATGGTCCAGACTAGGTGGTCTGTCCTTAAACCTAAGTGATTTTACATTAATCAGATGGCTCCAAAACGTTGCTTTTCAACTCTAGTTAATATTAAGTTCAAGGAAGTGACGGTCGAGCTTGTTTTAAAAGGAGTCAATCGTGTTACACTGGACCACTGATGGTGGGAGCTTATTCCATTCTCGCACTACAACGTTGGTGAAGAAAAATTAGGTGCAGTCTGAATTTACTTGTCTACATTTGAGTTTTGTGCCATTGTTCCTCGCTCGCAAAGTGTCATCGATCATAAACAATTTTGTTCTGTCTACATTCGTGAAACCATTAAGTATTTTAAAACATTCGATCAGTTTTCCTCTCAAGAAAGAACATGTTAAGGGTGGAAAGCCTTTCTTCGTAGGATTTGGTGCGCAAGGAAGGGATCATTTGTGTTGCTCGACGCTGAACACCTTCTAGTTTAGCAATGTCCTTTGCATGGTGGGGAGACCAAAACTGTACCGCATATTCCAAGTGGGGTCTGACTAAACTATTGTAGAGCGGAAGTATTACATATTTATTCTTGAATAAAAAGTTTCTTTTAATGAAGCCCAACATTCTGTTCGCTTTATTTGCTGCATCGATGCATTGATGTGAGAATTTGCGGTTTGACGCGATTTTAATCCCCAGGTCCTTAACGCATTCAACGCTTGTGAGTTTAACGCCGTGTATTTCGTAATCGAACTTCTTATTTTTTGTTCCAACTTGAAGGACCTGGCACTTGTCTACGTTAAAGGGCATCTCCCATTTATCCGACCAAGCTGAAATTTTGTGCAAATCCTCTTGGGCTTTGCCTGTCTTCGTCAGAGAGAACCGAGTTACCAATCTTTGTATCGTCTGCAAATTTACTGATGCGATTATTGAGTCCAACATCCACGTCGTTGATGTAAATAATGAAGAGCACTGGGCCAAGAACCGAGCCCTGAGGGACGCCACTAGTGACCGGCGCCTACTCTGAGTTAAATCCATCAATCACAACTCTTTGTTGTCTGTTGCTCAACCAATTCGCGATCCATTGGTTTACTTGACCGTCAATGCCTACTTGCTTTAATTTATAAAGTAATTTATGATGTGAGACTTTATCAAACGCTTTCTGGAAATCAAGATAGACTACGTCCACTGATTTGGTTACGTCATAAATTGAGAAGAGATCGTTATAAAAGGTCAGTAGGTTTGACAGGCAGGATATTTTGTTACGGAAGCCATGTTGTGAGTCCCCAATTAATGAGTGGCTTTCGAGGTAACTCACAATTTTGTCTCTAATTATGCTCTCAGTAGCTTACCTACAATTGAGGTTAGACTAATGGGTCAGTAGTTCCCTGGTATTTTTGTCTCCTTTCTTATAAATCGGTTTAACGTAAGCCTTTTTCAAATCCGAAGGACGATGCCTTGCCGCAAGGACATATTGAGTACGGTAGTGAGGGAGGAGAGTATTTCGCTCTTTGTTTCTTTAAGCAGTATAGGATATACTTTGTCGGGTCCGGGACTTTTATTTGTTTTAAGTGAATGGAAAGCCTTAAGGACTTCATCGGTTGTTATTTCAAAATTAGGCAATGCATGCTCGAGATTTACAATAGTACTGGTGTTGGTGGTAGCGAGAGGAAGACTGTTAGTATTAAACACCGAGGAAAAGTAATTGTTTAAGAGGTTTGCAATGTGTTGGCTGTCAGTCACTAGTGCACCGTCGCTGTTTGTTAAAGGTCCAGTACCACTTTTGATCGCCTTTCTGTTGTTTATGTAACTGAAGAAAGATTTCGGATTATTTTTACAGTTGGCTGCAATATTTTCTTCATATCTACGCTTTGCCTGACCTACTAGTCTTTTTACTCGTCGCCTGGCATCATTATAAAGTCAAATGTTTTCGGGCGTGCTTTGTTCTTTCTTTAACCTGTAAAACAATTTTCTCTCATTGACTGATTGTTTAATTTCGCTATTAAACCACGGTGGGCTTTTATTAGTGTTAATTCGCTTCTCGCTTCTGCTGAGTGAGTAAGTGATTTTTAAAGCTTAGCCAAGCTTCCTCTACGTTGCCGTCATCTGATAGTTGTATTTCTGTTAGTTTTGTCGGATTTCTACGAAGTTAGCCTTTTTGAAAATGGGCACCTTTACTTTATTTTCAGTCACTGATGATTGAGCTCTATTGTCGACGCGCACTAATTTATGATCGCAAGAACCGAGGTGTTCTCCTACCGTGACATTACTGATTAGGTTATCTTGGGTCGTTATAACAAGGTCGAGTATATTATTTTGTCGAGTTGGCTCAGAAACCATTTGGCTTAGATAATTTTCTTCTAGAAATTCGATCATTCTATGTGACTCGCCTTCTGTACCTGACAGTGTCGCCCAGTCGATATGGGGGAGGTTAAAGTCTCCTAATATCAGTGAGTCGCTGCTATTAAGTGACTGCCTTAAGACGCTGTACATTTCAAGGTCGTCATCAGTGATTGCCAGGAGGCCTGTAGGTGACAGATATATTTAAATTGACTTTTGCAATGTTTATTCGCACTAACAAATGTTCACCGTTACTGTTTCCCGGTGTTTTGTCAGTGGGTTGCAAATAGCTTTTTGACATAAAGGGCGACGCCACCGCCTCTACAGTTTACGATCTTTATTGAAGAGTCTGTAGCCATCTATGTTGTATTCGGAACTTAAATCAATATTAGTGGTGTCGATAAATCTTTCTGTTATAGCAATTATGTCAAAATTTTCTGTTAGAGCAAGACATCTCAGTTCATCAAATTTGTTGCTTAGGCTACGCGCATTGAAACTAAGGATTTTTAAGTTATCTAGAGGCTTGGTAATAGAGGTGGTGGTACTTGCGGAATCACGGTTACGAGTTCGTTGCGATGCACGGCGTCTATTTACACGGGCGGGGTGGAGGGACGTGGCTGTGACTCGTTTTTTGCTCGGATGACACGTACTGCGTCGTTGAGGAGCCTTCCGAATCTGGCTGCCCCGATGGGAGAAAGGTGCAATCCGTCCCTGTGGAAGAGCTCACTTTGTCCATAGAAACTGTCCCATGCGTTGAAGAACTCCACGTCAAGCTCCCTACAAAGAGTCTGTAAGCGGTTGTTTAGGCTGAAGGCCTTACTGAAAAAGTCGCTCTCCGCCCAAGTCCGTGGTAGAACTCCTGAAATCAAAATGTTAGGGGATTTAGACTTATACTGCTGGATGAGCCTACGGTACTTCTCCAGGAGTTCCTCAGACCGGGTCGTGGTGACGTCGTTCGTACCTGTGTGAATAACAAACAGTGAATCATTAGAGGAGGAGAAAGAGGAAAAGGAAAAGGAAAAAAAAATGAGACAGGAAAAAAGCACAACCACCACACCATACAACAACCATATGTGAAAGAGAAAAAGAGAAAAAAGGAATAGGAGAAGGACACTGAGGAGGAGGAGGAGGAGAAAGAGTAAAAGGAGGAGGAAAAAAATGAAAGGAAAAAATCACATCCATCACACCATACAACAACAATACGAAAGAAGAGAGGAAGAGAATGAAGTAAGAGAAGGAGAATGATGACGGTGAGGAGGAAGAGGAAGAGGAGGAGAAGAAGCAGGAGGAAGAGAATAATAAGAAAGGAAAGCTTTTTGTCATATCAAAGAGAAGAAAGCCTGATGAAATTTTAATGAGAAAAATAGTAATAGTTCTGAGAGAGAGAGAGAGAGAGAGAATTAGTGAGCTCATGTGTGTATTTATGGTGTGTGTGTGTGTGTGTGTGTGTGTGTGTGTGTGTGTGTGTGTGTTGTAATTGTCTGTGAGATTGTTTCAGTATTCATCTTTCTGCCTGTATATTTTTATGTTTGTCTGCTTGTTTGCTGGTTTATCCGAGTGCATATTTTCCTCTGATCATGCTAATGCGTCCCTCCAGCGGTGACGTGTTGTGCCGTGCTGACGCCCGCCGCTGTGCCGCCACTCCTGTACAGCGTCCTGTCCGGTGGTGGTGGCGGTGTTAAAGGACGCTCTGGAACGCTGTTATTTGTTGGTTATCTGGTTTGTTTTCGGTTTGCTTTTTGTTTGTGATTTTCAGGTTTACTTTGGCTTTGTGTTTCTTCCCGTTTTGTGTTCCTTCCTGTTTTTTCCTGTGTTTTGATTTTTTCCTTTGTGATGTTCGGTCTTAGTTTTATTTTTGCAGTCTTTAGAAATATTGACGCTTAGTTTGTAGCGTTTGTGCCATTTTTTTCTTTTTCATTTTCTTACAGTATTTCAGTTTTGTTACTTGCTCGGTTCACGTTTTATCTTTTATTGATCTTGTTTCATGGTTCTTGCTTGTGTAGTTTTATTTGGTGTCTTTTCTACTTCAGGTTGATACTGTGCTTTCTTTTCTTTTCTTTGAGCATTCAAGATTTTTGTTCCAGTTTTTAGTCATTTTTTTATAATCTCATTTTCACGTTTTTCTCTTGTTCACCAATTTCCGAAGTGATTGTCATCTTTTTAATTCCCTCGATTTAAAAAAAAATCATTCCAATATTGAAAATACTTTTCTCGCTCTTTCTTTTTTTTATTTTTTCTTTATCTTTCTTTCTTTCTTTCTATCTCTTTATCTCTTTATGTTTATCTATTCACATTTCCCTTTTTCTCCAGCTCGATTTCTCTCGCCCTCTTTTCACTAGTTCTTTGGTAGTACTTTTTTTTAATATTTTCTCCGACACGTGAGTCCCCACCCTGTTCCCGTAGCTCAAATATTCCTGCGGGTATTCCAGGACTCCACTTTTGCTGCTGGATCCCTGTTGGGGTTTTGGGATTCCTGCAGGATATCTCGAACGTCTCTTTTTATTATATACCTCTTTTCCTTTCCTTCCCTCCTCTCCGATCTCCTCTTTTCATCGTTTTATCTTTTCTTCCTAGTCGTTTTTCTTTCCTCTCTCCGTTTTAGTTTGACTTTCACCTTATTTTCATGACCTCGTTTTCCTTCTTTCCTCTTCCCTTTGATCTCTTTTTCATCATTTTCCCTTTCTCTTCGTCGCACTTTTTGCTTCTTTTCATTTCATGTTTTTTCTCCGGTTTTCTTTCATCTCTTGGTTTCTTTTTTTACTGCTTTCTTTTTCTCCAGTTTGCTCCATTTTTAGTTTTCTTATTAGTTTTCCTTTTCTCTTCTCATTCGTTTTTTTTTCAGATTTCTTTCCACCGTCTTCTGGCTTTCCTTTTTGTTTGTTTGTTATTTTCTATTAATTTTTCACTTTTATTTTTTTCTCTTTCTCTTGTCTTTTTCTTGCTCTCCGTTTTTACTCAGTTTACTTCTATGTTTTTTCCTTAAATAAATAATTTCTCTTTTTACTCCATTTGTCCTCAGTGATCTTCTTTCCATTTTCTCTTCTTTCGCACTTTGCCTTTCCTTCTTTGCATGTTTCCCTATCTTCCTTCTCTCCCTCCCTCTCTCCCAATTTTCAACTCAACCCTTTCCTTCCTCTCACTATTCCTCCTTTTCTTCCTTACCTTACTGTCTTCTTTCTTCCCTTCCTTCATTCACTCCCTACCTATTTTTTTTCTTCTATTTACCTTTATATTCTTAATTGATAATCATTTTATAGTTACCTCATCAGAAACAATGATCAACTATCTATATCAATCTGTCTATCTCATTACAGGCTTGCTTTTCCCTTGTCACATTTTCCTTCAGTAATTTTTTCCTCCTCTTTCCTCCACACATGTTCCTGTCATCCCTCGCTGCTTTCCTCCATCCTCTCCAATTTAACTATTTCTTTCTCCTCTCCCTCCTCACTTTCTTTTTCCTCCTCCTTATCCTTTACTTTCTTATCCTCTTCTTTACTTTAGGTTCTTCCCCTTTCTCCCTTCCTCTTATCCTTCATTTCCCTCCAACTTTAATTAATATGATGTTCCACTCCCTCGCTCCCCCTCCTTGCTACTCCTTCCTTCTCTCCTTTCACTTCCCCTCTTAAGACATTCTCCATCTCTCTTCCTTTCTCTGTTCTTTCATCACCTTTAATAGAACCTTTCCTTCCTTCCCTCTTCCTTCCTTTCCCGCCTCCTCTCTCTCCACTTTAGATATCCTCCCTTTCTCTTCCTTCCTCTCTTCCTCCTTTTCCCTCCAATTCTCCCTCCAACAGGACCCTCCCTCTGTATCCTTTCCCTCTTCCTTACTCCCTGTTCCTCCTTCGTTTGTTTCTCCCTTCTCTGCCTTCTCCTCCACACCCAACATAAACACTCCCTCTCGTCCTGTTCCCCCCCCCCTCCCCCTTTAGATAATCCTCCCATTCATCACGCAGGTAATCTCCCATTTCTTAAGACTAATGTTGCTACTACTTACGCCAGGTGAGCTGCCCTTGTCCCCAACCCCCCTTGTCCCATCCTTACCTGCATGTCCCCTTCCCTTTCCCTTCCTCCCCTTTCCCTTCCCTTCCTTCTTCCCTTCCCTTCCTTCTTCCTTTACTTCCTTCCCTTCCTTCCTTCCCTTCCTTTCCCTCACATTTCCCTGTTTTCCTTCCCTTCCCTTCCCTTCTTTTCCTTCCCTTCCCTTCCCTTCCCTTCCCTTCCCTTCCCATCATTTACGTCGGCTTCCCTATCCTTACATTCCTTCCTCTCCCTTCCTTCCCTTTTCCTTTCCCTCACATTTCCCTGTTTTCCCTTCCTTCCCTTCCCTTCCTTCTTTACTTCCTTCCCTTCCTTCCTTCCTTCCTTTCCCTCACATTTCCCTGTTTTCCTTCCTTCCCTTCTTCCTTCTTTTACTTCCTTGTCTTCCCTTCCTTCCCTTCCCTTTCTTTCCCTCACATTCCCTGTTTTCCCTTCCTTCCCTTCCTTCCCTTCTTTTATCCCTTCCTTTCTTCTCTTCCTTCCTTTCCCTCACATTTCCTGTTTTCCTTCCCTTCCCTTCCCTTCTTTTACTTCCCTTCCCTTCCCTTCCCTTCCCTTCCTTTCCCTCACATTTCCCTGTTTTCCTTCCCCTTCCCTTCTTTTACTTCTCTTCCCTTCCCTTCCCATCTTTTCCGTCCGCTTCCCTTTCCTTTCATTCCCTTCCTTTCCCTTCCCTTTCTTTCCCTTCCCTTTCTTTCCCTTCCCCTTTCCGTTCCCTTCCACTTTCTATCCTTAGCTGCCCCATACTTCCCCATACTGACCTGTAAGTGCCACCCTTCTTCCCGTCTCCCGCCCCCTTCTCCCTTTTTGTGCACATCTATTTTTTTCTATTTGGAAGCACAAACTACTTTTTTACATTATGCGCTTTTTATCCACATTTTTTCACCTGCACGGCCTCGGTTACCTGAGGACTACAATGCAGACAACTTCGTGCTCTAATTACTTTTTCCTCACGCCCAAGGTCAACATTTTTTTCTAACTTTCGTCCCATTTTTTTTTTTTTTTTTTTTTTGTCCGTAACGTTCACTCAGTTCCGTGTTTTTTTTCTCCTCCTTGCAACGCTGAAGGGCGGTGTTTTACTCGTGTGTGACTCGTGCTTGCTGTGTTTGGTTTGTCTTAACTTGTTCCCTTAAAAGTCTACGGGAGAGTGTATTATTTTTAGACTTCATCTCTATATGCAGTGAACCCTACACTATGGACCGGACACTTGCCCCAGCCCTCTCATTAAGCCGCGAATTTTGGAAAATCTACCGCTTTGGTGCGAATCGCCATAACTCCCTTATTTCTGGGGCTACATAAATGTTTTTGGTATCAATCGACGGCAAAATGAAAGGGCCATATTTTTAATAGCAATAACAATTCGAATAACTTCGCAAAAAAACGATTCGGAAAAAAAACTATTTTTGAGTTCCCAACCCTGAAACCCACTCTTTTTTGAGAATTTCAAAAAACTTATTTAACAAATAATTTAGCCCTAGTAATGTGCTTTCCAATATGATGCATAGCATTTCCTTACTCCCAATTGTTTCGTCGCTAGAGCTCGAAACGTAGACCCCTTTGAGTGCGATTTTGACGAACTCGAGACACTTTGCCGTTTTTGTCTAGTGTGGCATTACTATTGCCTTTAGAAGGCTGTTCTTTGGCATGTAGCCCTTCTTGGCAATGTAGTTTGACCAGCTCGACGGATTGTATGATAGCTCGATTTCAAGTTTGTCGTCGAGCCGTCACAAAATAGCCTGTTTTTCGGGCCTTTTGCCGCGATTTGAAAACCTAGTTTTTGCTTATAACTTTTATTTATTTATTAAGTGCTTTCCAATAGTTTTTCTGATTATTAATCTGTATTAATAGAGCTTTCATTTGCCACCAAGCACGCCTTCCTAGCTTCAGTAGTTTTTGCTCGAGCTTGATCAGAAGTCGCGACGAATATTCGCCGAATCTGACTCATTTCACGCGCCGCGACGAAAAACCTTCCTGACGCCACAAAAATTAATATATCTGCATAAAAAAATCATATATGAACACTTCAATATGTTGACTATCTCGTATTAAAATCATTTTAATATATATATATATATATATATATATATATATATATATATATATATATATATATATATATATATATATATATATATATATATATATATATATATATATATATATATATATATATATATATATATAAATATATATTAAATATATTATACACGTTATTTCTTATTTTATTAGTATTCAACTCTATATATATATGAATATATATATATATATATATATATATATATATATATATATATATATATATATATATATATATATATATATATATATATATATATATATATATATATATATATATATATATATATATATATATATATATATATATATATATATATATATATATATATATATATATATATATATATATATATATATATATATATATATATATATATATATATATATATATATATATATATATATATATATATATATATATATATATATCTGCTGTCTTATTTTCATTCTGTGGAACATCATCTCCTCCTCTAAACCTCAATCTCTTCCTTACTGAAACACAGGTTTCTGAGGCTACTGACAGCAATCTCTACTCTGTTCCTCCTACTATCTCTATCCTAAATTTCAATCCAGTTGGATGTTGCGCCTACGTGCGCAACGACATCACTTGCTCTTGTGCCCACAACCTGACTCTTCTGAATTTTCCACCATCTGGCTAAGACTTCATTGTCATTCTATTACTAAATACATCTGTGCTGTTTATCTCTCACCTAACTCTACCAACTATGTAAATTCTTTGACTATTTGAATTATAAAGTGGAGCACATCTTGACCCACTCCCTTCTTCTGAAATCTCCATCCTAGAGATTTCAATGTTCACCACCAGCTTTGGCTTTCATCCTCTTTCACTGACCATCCTGGTGAATGCCTACAACTTTGCTATCCTCAACGACCTAGAGCAGTTGATCCAGCACCCTTCTATTGACCGTCTTGGAGATCGGCCCAACATTCTAGACCTCTCCTCACCTCAAACCCTTCTGCTTATTCTTCTGTCAAACTTCTTCTGTCAAACTTTCCGATCACAATCTTATATCTGCATCCTGTCCTATCGCTCCTGTACACCCTCTGGACCCACCGAAGAGGCGATGCTTCTGGCATTTTGCTTCAGCTCGGTGGGACGACCTGAGGATGTACTTTTCCGATTTCCCGTGGAATGATTATTGCTTCCCAGGATAGGACCCTCTGTGTGCTCAGCGCATCACAGAGGTGATTGTCTCTGGAATGGAGGCATACATTCCTCGTTCTTTCTCTACCTCACGCTAAAAGCCTTGGTTTAATCACGCTTGTTCTCGTGCTGTCAATGATAGAGAGGTAGCTCAAAAAATGTACCAGAGCCTTCAAACTAATGCTAATTATGAACCTTACATTTCTGACCTAAATCGTGCCAAATCTATTCTCCGATTAACCAAAAATTCTTTCATTAATAGAAAATGTCAAAACCTTGCTTTCTCTAACTCCTCCCGTGACTTCTGGCATCTAGCCAAAAACCTCTCCTCCAACTTCACTTCTTCATCTTTCCCTCCACTCAGTCCTGACGGCAACACTGCTGTCTCATCTATCTCTAAGGCTGAACTCTTCTCTCAAACTTTTTCTAAAACTCCTCTCTGGACGATTCTGGGCATATTCCTCCTCTCATCCCCTCTGACTCCTTTATGCCTGTTATAAAGATTCTTCAAAATGATATTTTCTATGCCCTCTCTGGCCTCAATCCTCAGAAGGCTTATGGACCTGATGGAGTGCCTCCTATTGTCCTTAAAAACTGTGCCTCCGTGCTGTCACTCTGCCTGGTCAAACTCTTTCGCCTCTGCCTGTCAACATCTACCTTTCCTTCTTGCTGGAAGTATGCCTTCATACAGCCTGTGACTAAGAAGGGTGACCGCCCAATCCCTCAAACTACCGTCCCATAGCTTTACTTTCTTGTTCATCTAAAGCTTTTGAATCAATCCTTAACCGGAAGATTCAAAAGCACCTTTCCACTTCTGACCTTCTATCTGATCGCCAGTATGGGTTCCGCAAGGGGCGTTCTACTGGTGATCTCCTAGCCTTCTTAACTGACTCTTGGTCATCCTCTCCTAGCCGTTTCGGTGAAACTTTGCTATTGCGCTGACATATCAAAAGCTTTTGATAGGGTCTGGCACAAATCTTTGCTTTCTAAACTACCTCCTACGGTTTCTATCCTTCTCTGTACCTTTATCTCCAGTTTCCTTTCTGACTGTTCTATTTCTGCCGTGGTAGACGGTCACTGTTCCTCCCTAAATCTATTAACAGTGGTGTCCCACAGGGTTCTGTCCTATCTCCCACTCTTTTTCTGTTGTTCATTGATGATCTTCTTTCCAAAACGAACTGTCCTATCCATTCCTACGCCGATGATTCCACTCTGCATTACTTAACTTCTTTTAATAGAAGACCCACCCTTCAGGAACTTAACGACTCAAGGCTGGAGGCTGCAGAACGCTTAGCCTCAGACCTTACTATTATTTCCGATTGGGGCAAGAAGAACCTGGTGTCCTTCAACGCCTCAAAAACACAGTTTCTCCACCTATCGACTCGACACAATCTTCCAAACAACTATCCCCTATTCTTTGACAACACCCAGCTATCACCTTCCTCAACACTAAACATTCTCGGTCTATCCTTAACTCAAAATCTCAACTGGAAACTTCATATCTCATCTCTTACTAAATCAGCTTCCTCGAGGCTGGGCGTTCTGTACCGTCTCCGCCAGTTCTTCTCCCCTGCACAGTTGCTGTCCATATACAGGGGCCTTGTCCGCCCTCGTATGGAGTATGCATCTCATGTGGGGGGGCTCCACACAGCTCTTCTGGACAGAGTGGAGGCTAAGGCTCTTCGTCTCATCAGCACTCCTCCTCATACTGATAGTCTTCACCTCTTAAATTCCGCCGCAATGTTGCCTCTCTTCTATCTTCTATCGATATTTCCACGCTGACTGCTCTTCTGAACTTGCTAACTGCATGCCTCCCCCCCTCCCGCGGCCCCGCTGCACTCGACTTTCTACTCATGCTCATCCCTATACTGTCCAAACCCCTTATGCAAGAGTTAACCAGCATCTTCCTTCATCTGTATTTCCTCCTGCCTACGACTTTAAATCTTTCAAGAGGAGGGTAGGACACACCTCCACCTGTATTTGATCTTCCTTTCGGCCACCACTTTTTTTTTACTTGAGGATCAGCGAGTAGGGGTCTTCTTTTTTATTCTTGTTGTCTTTTTTTTGTGTGCCCTTGAGCGGCCTCCTTTGTTGTTAAAAAAAAAAAAAATATATATATATATATATATATATATATATATATATATATATATATATATATATATATATATATATATATATATATATATATATATATATATATATATATATATATATATATATATATATATGGCTTGCATGTTGATTGACTGGTGGTAGGTTGGTCAGTGGTGATGATGATGATGATGATAATAGTAATGGTGATAATAATAATAATGATGATAATAATAACAATAATAATAATAATAATAATAATAATAATAATAATAATAATAATAATAATAATAATAATAATAATAATAATAATAACTATTTGATATGAAAATGATTTTCGAGAGAGAGAGAGAGAGAGAGAGAGAGAGAGAGAGAGAGAGAGAGAGAGAGAGAGAGAGAGAGAGAGAGTCGCGTCTATTTGACCTCTGTGACGTCGGCTGCTGCAGGTCAAAGGTCAAACGGGTCGTTAGCCGGCATATTGACTTTGTACCTTCCTCCTGTTGTTGTTGTTGTTGTTGTTGTTGTTGTTGTTGTTGTTGTTGTTGTTGTTGTTGTTACTATTATTACATAGGTGCTACTTGTCTTGCTCTGATATAGTCTCTGTTTTGTTGTTTTATCGCCGTCGCCATATCATTCTACATTATCACATGTTGTCATCGTGCCTTGCGTCACCCTTACGATACTCCTTTTCTTCATCACACTCACCATTTCTTCTCGTTCCGTGTTATTCCCATTCTTAGAATTCACATTTTTTGCCGCGTCATGCTTCTGTTTATCCTTCTTAATTTTTTTTCTTATTGGCAATACCATTTTAGTTTTTTCTCTCAGGTGTTCGTTTTTTTTATCGGGATTATCAGGTTTCCATTTTCTTTTGACGATTCCCAAGCAATTTTATACCTAGGAAAACATTATATCATCAGCTTCACCTTCACCATTGAACGTCATCATCATTACCTTCATCATTAGTCTGTCATTGTCTGGAGGTCGCCACTATCCTATGTATTCACTCCCTTCTCAAATCCCTCTTTACCAACAGTTCATAAATGTTTTTACTAAGTGCAATGTCCTCATGCTTACAGCCCAGCCCATCTAAAACAATACCTCCACTGTGTGCACTAATAATTGATAGACATGATGTGAATTGCAGGCAGTAGAAAAAAAAGGAGACAAATAAACAAACTGATTTATGTAATGGAATTTCGATTCTCCAGAAATTTTCCCAGGAAGTCCAAGATGCTGGAAATCAAGGGTCTAATGTAGTTCTCTTAATGACAAAAACTTTATTATTGGTATTGCATGTTGTGACACTTCAGTTATGTGTTCATTAAGAGTACCATTATTCAACTACGGTACTTCTACTAGTGACCATACTTATGAGACTTATTTATGTAGTCTTAACTTTTGAAATCTAAAAACCTTTTACAGTATTGTGAGTGGCATGAGCATCTGTCTGTCCACACATACATTACTTAGGGGGTGTTGGTGCATGCTTGGTGGGGTTTGGTAGGTGGTTTGCAGGTGTGGGTGTAGCAGTAATAGTGAGTAGGTGTAGCAATCTCAGTTCGAGAGATGGACGAAGGGGAACACTTTCCTCACCCTTGTGAATTGCAGGAAGCGGGACGAAATGAATGACTCACGTGGCACGACTAATCCCTTCAGGTATATGGCATTTCATTCGCTTCAGCTGTATGGCGGATGTGGATGCCACGTTTTCTCCACCTTTTTTACAGTTCGGCAGCTCCTTTTAGCTTTCTCATCCTTCTTCCTTTTCACAGCTCCTTTTAGCTTTCTCATCCTTTTTCCTTTTCATAGCTCCTTTTAGCTTTCTCATCCTTCTTCCTTTTCACAGCTCCTTTTAGCTTTCTCATCCTTCTTCCTTTTCACAGCTCCTTTTAGCTTTCTCATCCTTTTTCCTTTTCATAGCTCCTTTTAGCTTTCTCATCCTTCTTCCTTTTCACAGCTCCTTTTACCTTTCTCATCCTTTTTCCTTTTCACAGCTCCTTTTAGCTTTCTCATCCTTTTTCCTTTTCACAGCTCCTTTTAGCTTTCTCATCCTTTTTCCTTTTCACAGCTCCTTTTAGCTTTCTCATCCTTTTTCCCTTTCATAGCTCCTTTTAGCTTTCTCATCCTTCTTCCTTTTCACAGCTCCTTTTAGCTTTCTCATCCTTTTTCCTTTTCACAGCTCCTTTTAGCTTTCTCATCCTTCTTCCTTTTCACAGCTCCTTTTAGCTTTCTCATCCTTCTTCCTTTTCACAGCAACTTTTAGCTTTCTCATCCTTCTTCCTTTTCACAGCTCCTTTTAGCTTTCTCATCCTTTTTCCCTTTCATAGCTCCTTTTAGCTTTCTCATCCTTTTTCCTTTTCACAGCTCCTCTTAGCTTTCTCATCCTTCTTCCTTTTCACAGCTCCTTTTAGCTTTCTCATCCTTTTTCCTTTTCACAGCTCCTTTTAGCTTTCTCATCCTTTTTCCTTTTCATAGCTCCTTTTAGCTTTCTCATTCTTTTTCCTTTTCATTGCTCCTTTTAGCTTTCTCATCCTTTTTCCTTTTCACAGCTCCTTTTAGCTTTCTCATCCTTCTTCCTTTTCACAGCTCCTTTTAGCTTTCTCATCCTTTTTCCTTTTCACAGCTCCTTTTAGCTTTCTCATCCTTTTTCCTTTTCATAGCTCCTTTTAGCTTTCTCATTCTTTTTCCTTTTCATTGCTCTTTTTAGCTTTCTCATCCTTTTTCCTTTTCATTGCTCCTTTTAGCTTTCTCATCCTTCTTCCTTTTCATAGCTCCTTTTAGCCTTCTCATTCTTTTTCCTTTTCACAGCTCCTTTTAGCTTTTTGATCCATTTTCCATTTCATTGTTCCATCCAACAATTTTTTTATATTCATTACTTCTGTTTTGATTTTTACATTATAACCTCTGCTTTCATCCTTTTTTTCTTTCTCCTATATCTTACTATTTTATCTTTTTCTGCTTTAATTTTCCTTGTTTTGATCTCTGTTCTTAGCTTCTTTTTCTTTCATGGTCATGTCCTATGAATGAGGTGGTATATGAACCCTCTCTCTGCATATGGCGCAGGTTTAAGATGTGTGTGTGTGTGTCGTTATGCACAGCACAAATCAAGGTACCCAGCCATCTTTTTGTCTTCTGCCAGCTGCAGTGGAATGCATAACTAAGCTCTTTTTTTATTTGTCTTTTTATACCGTGTACTATTAAACTAGAAGTGCAAACCCACTCTCCTTACCAACTATCCATCCATTGAAAAGTCAGGAAACAAAATAATACTTCACCAAAAATTATATGATACTACCTGTTTGCAGGCCAGTTCAAGTGACCGTGTGTTCTATTTGTACGGTGCACCCTTTTCATGGGTCTTCAGCTGGTGGCTGGCTTGTTTGATTACTATATGTTTGTTCGTTTAGAGAAAGTCAATTATTAATTTATTGTGAATGCATGATAGGAGGAATGATTGCATTAGAAACAGCTAAACTGAGATCATTTTATTAGATAATTTGAACATTTATCAGTCACATATTTGCTTGGAGAAGGGTATTTATTAATGTATTGAAAAATATCAGCAGCATTGGGCATGCTATGTTAGCTTTTGCTTAGGCTGTACCTCAGTGAGGTCACTGGGTGTAGCTCATCATCAGATTGCTGTCTTTGCTTTGTAATATTTTCATGCATGGGAAATTGGTAGGATAAAGATTAAGGAAGTTGGTATGATAAAGATTAAAGAAGCTGCTGCAGCTTTTGTGAAATTGGGATAAACTGATAGTACAGTCCACCATAAAAGATGTTAGCAGTGCATTGTGTCCAGCGGGCCATGTAACCCAGCAGGCTGGGTCACTCACGGCTCAGGCTGGCTGATGGATGGATGGTTGGTAGTTGATGTACTTTGCAGTTTGTAAGTTTCACTAGGGCACAGTTGTCTTTACTCCTCCTGGTTGGTTACTTTATGGTTAACCTTATGGTTATTACTTTTGGCATACAATTGAATTTTTTTTATCTACAAATTAGGTAGATCTTTATTATGATAACTGCCAAGGTAATTATAAAACATTGTTTGGCAGCATGCAATCTATTTATACATCACTTAACAGAATGGCTATTGAAAAAGGATTGGCTATGTGTCACCAAGATTTTTAGATGCCATTTCACCAAACATATAATTTGCAGGCTGCAAAGTACTAAAGAGTATTCTCACTGGACACTGTAGTTACTTGAACTGGATCCCCCAGCAGTGGCCGATCCCTGGCTGGGTAGGTAAGGACGCTGCTGGTTGGCTATTGGCAGGCGTGGTGCTGCAAATATTGATAAAAAGTAAAAAGTGGTATACACATTAACCCCTTCACTCTGGCGACGTCGGCGTCCGACGGCGTCACCATATGGAAAGAGTTAGTCCTCTTCTAAACCTCTTAACCCCTTCTTTGCGCGTGGTGCGGGAGGCGAGTATCCACTCAGGCGCAGTCAGGCAGCCAAATGGAGGGTCTCTTTTTACCTCTGTTTCTTAAAAACTATTCATCACAGCTAAAAACCAAGAATACCATTGGAAAGAGGAGGCCCAGATCTACAGGAGTCAGTTATGTATGCCTCTCCTGCGAACGTACATGCACGTTCAGGGAGTGTTGAATGTGAACACTTACGTCAGTGCGTGCGCGATGATCAGCCATTTTGAGGGAACTGCGGACATCCTCCTTGAGGTTCTGGCAAGGTAATATTGCCAACTGCAATATTTACAACTATTTCGTCAAAGAATCAGTCAGGTGATAGGTGAAGCTATGCAAAAATGCTGCTATATTGGACAAGAACATCCACCAGTTACTCGTATGTAGATTTTACGCGCTGGGCTGATATGATTTTCCACCAAATTTAGTGGAGAACCCACTCAATTGGCAATCCCGTGTTGTGAGAAATATTGTTGGAACACTCTCATACGAGGGAGATTTGAGTGCGGCTGGAGTTCGCAGTGAGCGTTTAACACCACCAGCAAATACGCCTAATGCTCGCTGCGAGCATTTAGCAATGAAAGGGTTAATCCTCTTC
>NC_066521.1:10501411-10646411 GCF_024679095.1 Eriocheir sinensis
ATATATATATATATATATATATATATATATATATATAGTATATATATAGTATATATATAGGGTATGTGGCGAACTGGTAGCGTATTGGCCCACATTCACGCGTGATGGACGATGCGGGTTCGAATCTCACGCTACCACTCGGATTTTTCAGTCACCGCCGAGTGGCTTAAAACTACCCACATGCTGTCCTGAAGACCACCCATCAACCGGACTCTAGAGAAGCAGGCAGCATGAGCCAGTGCAAGATGGCGCCACTATAAACACTAGCCTGCGCTTAGAACGGGCTGGGCCGACCATCAGGGCTCACCTGAAGAAGCCTAGGCTGACCATCAGGCCCCCACCAGGAAGATGCCTACCGGCAACATATATATATATATATATATATATATATATATATATATATATATATATATATATATATATATATATATATATATATATATATATATATATATATATATATATATATATATATATATATATATATATATATATATATATATATATATATATATATATATATATATATATATATAATATATATATATATATATATATCTATATATATATATATATATATATATATATATAGATATAGATATACAAATTATGCAACAGTTTGTCGTGTGTGGAAGTAATGTATGTAGCCTTGAGAATTCCAAAAAGAAGATATACTTGAAAAAAATATGATGCAGTTATGCTGAAGCTTATGTATACAGGTCAGTTGTGCATTGTCTCCAGCTTGTGGCATTGTAAAGCAGACAGCATGGCTGTGTAACAACCTGAAGCTGCGGCTGATGCTTTTAATGACAGGTCTTCATGTAATGTCATAAATTTGTTTTGGGACTTATGATGCCATAAACGTATACTCAAGTAATATATTATACCATGTTAAGTAGTATACCCCGGAGCTATATACTATAAAGTATATTATTCATTGTAGATATCAGTGAGGTGCCAGGGTCATATAACTCCATGATCATTTTATCTCTCTAACTAGCAGCAGTGGCTTCTAACTATAATAATATTTTTTTTTACTCTGAACTAGAAACGGAAGCACGGAACAAGTACAGTAATTTAATTAGCTAAAAGATTGATCTCATTATAAATCAGCTGCCAGGGGAGCAGGAACTGTGAACGGGGAGTCGATTTAGAATTAAGAAGGCATTAGGAATGTGTAATCTTGGGGAAGTGTATCTATGTTTTAGAGTTACCTGTAAAGTGTTATGATAGTGTTCATACACAATAGTGCAGGTGTGTCAATGTTCATGTGATGTTCTGCTTGATTCCTCATGTTCCAGAAAACAAGTTTATGTGCAGCCTACATGTGATTGTACAAGGTGTATCTTATGGCATGTGCTTTCATCTTCCTGGCAGCAGCTCTCATAGTAACCTTTTCCAACCACAGTGCCTGTGCAAAAAAAGTGATCATCAGACAAAGAGCAGATGTGAAGTTCAGGTGCAGCGCCCCATAACATGGCCCAGCAACTGAAGGGCTAACAACTCATGGTGAACCAGTGACCTCCAGTGACACCTTGCCAGAGTTACCATTGCACAAAGTCAGAAAAAAGAACAGACAATTTCCTCAGTTTGGTGAACGAGCACAACACGTAATGGCGGCACAGACACAGACCGCCGCAGCCACAGACAGTCCTTCGAGGCGTGGTGTCCCCAAAACTGTTAAAACCGTTGTGCCTGCCCTAGAAGAATGTTCTTACACACAGTTCTATTGGTGAGTTGACCATTCACTCATTGTCCTCAGTACCATCGTCCATTTTTTCTCCACTAACCTGTGTTCAGGGTTCAGACCTGTCATACAGTCATAGGGGGGCCAAGACCTTCCATGCAGAAGCTGGCATGTTGTACTGGCATAGTGTGAAGGGCCTCAGCCTCACTCCTTGGGCTGCATAAGTCTGTTGCAGAGACCTTTTTTTCTTTTTTCCTTGTGGCAAGCAGAAAATATTATCTTTTTTCCTACATTTGAAAGGGCTTCAGTAACAAACCAACAGCATATTAATTTGCAGAGCTTCTATAAGTTTCACTTAATAGAGTCGATTCTGAATCATAATAATTATTGCACAAAGAACAGACAAAATGCTGTTTTTCAGTAAAGAATAAATCCAGGAGCTTTTTAACAATATTTCACTCACTGTTTGTGCTACATGTACTCAGCTATGTGACTCACCTTTACTGCCTGTGTTAAATACTAATTTGGGTTTCTTACATTATATATCATGTAGTTGCATAATTAATTAAATGAAATGTGCCTATCAGATCTTCAAGAAGTTGCTGGTTCATATTATTATGTTGGCAAATTAAGATGGCTACATAAGTTACATTGCTACATGAAGTAGTAGCAACATACTTTTTGAATGCATGGACACAAGTAATTAATATTAAAAACAAATATGATTAACTCAGTCTCTCAGGAATGTAAATTTATTGTTAAGTAATTTCATGATCCTCACATGCAGCTTTAGTAAAAATAACTATTCATTATATCCAGCCAATTATGAATCTCATGAAAACTTAAACTTCCATCACATCCCTTGCAGAAGTATCTGGGAATAAATAAATAAATATATATATATATATATATATATATATATATATATATATATATATATATATATATATATATATATATATATATATATATATATATATATATATATATATATATATATATATATATATATATATATATATATATATATATATATATATATATCTATATCTATATATATATATATATATATATATATATATTGGGTAGGCGGTGGCTGAGTGGTTAGTGTACGGGACCTGCTTTCACCGCGCCATGGATAGCATCGGTTCAGATCCCCACACCACCACCTGGGATTTTTCAGTCACCGCCAAGTGGCCTAAGACTACCCACATGCTGTCCAGAAGACCACCCATCAACCCGGACTCTGGAAGATCTTTCATTTTCTCGAGTTTTTAGGTTGAATTCACTTCTCATCTAGCTTAGTACAGGAGTGATGGCTTACAACTTCTCTCCAACATTTAACACACTCTGATATCAACAGAATGATCATTTTCACACAAGGAAGAACCTTGCCAAGCAATATTCATAATTACAAATTCCTTTCCCAGTGAGGAGAACGCGTGGCGGCTGTGTGAGTATGTACGGACCCATGAAGCCCAGGAGCTGAGCAAGTGTTTTGTGGTGTTCATCAGCAATGAGTCCCGGTGCGTGCCACTGTGGAGACAACGAATGGGCAAATCTGAGGACAAGCTAATTACCTGGGTAAGCAAGAGGGCCTCAGACCTCTCATGAATGATGTCATAATCCAGTGGACCATAATGGTTGCCAAATTTCAAGAGAGTAGTTTTTGTGCTACTCAGACATGAATTTCATGGAATTTCAACTTATTGTTCAATCTGTAATAGAATGTTTAAGTTCTTATTTCATGAATCTTGACCATGCTTTGGGTAAGTGCTCAATGTAGACAGATGAAGTTTGGCTGTGTAACTGGTTATATTCAATAGAGCTAATATACTGCATAATGCATTGCTTCAATACTCTGTCAAGTATTTTTGTATCTGAATACATATATTTGTCTTGAGTTTATGCTTGCACACAAAAGCTCCACCTCTCTATATAAGAGCATCAGAAGATGTTAATATAAATTTGAAATTCAGAAGTAGTATGTAATTACCATACTGATCATTCTCATGTGTGTAGTATAACTCATGCTGTGGTGTTACAAGTGAGACCTCTGTTTCATGCTCATAGCAGCACAGAAATAGGGCATTTTATATTTTTTTCAGTTGAATTTTACAAGGATGCATGACTGACTTACAGCTGCCATCCTTGAATGCCTTCCATAGTTCCCTTTACCTTGAGGTCTTGCTCATGTGATTTAATGAAGTCCACCATTTTAGCAAGGCAACATCACCCGCGAGGAAAAGAAGATTTTCATTCGTTAGTTTTTTTCAAGACCTTTATTCGAGTACTATCTTTGTACCTCAGCACCCTTTATAGTCTCATGTCTATACTGTTTCCCTCAGATCTCTCATGATTGTTCAACCCCCACCACATTTTCATTTTTTCTTCTAGATTTCTCTTATATATATAAATCTTTTTCTACTGCATTGTTCCAGGATTATTCTAACATCTTCACATGTGTTGCGCCGAGTGAAAAGGTACACTCGTGTGCTGTGTGTGCGTTTGTGTGAGTGCTTGTCTTACTTTTTTTTTTTTTTTTTTTTTTTTTTGCATGGTTTCAAGTCAGTGCTTTAGGCTCATAAATGCTATTTTGTTTCAACAGAACTTACTCCACACTAGCAATATCAATTCACTGGAAACTCTGTCATTAGAGGGTGGCAGAGGTGCTGTTAACCCAAGAGCACATCTGTGTCTGGCCAGAGTCAGCAGGGCATACACATGTGCCTCTTTTATCCATCAGTGTTGTGTGTAGAAACAGACTGAACTTCCACTGAGAATGTTCAGCCTATAAAATTTTTGATTAACAAGTGATAATTTATTTATGTGGGCTCAGCTGTTTACAGATTTTTGTGGTGTTTCAGAAATAAAAGGCTGAGAAAGCCATTTTTGGTTAATCAATTGTTTACAGACGTATCTAAATTCTTGTGAGTTTCCTGATCATGGTTTTCAGTTCAGTGTCGTATCTGAGATAACTCACTACCTAGTCAGTTTTATTTCCAAACATCTTTTAAACTGAAATTCCCATTAACATTAAAATTGGATATGTAAACAGTTTGGTCAATGAAATTCACCCATCCATCATGTCACAATACAGGAGCTCATCATACTATTATCATTCCCAAGCCACTTCAGAGGCAGAGCCCAAGTGAAACTTAGCTCTGGGTTGTGTAGAATATGAATTTTCCAAATCAGCAGCACATAGTCTGATGTGTGGTGGAGTGAGTTGCAGTGTTGAGAGTTTTGAGGTGTGAAGGGAGTGCTGGGGAGGTGGAGCCTGTCAGCTGTGTGGCTTGGTGGAAGTGGTGGTGAACCGGTGACCGTGTCTGTAATTTGACAGCTGTGGACTGGAGTGTGGGTGTTTTATGGCCATTGATTTTATGCCTTGATTTTTGGGGTGAAACACTTTTAATTTGCTTCATATTCAGAATCTATCAGTAATGTTTATGAAATGAAGCATATGTAATTGTTCTTCAAAGTTAATAACTTGTGTGGGATACAGCTTGGCAGACATCAGCTATACATTCTTATACATTTACATACTGATATACTGCTTGAATGCTTTTCCATATGCAGTCATTAATAGCCTTTTGCAGTGAGTGATCACAGACATTTTCACTAGCAGCAGTGATTTTATATATATATATATATATATATATATATATATATATATATATATATATATATATATATATATATATATATATATATATATATATATATATATATATATATATATATAATGTGTGTGTGCATGGTAATAAGTTTCTTGCATGGAAAATGTTTTATTTATTGCAGTGGCTGAATGGCAAGATTATGTCTTTAAGATATAAAGTAATAACATCCTTAATATTGTTGGTTCTTGCTACAGGCAAGAAATTCATTGGAAATATACCTTAAACCAAAATTCTTAAAACTTGTAATAAATTGAAGTTTGAACATCCAATGCACAAGTTAAAGTCAACCTTCAAAATCTCATGATCATTACCACCCTGCAGGGCCCACACCTGCCTGGGCTGACTTACCTGCACACACCTGACTTTCTCTTGGCTGCTGTCACTTTGATCTTAATGAGGAAGAGTCATTCTGACAGTGGTGTGTCCTTCATTAAAAATGGCTGCAGTTTTAGATTTGGTTACAGTCAATACATATTCGTGTGTTTTAATGGAAGGTCAATATTTCTCTTATTAAAAAAATAATCTTGCATGTCAATTCATAAGGCACGTTGAGCAAGCACCGTGCATGCATTGTACTGATGCTGAGAAGACTAAGCCATTACAGTATACTAGCTCAAGTTGAATTTTGGGGCAGTAAAAATTATGCATAAATATTTTCAAAATTAGGATAATTTACAAAACTTTGGGAAAGTTTACCTTGAAAATAAATGAATCCATAGATCTTGATGCAAAATGTCCACTTTGAAAGTAACATCAAGGATAGTGAAACTATACCTGTCAGAATATGTCTCTTCAAGAACTCAATTCTGTGTCTACTCCTCATTTTTGGATCTCTTAAGCAGGCCTTCACCTTATCCCAGACCCTACCATGACCAAACTTTACCCTACCCTCTGAAACTGTACAGTAAAACAAATATAAAGGAAGAACCCTTAAGGTAATCTTTCTAAATTCCTACCAGTGATTTTAATATTATAGAATTTGTAATGGCTGGCAAGTGTTTGGCAGTTTTGCATATCTCTGCTGCAGGGCAGAAGTGCATTGCCCAGTGCATGACATTTTGTACTTGTTGTTCTGTTTACCTGTCATAAGAGAGCTATGAACAAGATTGTTAATCTCTAATCATTTATGGTAGATATAATAGGCATAGCAGTAAGATATTTGGTAAAAGGCAATACTAATAATAGCTCAGAATACTATAAGTTACTAATATCAATTCAGTAAACAACTACTTTACCACATGGAAAATGTTATAAATTGAGACAAAAACCTTCAGTGTACGTTTTTGGATCTAATACTGAAGTTTCATCTTGCTATCTTGCCCAAGTCACTTGAAGTTCACCCATACTTTAATTCTCAGGAGTGTTATGGGTTTTGTTCATGACCCTGGGTGATGTTCCCTGCTGAGGATCAAATACCATAGCTTAACACACTCTTGACATAATGGCACGCAGCTGAGCACTCTTTCATCTTTCAGGACTACCACGTGATATTTATGTACGAACCAGATGAGCGGTGCTTGGTGTTTGATCTAGATTCTGACCTGCCATTCCCGACCTATTTCCACAAGTATGTCACAGAGACACTCCGCACAGACCACATCCTACGTCCGGAACACTACAGGTGAGTAGAATTAGGTCAGGATGCATTAGCCACTTTGCCTATATTAATCAGCATTGTCCCCCAGACATTTTTCCCTCTCTCTGGGGTGTCACTTTTACAGAATTACCTTTAGCTATCTTGTCATAGACTTGCAGTTCTGTAATTTTTTAGATTCCTCCAGACATATTTCTTACTCTAATCAGTCTGAATGTTGTTTCAGTTCAGTTCTGCTTAATATCTTTTTTTATTAGTGTATTCCATTCCAACCTGCACCTCTTTAGTAAATCATTATGAATAATACCCACATAATAGCTAAACAAGTCACACACCTTGTCTTCACCATTGTATATTTATGATGAAACTTTACTGTAGCCTTCACATTTATCCCTTTTGTGTCAAAAGTTTCATATGACTCATATAGAATGAAACTATTACCCAAACATTTCTTTACTACTAATGTCAAAAAAGAATCTATAAAGATGAAATGTAAAAGCCTCCAAAATGTTTTGTTGTATGTACTACTCACTTCCCTTATACATTTTTATTCCATTCACTGAACATTTTTAGAACTTTGCATATTAGTAATGCCTACTTATTATACTAGATCTTGATGTATTCACAAACTTATAAATGTATAGGCAAACCTTCTAACCACTGCTATATCTAACTAAAATGGGGTCCACAACTTACTGCATAAGCCTGCTGCTCTTGTTATAGCATATTGGGGAATGGGTTATTACCTCATTATTTAGTATCTGCTCCTGTGCTTTGATTTTTCTTATCCTTCTGATTAAAACATTTTGTACAATTCAGTGAGCCTCTTGGGGGTAAACCAGTCCAACTAAGAGCCAATCCCAAGTCCGGATTGCCTATTGCCCTAACAAAAATTATGACAATAAAAGTCATCAGACTTCTAACCACTTGAAAAGGGAACTATTGACATAAAATGAAAATGATGATGATGAATGGCCATTAATTGTTTGTTATTCCTCTACAGATACTTTAGAGTAGTGCCAGCAGCCATGTTTCTACAGAAGTTTGCCAGTGACAGGCGACACATGAGGCGTGAGGATGGGACGTGGATGCACCCGCCGCCACCCTCTCCTCCAATTGCGCTGCCAGGTGAGTGTTGGGTGTTTAAAATTTTTGTCTTCTTTGTGGAAGAATTTTGTATCTCATTCTTCCATTTTATTCCTTGGTTGATGCAGTACAGTAATACCTCATCATTTGCGCCCTCGCCATTTGCGCGGCCCTAATTTACGGCCATCATCCCACCATTTGCGCAGGTGATCTTGCCATTTGCGCACCTCGTCGCTATGATAACGGTGTGGCGGACTGAACGTTCCCCCCTGTTCCCCCCTCTACTGCGCATGCGCCGACCCGTGTTGGCCCGCCCCATTTAAAGGGGGGGACCAGCTGGCCCGCTTCTACTGCAGACTGATCGGTCCCCCGACGAGACATCGGTCCGCCCTCCTTATTCTGTCATTTGCATGCCTGTTATTTTCCACTGTGTATAACGATTTTTTTTTTTACTCATATCTGAACATACTATCTGTAATATACAACAGGATATAACGGTACAGGCTCTAAGAGAAGAGTGCCCTGAGGCTCTATAATGAGTTACCCGGGATGTTAAGAACAGTGACAGTCTGGCAATCTTCAAGAAAGCGCTGAAGACTCACTTATTCACTAAGTCCTACGACTTAACAAATATGAGGATTGAAGACAACTTTAGGTGCTAATATTACTGTTATAATGTTAGCGGCCCTGTGGAGCGCTGCTGCGGCGGCGGACCGGGGCCTGAATCCTCATCAACGGTATCAAAACGTACAACTAAAAGCCTTCAGTAAATTGGTTTCCCTTCTTTCTGTATCACTTGTTGGGGTTATTTCATAGGCGAGACTGCTGCTACATTAATAATTATGGTCACCAATCCTTTACAAAATACCTTTATATGCTCTAGATTAATATTATGAAGACTGTAACAACTCCCTTAGGTTAGTATGTTTTGGGAGGCGCCCACCAGGTTACGTTAGGATAGGCTTCCCAACCCCAAAATCCACATGATGAGGCGGGGGCTCTAGGAAGCCAGCACTCTGCAGATGCGCAGTCAACGTAATAAAATTCATAATATTAAAGATGAAGAGCTATAGTCCATGTAGTGATATTCTAAAAGCTTTACCCCTATTTGATGAGCTAGTGCTGATTTAAATAGATAGAGACTGAAGGATGACCAGGGATTCTGGGAGGCTATTTTGTACTGGTGGACTCTAGTGGGTAGATCAGGAGTTAGAACAAATAGGTCTGAAGGAGCGATTGCAGATTTATTACGAAAGATCTGCCAGTACTTGATTATGTTCATTATTGTGTGTGGGGGATTTAGCTTATAGTTTATTTTGGGGGTCTGGGGGGGCACACATTACACAACTTATGCTTCCATTCACTTAAATTTAAGCACATATAGATAAATTTTATTATCAGGGATACATACAACAAGTATATTTTTCCAAATATAATATAGATACATGCAAGGATATAATGTTTTTTTTATTCCTGGTGCTACTTAATTACACATGTATCCTTAGTTGTATAATCACGCTGTACTGCCTGGGGGTTGGGACGGCATGCTCCTCCCTTTCATGGCATGGCTCAAACCGTTTTGTAGCAAGACAAAACACACACACACTCTGGAGGACAGAACTGTCGGCCTTTCACTGCCGCAGGATCACATACACATATAGGAGGGCAGGATTGCTAGCCTTCTGCTCCTGCTGGGAAGATGAGGTCACAACTTCATGGCTTACATCCTGTACCTATTGTATACAGGTAAGATACCATACTAAAAAAAGGGTGCGGCTGCTGAGGTGAGGCAGGCGAGCTCGGGGTTCGAGGGCACCGTTGCCAGATTATCGTACTCCAGAGCCGCGTAATTACCGGTTTCTGGCTATAACTGTTGCCAACAAGCACCAATAATTAACCATTTAAACGACATCCATATATGAAGGCAGTTATTTGGGTGATGAAAGCAGTTTATTGGGTCGGAAATCGGCAAACATAAAAGGCTGAGTACGACAATCCGGCAACGTTGCTCGGGGGGACCGATTTTTGTAGTGTTTTGGAGTGGGCCGAGTAGCGCATATAAACACAGGTCGGCGCATGCGCAGTAGAGGGGGGAACAGGGGGGCGTTCAGTCCGCCACAACGGCGTCTCACTGGCAGCAAAATGTCGTCCGCTGATCTGAGGACGTTTACTAGTAGCATCTTCCATTTAGCGTAACCCGTTTCTGGGTCGTGATCTGTAGAGTCCCTCATAGAGTCCCGACAACCTAAGATTTGGACGCCATTATTGGCCCTGTGTTTTCGCCGCGCTTTTCAAACACTAGCACACGGTCTCGCGGCGAAGACAGGGCCAATAATGGCGTCCAAATCTTAGGCTGTCGGGACTCTATCTATCAAGGGACTCTACAGATCATGACCCAGAAACGGGTTACGCTAAATGGAAGAGGCTATAGCTGTTCTGGCAGCAAAATGGCGTCCTCTGATCTTGAGGACGTTTACACTATAGCCTTTTCCATTTAGCGTAACCCGTTTCTGGGTCATGATCTGTAGAGTCCCTTGATAGATAGAGTCCCGACAGCCTAAGATTTGGACGCCATTATTGGCCCTGTCTTCGCCGCGAGACCGTGTGCTAGTGTTTGAAAAGCGAGGCGAAAATACAGGGCCAATAATGGCGTCCAAATCTTAGGTTGTCGGGACTCTATGAAGGACTCTACAGATCACGACCCAGAAACGGGTTACGCTAAATGGAAGAGGCTACTGTTCTGGCAGCAAAATGGCGTCAGATGATCTTTAGGGCGTTTACTAGCTGTTCTGGCAGCAAAATGGCGTCAGATGATCTTCCAAGGACGTTTACGAGCTGTTCTGGCACCAAAATGGCGTCCGCTGATCTGAGGACGTTTACTAGCTGTTCTGGCAGCAAAATGGCGTCCGCTGGCGAGCTACAGCTGTCTACCACCCGCGCGCCCTCTACCGCCAGTGAAGAACACTGCCAACGTACAGTCGCGATATGAAGTGATGTCGCCGTGTACGTTTATTTTCGATCACGCAAGTATCGTTATATATTTTCAAGAGTACCATTATTTTCCTGTAGCTTCATCATAACTTAACAAAATATATTTTACAAGCTAGAAAAAAAAATAGAAAAGAAATATTCAATGATGTCTTACGAAGACTTGTCGAAATATTTTGACACAAAGTGTTTTCGTTCACCGAGGAAAGAGTCAAATGAAGTCCAAATATCGACATATTACTCAAACAGAAAGTAAAATTATCTTTTCATGATCATTGTTAACAACAATAAATCGAACATTTGCACAATATATAGGACATGCATAATTAGTCGATATCCTAAACTAGGATGGCGTAATTTATTTAATTTATACTCTCGTTTGATGATGACGTCATCGCCCGCGCACCATACCTATTATTCAGCCCTTACTCACTCTTTGCCTATCGTGGTCAACATAACGATAACAAAAGCTTTCCGTGGACTTCTAATGCATGATAGTGAACAAGGGAAGATGCCCACAGCCTATACCTACCGAGGGATAGTCGGAGATGGAAAAATAAGAATATATAGCTTCAGAGTAGTCGTGTTTTGTAACTCACTCTTTGCCGCCGATCGCAAACATCATTGCCTTTCTTGGTCAATATAACGATGACAAAAGCTTCATGTAGACTTCTAATGCTTGGAGGTGATCAGTGGAACATGTGCACAGCTTATAAGTGCCATAGAATAATTGAGGAGGGTGGGGAAATAAGAATATATGGCTTTGAAATGGAGGTGGTGGTGCGGGCGGGTAGGCTAATCGCAGCGTTGCCAAACATTAGGCTATGGTCCAGTGTTCGTATAGGCGTCCGGAATTTTGATAGTTCAAATAATTATGGCAACCCTACCTATGAAGGCATTCTTCATTCATCATCGTTACTGAGCAATGTTACTATATATTTCAGTGCCCATGCTTATGATAAGAAGCCATCATAGTGAATAAAAGGTGTCTAATGTGAAACCTTATTATTTGATCGTTTCTTAATGAATAAAACGCAAAGTAATGCCTAACTGTCCATTCCCTTCGTGTCATACTGTGCGTGTGTATTAATAACTGCAGAAGACAGTTCATGGTATGACCCAGAATATATATATATATATATATATATATATATATATATATATATATATATATATATATATATATATATATATATATATATATAGCCTAAATCTGAACAACGTATAACAACTGTTTTGCAAAGTAAGCACACGACGTGAGCTAAATCATTTCAAGGTTGTCTTCAGTACTGAAGACAACACATGACATTCGCAGTCGCATTTTTTAAAACAAATGAATGTATAATTGTAATTCAGGTACTACTATGTTATTTTACCGTGTTTTACATCACAACGTATTATAGATTATCATTAAAAGGGAACATTATAACATAAACAATAAATACACATCACTTCCGTTACCTTCAAATGCTCCCGTACGAAATATTTTGAGGGCGGCGACATCACTTCATATCGCGACTGTACACAACATGTTTCCCGCAAAAACCGATCGCCTCTCCTCGTCTCGTGGTGACTGCGATTATTCGATGTTTTCTGCCTCATCTTTGCACCACCATCATCGAAGCCTAAACCCCGAAAGAACCTTGCACAGGTGGAAGTGATTAAGAAGGTGGACAGTGGAAGAAAAAAGCGAGAGATTGGCAGTGAGTATGACGTGTTTCTGGCCAGCACTTTTATTTATTTATTTATTTATTTATTTATTTATTTTTTTTTTTTTTTTTGGCCGTGACCGCCCATATGTATTTTTCCCTATAGGTTATTAAGTTCGCCATTTGCGCATTCGCCATTTGCGCACCTTCAGACCGCCCATATGTGCACAATTGGTGAGGTTTGTCTGTATACTTAAAAGTTAGAACCCAGAGCATTTCTGATACAGTAAATTGATGGGGCCCAAAACCAGCCCTACAACCGGGATCCAAGGCTAGAAGGGCTAAAAATAAGGTAATGGAGACCAAACATCTTGTGATACCTATTCTCAAAGATTTTTCTTTATTCATTTAAAGCTAACCAAGCAGTATGCTACTTATCTGTTATGTTTTTTGTTGTTTTTAAATAGACCTAAGTAGGATCTTAAAGTTAATTTGACTAAACAAAATAATTGCATCACAGAGGGGCAAATTCTAAGTGCTTGAATTGCAACGGGACCTTGAATGTTGCTAGGTGGGCTGTGCCCCTCCTTACTCCTTGGTTGCAGGGCAGCCCAGACCCTAAATTATAATTTTTGTAAGAAACTGCATGACCATTGGCAGTTATAGAGGAGAGCAGTGATGATTTGGCCACTTTTTAGAAAAATATTTTTAGAAAAAAAAAGTTTAAGAAGTAGTGTAATTTCGTTGACCTCAAAATGTTCCTCCATCATTTGGCTCTTTAGGCTGCTAATATGACACTCGTAGCTATTTTCAGTTTTCAGATGTAGGTGATGAAAGACAAGTTTCTAAATCTTCCGAACCATCCCCACCCGTGGTGATGGTTCGGCCAGGGAGGTGGGATGGTACGGACACTCATAATACTCGCCATAATATTAATATAACTTAAGTTTGATTGGCTAATAAACAAGATTATATCTACTACAAAACATTTGTATAAGGACAAAAGTACCCTCTCAATATTTATAAGGGAAAAAAATAAAAGGAGAACTACAAGAAATATCTCAAAAATTTTGGTTTTATGGCTTCCTTCTCTTCTCACAAGCATAATACCTGAATATAAATCAACCAAATTAACCTTTTTATAACCGTTGCAACACCTATAATGTTTAAATTGATATAAATTTAATAAAAATCATGAAAAAATCAACTGTCCGAATCATCACGACTCTATAAAAAGCAAATGTATGGTCACACTCCTTTTCCAGCACGAGAGCTGGGTGATCGTGTTATACGGCAATACCTTCGCCGTGCATCGCTGCGTCACTGAAATAATTTACATCTCGCTAATTGGCACTTTTTTGAAGTGAGAGCTTACGATACACCCTGAAAATATTACATACGAGATGCAAAAACACATATAAAATCGGACTTTCATCGAAAATAACAGCTCTGAGGGTGTGGTTGTCCCTTTGTGGGACAAGGCAACAAAGTTTTGCACATTCACACAAAATCTCGAGGCACTCAGTCCCATACACTTTACAATAAGTGCTATGGCCGGACCATCCCACTGTCCAAATCATCACCCCTCTCCCCTACTCCTGTCATAATTTTCCTGATGGAAAGTATACAGTTTAAAAGATACACCACTGGGATTACTAGTTTAAGTTCTGCTTGTTCTTAGATGATTTTTGTTTTATCATAAATCTAAAACAATGGAGTTTCAAAAAAGTGTGGCAGTTTGTTGAGTTAATATCCATATTTACATTGCCATCAACATAATTATTGTACACTGCTTGGAAGTGAGCTTGTAAACACTCCACTCCTCCAGTTCATGCAAACACAATTATCCAATACCCATTCAACAATTTATTTATTTATTTATTTATTTATTTATTTATTTATTTTTTTATTTTTTTATTTTTTTTGCTTCTCATCACTAATGATAATCATAGCTGCTCTTTCACTATAATTTCAGAATGTGTGCACAACCTTGATGACTTCATCAGCATGGACCCCAAGCGAGGTGTTGGGACTGTATACAACCTCCAAGATTTTGTTCGCAGATTTTACAAGAACATGTAGAATCACCACGTAACATCTACTACCCTCTTCATAAAGATTTTCATACTTTTTGCACTTCTATCTGATCAGATATATCATGCACATCACATCATTATTCATGGAAAAAGTTTCAGTTGGTATGATTTTTATGTACTGGAATAATAGGTAACTCTTAGGTTTACATGCATGTGGTAACAGAGTTCACCAACCAAAATGACCATAAAGACAAGGACAAGAGTGTATACTGATCTTAAATGGCTTTTTTTCACACTAATGAACAATTCTAAAAGGTATGCTTGAAAAGTGGTTTGCATCATACTTGCTTGAGAGTGATTTAAACAGTAAACTAAACTTGTTTGAATGTATTAACTTTGTGTTGGAAAATGTAATGCACTGTGCAGCACACACGTGTTATTCAGAAGTGAGCCAGGCACAGGGTGGGCAGTTACTGTTTCTCAGGAAAGGTTTCTCTCAATTTGCTTTAATGTTTGCATAATCCCCTTTTCTGGCATACTCCTTGTGGTTTTGTTTCATACGTGCAGTTATATAATTTCATAAATCTGGAATTTTGTAAAGACTTTCTCCCATTATAATTTGTCTGTGTAGGAAATTTATGATTTTTATCTATTGATTTTTTTAATTAATCACAGCTCTCTGAAACCCTCAGAGATATTACACTTATGAAAAGCTTAGCCATTGATACTAAACATGGAATAGGTTAATCAGCTTATTACTTGGGTGTCTTTAATAATTCAATGAAGTTTAAGAATTATATCTAATATTAGCAAATTTGAGATAAAATCATTTAATCATAACATGCCTCACAAGCAGTCTCTACATGGTGCTGTTGGTAAGATTTTTTTTTTATCACTATTAGTCATGTTTGTTAATTCAGTGAAAAACTAAAATAATTTTGTATTAGTCTTTGTCTGTTAGTGGCTACTAGCTAATGCTGGAGTGGCTTTCCTTCAGCACACTGCAGGACATGTCCAGCAATACATTACTCCTGTTGTTGATTATTAAATTCTTCTAATAACTGAGCTTTGTGAAGGGCAAGTTCTGTAATTATTCAATTACAAAACATGAATTCATCTAATATACCTTCCAGTTTCAAATGTAAAACAGTCATATGAAGTGAGCTTCAGATGTGCCAAGCTGCAAAGTGTATTTGGAGCTAAAGCATAACTCTGCACATTCATTGTATTCAGTCTGTTGAAAACATTTATTAATACATACTGTCAGTATATGCATAATTTTTGAAAAAATATATATATTCCATGCATGTACTAAGCATTTTAGATTTAATGCTGCCTATTTTACTGGGCACTGAGACTACTCTGAGATATATTTTCTATCCGTACCATGACCCAATCCTTGCTAATGTCACATTCTTGACTGAGTGACTAGTTAGTTAACTGAGTAGTGGCAAATTTTCATTGGGGGTATTTTGGAAACTATCTTTCCACACAAGAGTTTTCACACATTATATGTGATTAAAGTTCTGTTGTTTGTTTCAAGAAGCTATATCAGTAAAGTATTTTGATTTTAAAGATTAAAGCTAAAGATGTTTTTTTTTTTTTTTTTTTTTTTTTTTTCAACTTGCTAATCTGAGTAGCTGAAAAGTTAAGGTGATAGAGGAAAGGGATTCATGAGTAAAGCTGAGTTTTGAACTTTGGGTCAGTAATAGGTGGAATTCATAGTTTATTTTTTTAATCTTTTAGCACTAATTGTCAACATTTTTTATGGCAGATCAAGAAACTAAAGGCAGGGCAATTAAAAGTGTGGTATGAAAATAATCTCACGTCTCCTTAAATCCATCCATTCTTGTCAGATTACATTTTGTAAATTGCCTATATCTTTTTGCTCTATCAAAGAGCATGCTATTTAACTTTGAAGAGTACATGGGATGTTCCTATATCCATATTTGATATGAAAAATTAATCATCCCCTTTTGTTTGATATTCTCAGTGATTGTTGTTTTATATCTTGACTTATTCATTTAGGTTATACAAGATAAAAGTTGTGATTGTTACATTCCATCTTATATAATTGCTAAATCCTGAAGTCGTCTACTTGTATAAAATTATTCTTCAATTTTATTTTCAACTCATGAAACTGTCCCCTAAAACAGCTGCCTAGTACTCTGCAATTTTAATGGCATGCTTCATTTGCTATATAGAATATTGAATTTTTTTTTATTCAGTCTTGTTGAATATTATAATGTATTGCAGTTTATAAAATGATGCCTGGATGGTTTGGGGACCACAAAATTATCACTGGAATTGAAAAACCTATATGGGAAAATCTTCCATTAGTCATCAGTTTTAGCATAGTTAGGAAAACAGATTTTTCTAGGAAGTGACAGATAGATTTTACATTTTTTACCCACTGTTGGTAGTCTACTAAACACCAGGCTTTCAAATTTCAGGTCATTTTAATATCGTTAATGTAAATATAGCTCTTTTTGGTGTACATGTGTGTTCAGTGCAGTCACTTGTATATGTAGATATATACATATCTACAAACCAGAGTTGTCTTCTACTTCATGTAGTATTTCATGAAATGTCTTAACACTGCATCAAGCTATATTTACCATTTTGAGTATATATATTATCTATTTTCATAAAATCTCATGTTCATTGCTGCGTTGTAACTGTAATTATGTCACCATATTATTTAAATGTTAAATATCCTATAGCTTGTAGAACAAACTTTCCCTGTTCATTTTATTTATTTGGATGCAGTATACATTATACTCCTCCCATGACACTGGTTATCTGTTGACATACCTTTGATATGTACATGAAGACCATGCTGTTCCTAGCTACTCATGATACATATATGTATTTGCTATGTTCTACAGCTTCAATCTATTAGTTTGATTAGTACGGTGAAATATTTCTGGTGCATCTGTTGCATATGTGATTGATTGTTTGTAAAGTGAGAAATTTATTTTCTAAGCTGTACTCTTAACATTTTAACTTCTTTGGTATTATAATTCACCTGTGATCAAAGTGCACTTTTACATCAAACTAACAAGAGAGGAAATCCTTGTATTAGGTCTGTGGCGGTGATGATGGTGGAGGCAAGCAGCTGTGTCCGGACGTGCCCACACCAGAAACACAGCCTGTGCACGTCAACACCTGAGGGCCATCAAATGTAGTGTGTCTGTGAGGAGGAAGCTTTGCTATAAGGCCAACATTTTGTAGATTTCCTACAAATTTAATAAGTATTAAGAAAACATAATATTATAGGTAATGTATTGAAGTTGGCAGTTTGTATTTAGAGGCTGAGAGTTACAACAGTTTTCTTACACTATTATGAAGACAATCTTACGATGAATTATAGTTTGTTGGTGTGTAGGTCAGTGATCATTTCTGTGTTGGAATGGTTTCATCTGGGTCGCTGTCCAAGGTATGGGAAATTGAGTTTCATGTCTATAGCAGCTGACCTGGTACTGAAAACAAAACAAACAAAAAAAAAATATATATATATATATATATATATATATATATATATATATATATATATATATATATATATATATATATATATATATATATAAATTTATTTTGATCATCGATTGACAAGTGCCATGTTGTGTTAGAATTTAATAAGTGTGCTCTAAGATGTGACACTGTTGAAGTAGAAGAAGCTTTTTATGAAGCAGAATGAATCACATGTTTTCCAGTATTGGAGTTGCAGCCATTTTTTTCATCATGTGCATCCTTAGATTCTAGAATGTGGCAAGTCAGAAGGATAGAATGATAACCACCAGTCAGTTCTGTTCAGTAACTCAAATGTAGGAAAATGTGTTCAAATTAATCTCCAGTAAAATAAAGAGTGAAGTGTACATGGAAACAGACCCAGCCTGCCTGAGTGTTGTCATGCTGTTTCAAAGTATGGAAACTGTCACAGGAAATGTTGTCAATAAATTATATTGATAATCTTTAAAAAAAAATGCTAAGAGAAAATAAGTACATAAATTATACATTTGATGTAAAGAAATTCAAAAATTATAATACAACAAGTATATATATTTTTAAAGAGTGTACTGCAGAGCCATAGATAGAAAGAGTTTGGCCAACTCTGCAATGTTGCAACCCAGCGTGTTGCCAGCCACCGTCATCTGCTCCCAGCCGTACGGCTCTGCTGCCTCACCCATCAAATCGTTTCTTACAAACTATTCTCTTAACGCCATATACATATGTATGAAGATGTTATATTGTTAACGTACAGATGGACAATTATTGGTATGAATTATGTAACTAATAGGTAAGCACATACACTTATCCATATTTATTGACTGCAGCCCTCATTGTCATACTTTTGCTGCCTAAATCACTCCTTCCCTTTGTCTGTTTCACCTGACTTCTAATAACAGCTTCATGTTTGCGAGCATAAATATGCATTCGTAAAGTGAAATAATGTTTTAGTAGTTTATTCTTAATATTATGACAAGTTGGAAGTTGTGTTTTGCTTGTCATCCTCTCTGTCACATCCACGAGACTGTTAACTAATTGTTTTTTGCTCCCAAAGCTGTCTCCTTTATCCCTGAAGATTTTTTGTGCAGCCATAATGATTTTCATGCAGTCATCAGTGCAATATGTGAAGCCGCTGCTACAGAAAACTAACGCACCTCAGTTATCGACAAACACACTAATTCAGTAGTACAGACAACATACACACACCACACCGACAACATGGAATCGCACACAAAGAAACTGTTATAAGGGCTGCGTTTAAGAAAATGATGAACTTACCGAACATATATGTATGCATTATTGTGAGCTTGCCAGTTCAGTCGCTTCACTTTTACTTCCCACGTACTGTCGTTGTCTATGTGGATCTGTGCATCATCCTGCCCATTCCAGGCCAGACAGCATACCCTATGTCTACACAGCAAACCATACTGCACACACAATCACATACACCGACTCTACGGCTCTGCACTGACTTTGTCTGTATTCAAGCTGAGAGCAGTTTGAACTTTGCGGGCTGGGCGTGGGTAGCAACATGGCTGGTAGTGGTCATGTGACCTGGCTGGGCCAATCACGCATGAGCTGTCATTTCCCGCATTGGCCAAACCCACTCTATCTACGGCTCTGGTGTACTGTAGTTAGAACAAAAGATATATGAAGATAATATTCACTAGAATAAAGAAGTATGAAATATGAAAGAGGAAAGAACTGGATTATTACAAACAAATTAATTACTGCTTATTAGATGGTTTTGGTATTGCTGTTCTTGCTATTAAATGAATGCATACTGTAAAAATATTCAGTTCTAACTTATGTATTTTGCCCTATTTTATCAAAGAATATTCAGTAGATGCACTCTAATTACAACTGTGTTTAAGAGCAGAGTGTAATTCAGTATATGTACTGTAGGACAGAAAATTAATTTTTGAAAACCTAAATTTTAAATACTTTATTCTCATCATAAATGTTTGAAAAATTAAACTTCAGGGTTGGAGCAGCTCTTATCCTGTGCATGAAGCACTTGATTTCATCATCTCTTTGAGGCTTCAACTGATGAATGGTTTTGTTGTTATGGTGGCTTTTCCATTTGCGCAAACCAGCAGCAACCTGGGCATGGCAGCAACTCTTTGGTCCTCACTCGTTAGTGACACAAAATATCTCACTAAAATTTGCATTGAAACTTAGCATACCGGAACAGAAGGCATAACGTATACCAGCTGTTCCCGAGGACTTGGCTGTCTTGCCGGTACTTTCAGTTTATGAACGTATATAAACGTATATAAGTGGTTACTAGGGTGTGTAGCTTTTTGTTTCATGTTCAAAAGAAATCATACAGAGCTTCTACCTACAACTGTTATGTCAAGTGTTGTAAGCATTTTCAGAATTGAGATATACTGCAGATACTGAAGTATATATACTGTAATAGGCCATTATACACTATGTTTATCTTGCAATTCTAGTAATGTTTTTAGCAATTGCATAAGAAGAGCTTTTTGTGCTCAGCTGTACATATCTGTTGATTGCCTTCTTGCAAGTTGATCATCATTAAATTGTTTCTATACTACTCCTACCTATAATACCGAGATAAATATTCAATATCTGCATAACATTTATTTTTACTCTACTAATTGGACTAACTAAATGAAAGGGTTACAGTTTGTTACAGTCACAAATGCCATGATAATCATCACAGACAAAGCATAACAGTTCATTGTAGAAAAATGCACCATTGTTAATCAGCTACTAAGCATTTTACATCATGCAACATTGTGCAAATTGTAACCTACAGTAAGTACTGCAATTTGTTGACACTTATTACAAATACATTCATGGAATCTTAAGGAAGAATTATACCTGCAGAAAATCTTTCATTGTCTTATTGCTGCTATTATGCAGAAATACCTCAGTTCTCTCTATCTTTAAGGGAAAATAAAGTTATAGAAGAACTTGAAATCCCAGAAACTCAAGCCTTTATTATATGAAGTGCTTTTCATGTACTTTTCTGATTGTGTGACTGATCATTGTGAACTCTAATTTGTTTTCTCAATAAATGAAACTGACTCCTCTTTTACTGAATATATGATTATCTCTTTCTCTGTATCTTAACAATAAAATGTCAGCAGTTACGATTATCCCTTGGTTCATTCAAATGCTGAGGAATGCATAGTTCTTTGTTGGGGAACCTCTAGGAACTTGCAGGATTTTCTTAATTGTTTTAAGTACGTATATTATCATTCAGTTAGACCTTTGCCAACGTTGACCCATAGGATACATAACTTTTTTATATATATATATATATATATATATATATATATATATATATATATATATATATATATATATATATATATATATATATAAGAATTAAACATTTCTAGATAACTGACATTGCACTAAAGTGTAAAAGTAAAATTTGGGACATACCCAATAGCTGTGTGCGGCCTCGATGTCCATGTCTCGATGGCCTTTGAGACAGTTGTGGACAAGAACCCATTACCCAGAGACACTAGTGTAACACCCGGGTTATTACAATTTACCTTCCCCCGGGTTTCCCCAAGTACCAACCTATCGGCCAGTCAGAAGGGAGGATAAACGTTTGGCTGGGTGAAGTGCGTTCCAATTACCCCGGGTCAGGGTTCGAAACTCAACCCTGCGTATTTATAGCTAGGCGGAGACTCACTGGAGTGTGAAAACCAGTGACAAACCTGAGAAACGGCCACTGACGGATCCAAGGGGGGGGAGGCCCTCAATTTGCTTGCCATATCCTTCCCTTTATGCAATAGGTATAACAGGAAATGTGTTTGAGAAATTATCTTTTAATGAGTGTTTCTCAAATTTAGTACATTATACTGCACTTTGCTATTACCTGTGACACACCTGAAAGCATCTTATCTACAGGGAATAAAAAGAGGAAATCAAAAAGTAAAATAAAGCCTTGATAGTCTTCGACAACTTCATCAGCATCTCAGGTTATACGTTGTTAAAAATATTTACCTGAACGTTTTACCCGGATGGCTGCCTTATTTTTTTTTTATTTTTTTTTTTTTTGGTACATGAGCGATACGCGTATACGTCATGATACGTACGATGTTATTTTTTTCCAGTACCTCATGATCTCAGCGGCCTCATTGGGACCATGACTTAACTATATTAGTATTTTTAACAACGTATAACCTGAGATGCTGATGAAGTTGTCGAAGACTATCAAGGCTTTATTTTACTTTTTGATTTCCTCTTTTTATTCCCTGCCCAGGTGCATGATTCCCACTTCTACATTCTTCCGGGGACAGAGGATTGTGGATACATGATGATTTAGTATAGAACTCGCCATTCCAGTCCTTCCATGCATGAAATAATGAATCGCCGGTCACGAGACTACTGTGTAGTCATGACAACGCTCTGGGAATCCCACAGCAACATAATTTCCCACTATTCTTCGTTTTGTTTCATAAATGAGACAGGTGGTGCTTGCATTGCTACATGTTACTTTGGTTACATGCAAGTGGCTTGGGTGAAGCTTAATTATCTGCAGTGGAAATCGTTAATGGACGTATTGGATTATTATAACCTGCGAAGCGGCATGTAACGTTCCTTTGTTAGTGTTTTGCCCTCAAGCGTCACGTGGTGCCTGGTGGTGAGGTAAGCGGATGTAAAAAACATCTTGCGGACAACCGAGTCGACAGTCAACACTCAACAGTAGAGTCTAAGACTACAAAGAGGGGAGATGTGTGTCGCTCCTGTGATTCTGTCGTGACGTGGGGGAGGGACATAAGACCACTGACAACCCGAACTGAGAACGAAAGAAGAACTGTCTGTCCTTGCCGTTGTGTGTGCTTGCTAGAGAAAAAGGTGGTGTTGTCGAAAACGTATTGATTCGAGGATAACAATCAATGAACAGAAATTCGGGATATTTTATAGTGTTCGCTGTGTTTTTTGTTTGCATGTTTGTTAGTGGGCCTGTGTGGATTAGTGTTTGCCATAAATTTCACGTATGGCAAAAACTACAGTCACCCATTGTAAGCTATATATTGCTTTAGAAAATGAATATATCGGAAGCAGAGTTAATGAGCACTACACTGTAATATTAAGCCACAAAGTGAGGTATTGTGGGCATGACATTATCTGAAGAGTCTAGAGGGTTGTACTATAATCGAAAATTATTGGCGCCACACTGACCACACTGGAAATCTCCGGAATAACTCGTCACAAGACCACGTACGACATCTTCAAGACGAGCTACACATCTTGGCTACAAGTGAATCATGGAGGGCCAACGATATTGATCCCTCATGACCAACGTGTAGACAGTGAGATAAGTCAGCCCCAGTTAAAGAGCCCTCTCAGTCCTTCAGTCCTGCAGGATGGGGCAGGCCTCGGTGAGTAAGCCCTCCAATCCTCAGCAGGGGGAGGTGGACATGGCCATGGAGGCATCGCACTTTTTTCATAACTCCAGGGAGGAATACAGTACCAAACCCACCATAATGCTTCCCTCCCAGCCACCTTTCCCTAATAAGACGTCAGATAATACCAGCGTCAGAAGGAAGAGGTCGGTCCATAAACGGAGGAGTTCCGTTTCTGAGGATAGAGAAGAGGAAGAGGAGGAGGAGGACGAGAGTTTTTTCGCTTCTCCCTTGAGTTTATCGCTTCACTCGCCCAAAAAGTTTGACACGGTAAGAATATTATTATTCAATGTGTTTGTAATACTAGCTCATCCCAAAGGTCGCTTTATTTTATTTACTTTTTTACTTAGACCTTGTCCATAGGTCATCAGTTTGCTTTTGTTGCAATTCCCCCTTTCTTGGAAAAGCAACTTTATTTACTTTTTTTCAGTATTTTCTCTCTCTCTCTCTCTCTCTCTCTCTCTCTCTCTCTCTCTCTCTCTCTCTCTCTCTCTCTTCATGATGAATTAGATACGTTCTCCCATAGAGAGGGTTGCCTCCTGGTCATGCATTGCAGCCCCTCACCGGATGTCCTTTTAGCCTAGCAGCTGGTGTGCTGTCAAAACCAACGGAAGGGAATCTCTAAACTTTAAACTTGTTTTCGTAAACACATTATTTTTCAAAAAGATGGATATTATTGTTGAAGAAACTTCCCGACCCTAACAATTTTAGACATTTTGTTTTAATATTGGTTTCAAGTCAACTTTTATTTTCGCTATAGATGATAAATGAACGGTTCAAAACATAATAAATGGGGGGCTTCGTGATCCAGTGGTAAAGTCTCCGGTGTACAGGTAGCGTATAGGAGCGTATAGGTTCGAGTCCTACCCGGTGCCATTGGAAGTCCCTTGGGGTATATTCCCAACGAAATACCCCCCCCCCCAAAAAAAAAAAAAAAAAAAAAAGCATAATAAATTAGAACTGTCGACGTTGACTATTTCTTACAGTACTTTATTTATACTTAGCTTACCGATGCTTACTACTTAATTCTTTATCATAGAAAAAGTATTCCTAAATTTTCTCAGCTACCACAAAGAAGAGTGGTAATGCAAGATTTATCTAATAAATTTAAATGAGGCTAGCGGGGAAGCTGATCAGTTGGGAGGCTGACAACGGGTCTGTTAATTCACCTGAGGCACCTTGGGATTCATGAAGGGCGTAATGTCAATGGCCGAGTGGGGATATACGTACCGGACACCTTGTTACATCATGTCAGGTAATGCATCGCCTTAAAGATGTGCATTGGCGACGTAAAAAGAAATAGTAGAAATGGCAGCAGTGGTAGTAGTAGTTATATTGTTGTGTTGTTGATTTTGCATTATTATTATTATTATTATTATTATTATTATTATTATTATTATTATTATTGTTTTTTCTTCTTATTCTTATTCTTCTTGTATTTTAAGTAGCAGCAGTAGTTCGTTATATTAATACTAATAATACTGATAGCACAACAATAACAACAACTATCAGTGTGAAGCATCTGGTAACAAAAGCATCAATCCTCCAAGGTTACGTAAAGCATTCTCCTCTGTCAGTAATTACATAAATGCTGAGCCCTGCCCCCAGATGATTAGTTTGGACTCAAATTAGGAAGGCTTGTCACGCAGCACAGAAAACACCACTTACATTCATGACAAATTTCTAATCTGCCTTGGTTTTTATATCCAGTCCTGTGCAACATCAGCTAACCTTAACTAGATGCACACTCAAATGATGTATTAGAAGAGTATAGATGATCAAGCATGAATCAGTGATGGATGGTAGTTAACGACGATAATAATAAGAAACGTTTTAAGAAGAAAACAAGAGGAATTAAGTTACTGCTAGCAGTGGGGTATGTATGGTCAGGGGAAAGGCAAGGTAATTGGTACACGCAGTCTGACTGGGGAGGTGGGTCGAACACAAAGAGACTCCTTGGTCAAACTAAGGAAGTCGTGGCAATGAGTGTTGTGGGTGGGGCATCTTTATTGTGTTGGTGTGGGCGAGGTTATGTTTGCACTCGAAACTCTTTATTCAGTTGTGTATTTTTATTGTTTAGACGATTCAATAAGTTGATTCAAATGAGTAAATTTAGATCTTTAAAAAAAAAGATGTAAACAAAGAAACTGAAGATTTCTATGATTAAAATAGCATTGTACAAATTATGTGCAGTACAGTTCGTTGTACGAATAGAAATTATATAACTGATATTCTATACTGATGCACCAGCTTTTATTAATGATAGAACAACATTCCTTTCGTCTCACCGCTTAACTGAGCGAAAGATGGAGCTCAGAAAAAAGTCATCACTTTCAAAATGCTGCAACCAGCCAGCCGACTGTGGTAGACAGAGGGACGCTTTCCTCTCTGCCATGACGTCACTCATCGGTGACCTTGGACTTGACCGCGAACTGGCGCGAAGTTCATCGAGTTGCATCACCATTTGGTGTGTGTGTGTGTGTGTGTGTGTGTGTGTGTGTGTGTACTTAGGTTTAATTAATGGTGTTGCTTCATTATACGTTACGGTACAAGTTAGTGGGTTAGTAGTGCAAGCCGCAGAACATGTTTTCAAGGACAGGGGGTGAGGGTTGCCTATAGATCCTCTGGGGTTGCCAGGCACGACGATTGCGTTACCGGTAGTGGCTGTTGAGGTGTGGTGCTGGTGTTTGTGCCTGCGTGTTTGCAGGATGCAGTTGGTGTAGTTTTCGTTGTTGTTCAGAGGAGAATGAATATAAATATTATGCATATAGCACCAATATCTTATTTTAGCACCATGGAGAATAAATGTGCGTTGAATACTACATACAGAAAACTATCCATGAATACACACACACACACACACACACACACACACACACACATACACTACATTTTCCTTAAAAATACGTATGTCAGACTAGGAACACCTGTGTGAGTGTTGGGGGGGGGGGGGGGCGTATATATAGCTGTTTTTATTTGTTGTTTCTTTCACAGTGTAATTATATTAAGAGTGCTGATTTTTTTGTTCTGACCAAGTTTGTGTGTGTATTTTTCACCGCGGCCCGATCACGAGTTGGACTCGCAATCGCCAGCAAGTACTTACCCTTCCAATTAGAGCAAAGTTCATTAGTCGATGTCTGGGTACTGTCAGGACCTCACACACCACACACCCCATTCCCCTTGTTCAAAGGGGGACAATAACCACTCCTACTAGTCAACGGGAATAACCCGCCCTGAGGGTGGCTCGAACCTCTGCCTGCCACGCTGCGAAGCCTTGCAGCGCAGCGCTTTAACCGACTGAGCTATCGGAGGTGTGTGTGTGTGTGTGTGTGTGTGTGAGTGTGTGTGTGTCTAATTCATCATGACGAGAGAGAGAGAGAGAGAGAGAGAGAGAGAGAGAGAGATTCCGAGCAGGACACCCAAGCATATAATCACGTCACAAACAGCCAGCCAAAAATAAAACAAACAAACTGGACAAATGGACCTGATGTAACGTGATACCGTCTTTGCTCGTGTCAGGAAGTCTTTGCTTGCTTTTCCTCTTCCAAATCATATGTTGCTGAGTTGTTTCGTCTGTCTGTCGGTCTCTGATTCAGCTTTATGAGTGCATTGGTATGTTTGGTCTGGATGTAGTCTCTTCCCGTCAGCTGGACGATGTGATTGTTGGCAGCACTGATGATGGACTTTTATTTGCAGTGAATAAGAAGTATTTTGAGAGATGATAGACAGACACTGACTGACGGATTTATTGATATAGATAGATTGATACAGATAGACAAAAAAAATGGTCGAAACGTAGTTAGGCGAAATAGATACTACTACTACTAGTACTACTTCTATTACTTTAGAGTTATAATAATACAAAAAATAGTAATAATAATGATAATGTGAACCCTTTCTCCTCCGTTTCCACCTATCTAGGAGTATCAGCAGCTGGCCGACGTTCTGTACTCCGCTTTTCATCTGCACACCACTCGGGACCCCTTATTGCAGCGGGTGGCGGAAAGGGGGGCGGGGACGGGGGGCGCAGGTAGTGGAGGCCTAGCAGGTGACGAGGCACCCAGCATGGAGGAGTTGAGCAAAGAACTGATGGATGTCTTCGAGGTGGATGAGACGACCATGGGAGCGATACGGGAGGAAGTGCGGACTAGAGAAGTGAGTGTGGGAAGGGTCGTGTGTGTGTGTGTGTGTGTGTGTGTGTGTGTGTGTGTGTGAATATGATCTTAATGTGGCAAGTAGTCGGTTTAAACATCATTAACTAGGCAGACAGTGAATCAGAACAACTTGCAATGGACTAAAATATATTTCCCATCCCCTTCCTTCCTACCTACGTCGCCACTATTCCTCCATCCTCATTTCTTCCTGTATTTCCATTTTTCGTTTCCTTCTCGCCTAACTTTTCCTTCATTCATTCTTTTTTCCTCCCTTCCATTCCTCCTTTTTCCCCCTATTTATTCATCCTCCTTCCCATTTCTCCCTCCCCTCATTTCCTTTCCACCCCTGCTTCTCCCTCTCCTCATCCCCTCATCACTCCCTTCTTGTCCCTCTCTCCTCCTTCCCCATTCCTTCCCTCTACTCCCTCTCTTCTCATCTCCACATCCCTTTCCCTTCTCCCTCTCTCCTCTCCATCTCCCCGCTCCTCCTCTTCTCCGCATCCCCCTATTTGTCCTCTTCCTCTCTGTTCTACTTCCTCCCTTCTCTTTCTCTTAATTCCCTATCCCTCCCTCTTCCCCTTCTCCCTTCGCCCCCTCCCTACCCTGCTCCTTTCCCATCTCCAGCCTCCACGAGTCGCCGTTCAAGTCAACATCCACGAAGCCAAGGAACTCAAGCCCAGGACTCCCAAAGGTAAGCTCAGGTGTAGTGATTCGTTGATTAGATGAGCCACAGGTTAGGGAAGGTCTCTCTCTCTCTCTCTCTCTCTCTCTCTCTCTCTCTCTCTCTCTCTCTCTCTCTCTCTCTCTCTCTCTCTCTCTCTCTCTCTCTCTCTCTCTCTCTCCTCAACGAAGCAGTGCGTGTCATCCGAGCAAGAAACGAGTCACGGCCACGTCCCTCCACCCCGCCCGTGTAAATAGACGCCGTGCATCGCAACAAACCCGTAACCGTGATCCCGCAAGTACCACCACCTCTATTACCAAGCCTCTAGATAACTTGAAAATCCTTAGTTTCAATGCGCGTAGCCTAAGAAACAAATTTGATGAACTGAGATGTCTTGCTTTAACAGAAAATTTTGACATAATTGCTATAACCGAAACATTTATCGACACCACAAATATTGATTTAAGTTCCGAATACAACATAGATGGCTACAGACTCTTCAACAAAGATCGTGTAAACCGTAGAGGCGGTGGCGTCGCCCTTTATGTCAAAAGCTATTTGCAACCCACTGACAAAACACCGGGAAACAGTAACGTTGAACATTTGTGCGTGCGAGTAAACATTGCAAAAGTCAATTTAAATATATCTGTCACCTACAGACCTCCCGGGCAATCACTCGATGACGACCTTGAAATGTACAGCGTCTTAAGGCAGTCACTTAATAACAGCGACTCATTGATATTAGGAGACTTTAACCTCCCCCATATCGACTGGGCGACACTGTCAGGTACAGAAGGCGAGTCCCATAGAATGATCGAATTTCTAGAAGAAAATTATCTAAGCCAAATGGTTTCTGAGCCAACTCGACAAAATAATATACTCGACCTTGTTATAACGACCCAAGATAACCTTGTCAGTAGTGTCACGGTAGGAGAACACCTCGGTTCTTGCGATCATAAATTAGTGCGCGTCGACATTAAAGCTCAATCATCAGTGACTGAAAATAAAGTAAAGGTGCCCAATTTCAAAAGAGCTAACTTCGTAGAAATCCGACAAAAACTAACAGAAATACAACTATCAGATGACGGCAACGTAGATGAAGCCTGGCTAAGCCTTAAAAATCACTTACTCACTCAGCAGAACACATTCGTCCCCTTGTGCGAGAAGCGAATTAACACTAATAAAAGCCCACCGTGGTTTAATAGCGAAATTAAACAATCAGTCAATGAGAGAAAATTGTTTTACAGGTTAAAGAAAGAACAAAGCACGCCCGAGAACATTAGACTTTATAATGATGCCAGGCGACGAGTAAAAAGACTAGTAGGTCAGGCAAAGCGTAGATATGAAGAAAATATTGCAGCCAACTGTAAAAATAACCCGAAATCTTTCTTCAGTTACATAAACAACAGAAAGGCGATCAAAAGTGGTATTGGACCTTTAACAAACAGCGACGGTGCACTAGTGACTGACAGCCAACACATTGCAAACCTCTTAAACAATTACTTTTCCTCGGTGTTTAATACTAACAGTCTTCCTCTCGCTACCACCAACACCAGTACTATTGTAAATCTCGAGCATGCATTGCCTAATTTTGAAATAACAACCGATGAAGTCCTTAAAGCTCTCCATTCACTTAAAACAAATAAAAGTCCTGGACCTGACAAAGTATATCCAACTCTGCTGAAAGAAACGAAGAGCGAAATACTCTCCTCCCTCACAACCGTATTCAATATGTCCTTGCGACAAGGCATCGTCCCTTCAGATTGGAAAAAGGCTAACGTGACACCGATTTTCAAGAAAGGAGACAAAAAAGTACCAGGTAATTACAGGCCCATTAGTCTAACTTCGGTTGTAGGTAAGCTACTTGAGGGCATAATTAGAGACAAAATTGTGAGTTACCTTGAAAGCCACTCATTGATTGGGGACTCACAACATGGCTTCCGAAACAAAAGATCCTGTCTATCTTGATTTCCAGAAAGCGTTTGATAAAGTCCCGCATCATAAATTACTTTACAAATTAAAGCAAATAGGTATTGACGGTCAAGTAAACCAATGGATCGCGAATTGGTTGAGCAACAGACAACAAAGAGTAGTGATTGACGGATTTAACTCAGAGTGGGCGCCTGTCACTAGTGGCGTCCCTCAGGGCTCGGTCCTTGGCCCAGTGCTCTTCATTATTTACATCAACGACGTGGATGTTGGACTCAATAACCGCATTAGTAAATTTGCAGACGACACAAAGATTGGTAACTCGGTTCTCACTGACGAAGACAGGCAAAGCCTCCAAGAGGATTTGCACAAAATTTCAGCTTGGTCGGATAGATGGGAGATGCCCTTTAACGTAGACAAGTGCCAGGTCCTTCAAGTTGGAACGAGGAATAAGAATTTCGAATACGAAATGCGCGGCGTTAAACTCAAAAGCGTTCAATGCGTCAAAGACTTGGGGGTCAAAATCGCGTCAAACCTCAAATTCTCACAGCAATGCATCGATGCAGCAAATAAAGCGAACAGAATGTTGGGCTTCATTAAAAGAAACTTTGTATTCAAGAATAAAGATGTAATACTCCCGCTCTACAACAGTTTAGTCAGACCCCACTTGGAATATGCGGTACAGTTTTGGTCCCCCCACCATGTAAAGGATATTGCTAAATTAGAAGGTGTTCAGCGTCGGGCAACGAAAATGATCCCTTCCTTGCGCAACAAATCCTACGAAGAAAGGCTTTCTACCCTTAACATGTTCTCTTGAGAAACGTCGCCTCCGAGGAAAACTGATCGAATGTTTTAAAATACTTAATGGTTTCACGAATGTAGACAGATCAACATTGTTTATGATCGATGACAGTCTGCGCACGAGGAACAATGGCGTAAAACTCAGATGTAGACAAGTAAATTCAGACTGCACCAAATTTTTCTTCACCAACGTTGTAGTGCGAGAATGGAATAAGCTTCCACCATCAGTGGTGCAGTGTAACACGATTGACTCCTTCAAAAATAAGCTCGACCGTCACTTCCTTCAACTTAATATCAACTAGAGTAGAAGTGCAACGTTTTGGAGTCTTCTGATTAATGTAAAATCACTTAGGTTTAAGGACAGACCACCAAGTCTGGACCATGGGGTCTGTGTGGTCTGATTTTCTCTGTCAATCTCTCTCTCTCTCTCTCTCTCTCTCTCATTTTTTTTATTATTATTATTATTATTATTATTATTATTATTATTATTATTATTATTATTATTAGTGGTAGTAGTAGTAGTAGTAGTAGTAGTAGTAGTAGTAGAAAAATAGTAGTAGTATAAAAGTTTTTTTTTTTTCTCTATTCAGCCCTGAAGTAGCCGTAGCCGTTGGCTGCTTTGTTTAAAAAAAAAAAAAAAAAAAAAAAGAGCGAGAGGAGCATCATCATCGTAACCTTAAAAAGTAAAAGAGTAAAACCCCGGGCATAAAAATCAAGTAAAAAAAAAAAAAATAGACAAAAGTAGGAGCAATTTTGAGTTGATGTTATTGAATCGGGTTTGTGCACATAGTCAAAATATCGACCCGTGGAGGCAGAGGGGATTGCGTAGATGATGACAAGGTGTTCATAAGTGGCGCCTCTATTGCAAGGAGCCGTTTGTGTTCGGTGGTATTATATTCATAATGCACATGCACCACAGGGAGACTGCTATTGCTGTTTTTCGTGGCAATATAGGCACCAAGAGCTAAAATATAATAAAATAACATGTACTAAAAGGCTGGCAATATGCTTTTTTAGAGGAAAACAAAAGATTGCACACACAAAACGAGTGATCAAGCTGCTTGGTGCTCTTATGGGAGAGAATCAGCCTTCATCGATGCGGCAGCGCTACAATGCACGGATTGCGAGACCTCCCACTCCGGAGACGCCAGTCCTCGTCGACAGACCGACTTGGTCGGCTCGGCTGACTTCAGCCGATCGAGTTGGTCTGTCGGCTACCCTACTACAGGCCATCATTGGCAAAGGCCCGTGCTCCCCCTTATCGGGAGGGAGCAATCTTTGGAGGAGGAGGAGCACCTCCCACTTGATCGCCACGTATCAGCCAAAACTAAATGCTAGAGGGCCGCAGAAATACAGCTCTTATTACAGTCTGTGGATTGGTCAAAGATATTCAATTTCGGGAGAAGAGGTGTCCTGATACCCTCTTCTTGAAAGAGTTCAAGTCTTAGGCAGTAGGAAATACTGTTAATACAGATGAAGGAAGATTGTTCCAGAGTTTACCTGCGTGACGGATGAAAGAGTGATGATGCTGGTTAACTCCTGCGTAAGAGATTTGGAGAGTAAAGGGATGAGCTTGAGTAGAAAGTCGTGTGCGGGAGGGGGGGAGGCATGCAGTTAACAAGTTCAGAAGAGCAGTCAGCGTGAAAATATCGATAGAAGACAGAAAGAGAGGCAACATGGTGGCGGAATTTAAGAGGTAGAAGACTACCAGTAAAAGGAAGAGAGCTGATGAGACGAAGAGCCTTGAGCCCCGTTCACACTGTGCCGACTCTGGGCCACGACAACCCAGCGACTTTTCCATTTGACAAGTTGGTTCCCACGCTCCAAGAAGGGGGGGAGGTTTTATTGGGGTCTTGGTGTCTTGCCGACTGTCTGGGACATTCGGCCAACTAGTTGCCAGCATGTCGCGGTAACCCTCACGACGTCCGCTCAGCATTCGGCAATAGTCTCAAGACCTCTTTCAAGACATGCCCGACCCTTTCACATCAACAGCCAAGACCTCGTGTACCCTAGAGTCGTGGGTAGTCGTGGCCCAGAGTCGGCACAGTGCCACAGTGTGAACGGGCACACTGTGCCGACTCTGGGCTACGACAAACCAGCGACTTCTGCATTTGACGAGTCTGCCCCCACGCTCCAAGAATTTTTTGGCGTCTTGGTGTCGGCTACCATGATTGCCGACTGTCTGGGACATTCGGCCAACTAGTTGCCAGAAGTCTCTGGAAGAATTAGAAAAAGCAAGGTTTTGACATTTACTAGGATGAAAAAGCTTTTGGTAAGTTGAAGAATAAATTTGGCACGATTCCGGGCTGAAATGTAAAGATCATGGTTAGCAGGAGTGCGAAGGCTCTGGTACCTTTTGTGACCTGCCTCTCTACCTTTGATAGCACGAGAACAAACGTGATTAAACCAAGGCTTTTTAGCACTAGGAGTAGAGAAAGTACGTGGAATGTGTGCTCCATTCCAGAGACAATCACCTCTGTGATGCGCTGGGCACACACAAAGGGGTCTGTCTCCTGGAAGCAATAATCATTCCACGGGAAATCGGAAAAAGTACATCCTCAGGTCGTCCCACCGAGCTGAAGTAAAATGCCAGAAGTATCGCCTCTTCGGTGGGTCCTGAGGCTGTACAGGAGCGATAGGACAGAATACAGAAATAAGGTTGTGATCGGAGGAGCCCAACGGAGAAAACAGTTTGACAAAGTAAGCAGAAGGGTTAGAGGTAAGGAAGAGGTCTAGTATGTTGGGCCTGTCTCCAAGACGGTCGGGAATACGTGTAGAGTGCTGGACCAACTGCTTTAGATCATTGAGGAGAGCAAAGTTGTAGGCTTGTTCACCAGGCTGGTCAGTGAAAGAGGATGAAAGCCAAAGCTGGTAATGAACATTGAAATCTCCTAGGATGGAGATTTCAGCGAAGGGAAAGTAGATCAAGATGTGGCATTAGAGTTCAAGTTGTCAAAGAATTTTACATAGTTAGTAAAGTTAGGTGAGAGATGAACAGCACAGATGTATTTAGTAATAGAATGACAATGAAGTCTTAGCCAGATGGTGGAAAATTCAGAAGAGTCAAGGTCGTGGGCACGAGAGCAAGTGATGTCATTGCGCACGTAGGCGCAACATTCAGCTTTCGATTGAAATTTAAGATAGAGATAGCAGGAGGGAACAGAATAGAGATTGCTGTCAGTAGTCGCCAAGACCTGTGTTTCGGTAAGGAAGAGAAGGTGAGGTTTAGAGGAGGAGAGATGGTGTTCTACAGAATGGAAATTGGAACGAAGACCGAGAATGTTGCAGAAATTGGTAAGACAGAGGTCAGAAGAGTTATCAAGACACCTCTCAAGTCGGCAGCCAGGAGGGGAGTCCTCTCTGGGGGAATTTGTGGTCCCCCCCCCTAGGCGGGGACTCCGAGGCTCTGTTCAGTTTAGCCATTTTGAATTTGTAAAATTTTGGCGAAATGGTGTTTATGTTGTGTGAATGTAGTGTGGTGTGGAAAGAGAGAGAATATGTCTATAGAGAGCATGCTGAACTACTCTCTGGTGTTGATGAGACAATAGGGAAACGGAAAGTGAGGACACGGGAAGGGTTTTTGGTGGGCTTCAGCACCCTCCTCGCTTCCCATATATACCTCACCGGGAGTGGCTTACGCCCGCTTCGGTGGGTGTCTTCCTACCACCTCCCTCCATCGAAATTAAACGAGGTCACTGTAAGTAGCGTTGGATATAGACTTTGCGAGGCTCGAAGCTGTCTGAAGATTTAGAGCCCCTTGTTTAGAAATATCATGATTAAAAGCGCACATGTAATGAATATGTAATTTATGTTCCTAACATTGTCAAAAGATTCATGACAGCACTAAATCCACGTTCAACTAAATATGACTGGAAACGCAAATACGACCTTTTTTTTCACGACTCGCACATAAATCAGAATAAAGATGTGTAATGTGCTGAAACCAGAAATATTCTAGAGACCCGTACGTCTTATGAGGCCCTAAGCTGTATATATCCTTTTTAGCTTATGTCTACGTCAGTCTGGCACGAATTATGAGGAGTTTGGAGATCATTTTCATTACTGGCATCTGCATGTCACCCCCGTTTGCGACAGCTCCTCCCCGTGACCCACTCTTCAGCACTCCTAGATCAGCCTTCAAGACTACTCACATTTTTTTTCACTTTGTCACTTGTTAATTGTGTATTTTTGTTTTAGAAATCCCAACTAACCTTGTTAAGAGTCGTAGCTCAATTAAATTGTTTCTTTCACATATACATTTTGATATATTTATGTGGTGTTTGTTTTCTTGTTTTAGAAAAAAAAGTTTTCTCAAGTCCATTATAACCTTGTTCGAGTCATGGTATATTTTTTTTCATAACTCCATTCTATATATTTGTAGTTTGTTTCCTGGCACTGATTTTTGTGGTACCATTTCATTTTTTAATGTCATTTATCAGAAACACGTCGCCTTTGCTTGTTCCCTGACACAAGAAGTGTTGCTCATTTACTCTTCAGAAACGAGTCACACCTACTGCCTGGTGCGGGTGTCGGGCAGCAGCGAGACCTTCAAGACGCGGGTGCTCCCTGACACACTCTCGCCGAAATGGGAGTCGCAGTTCTCCATGTAAGTGTGTGTGTGTGTGTATTATATATATATATATATATATATATATATATATATATATATATATATATATATATATATATATATATATATATATATATATATATATATATATATATATATATATTCAGTGACATCTCAAGTAATGGACGGCTTACTCTTTTGATTTTGCGGTGCCCTTGTCATTTAGCCGCGAATTTTCGAAAATCAACCGCTTTGGTGCGAATCGCCATAACTCCCTTATTTCTAGGGCTACAGAAAAGTTTTCAGTATCAATCGACGGCGAAATGAAAGGGCTATATTTTTTTAATTAGCGACCGGGCTCGAAACCCGACTCGAAATGGTCAAAAATCGAATAAATTCGCAAAAAACGACTGAAAAAAAAACAATTTTTGAGTTCCCAACCTTGAAACCCGCTCATTTTTTTGAGAATTAAAAAAAAACTTATTTAACAAATGATTTAGCCCTGCCAATGTGTTTTCGAATATGGTGCATAACATTTCTCTACTCCTAGTAGTTTCGTCGCTAGAGCTCGAAACGTAAACCCTGTCGAGAGCGATTTTGACGAACTCCAGACACTTTGCCGTTTTCGTCTAGTGTGGCCTTACTATTGCCTCTAGAAGACTGTCATTTGGCATGTAGCCCCTCTTGGCAATGTAGTTTGAACAACTCGAAGGATTTTTCGATAGCTCGATTCCAAGTTCGTCGTCGACGTCGAGCCGTCACAAAATAGCCTGTTTTTCGGCCCTTTTGCCGCGATTTGGACACGTCCTAGTTTTTTGCCTATAACTTTTTTTTATTTATTTAATGCATTCTATTTTTTCTGATCATTATTCTGTATTAAAAGAACTTTCATTTACCACCAAGCACGCCTTCCTAGTTTCAGTAGTTTTCGCTCGAGCTCGACCAGAATTCGCGACGAACATTCGCCGAATCTGACTTATTTCACGCGCCGCGACGAGGTTGGGCGTTCTGTATCATCTCCGCCAGTTCTTCTTTCCCGCACAGTTGCTATCCATATACAGGGGCCTTGTCCGCCCTCGTATGGAGTATGCATCTCATGTGTGGGGGGGGCTCCACTCACACAGCTCTTCTGGACAGAGTGGAGTCTTACGGCCGTACCATAAGGCAGCCTCCTCGACTATAGAAGCTTTTCGGCCAATTTCTCATACCATAATCTTCGAGAGGCCCTCTCCGTAAGCGAAGGAAAGGTGTTGAGGGGCGAAATTGTTGGAATCTGGCAAGGGGTCGAGATTGGTACATCTTCGTGAGCCCCTTCGCATATTTTATGCGTCAGTTCTGTATTTCTCTCATTAATATAGTAATAAATGATCCACGAATTATAATAAAAAGTATTTGATCTAATATGATTCTGCAAAAGTTTTTTTTAAATAAATTATTTAAAATGTTGTTTAAGACTTTAGGGTTGTATCATGATTTTTAACCCTTGCCGAGTTGCCGTGTCAACACGCCTCCTTGGTCAACTCAAGGAGCTAGGTAGTCTTTTCCTATAGCTCCGATGGGGCTCGAACACTTTTCTAACGGCTCCTTGCTTGACGGGATATGATAGCGAGGGGCAGAGAAGTGATAACTCCGGGCACATGTGGACTCCCTGGCTGTGTGCGTGGAGAGAGGTGGAAACCAATGGGTGCTGACGTCACTCCCAATCCCCAAGGCCTCCCGTCTCGTAGGCCTAGTGGAAACACGGGCCGCACAGGGATGCCAACCCTATCACCCACGCTATGTTCCCAATTATACCTATATTTGCCTTTCAATCAACCATTTTCATCGTGATTATACATTGAAAAGTATGTATGATTACACTAATATATGTAAAATGTTTCAATTATCAAGATTTCCGTGTAGAGAGATTACAGAGGCTACCAACCCAACTCGGAAGAAGCCCTAGCGGAGGAAGGGACCGAGATCACCTTATAGTATCCCGCAGAAAGGGGACAGTGTATAAGGGAAGAGGAAGAGGAAGGTTTAGAGCCTGCCTAATGGTACGGCCGTAAGACTCTTCGTCTCATCAGCTCTCCTCCTCTTAAATTCCGTCGCGATGTTGCCTCTCTTTCTATCTTCTATCGATATTTTCACGCTGACTGCTCTTCTGAACTTGCTAACTGCATGTCTCCCCCCTCCTGCGGCCTCGCCTCACACGACTATCTGATCAAGCTCATCCCTATACTGTCCAAACCCCTTATGCAAGAGTTAACCAGCATCTTCACTCTTTCATCCCTCACTCTGGTAAACTCTGGAACGATTTTCTCTCATCTGTATTTCCTCCTGCCTACGACTTGGGCCTCTTTCAAGAGGAGGGTATCAGGACACCACTCCTTCCGAAATTGATTTCTCTTTTTGGCCACTCTCCTCTATTTAGGAGCAGTAAGTAACAGGCTTTTTTTTTTCATTATTATTATTATTTTTTTTTTACGCCCTTGCACTGTCTCCTCTGCTCTAAAATATAAAAAAATGGGGGCATACGCCGGGGAGCGCGTCGCCTCGCCCACCCTACGACGCCAAGCCCGGGGGTCCCCCCGGGCGAGTCTCCATGCAGGCCCCCTTCCCAACCCGAGTACCTCCCGGCAGGATCTATCGACTTGCTCCAGCCACGAACTCCGTGGGCGTCCCCTTGGCCTCCTCCACTCAGGATTGTCTCTTACAGAGACAACCCGATGAGCAGGATCAGCTTCCGGAAAACGTGCCACGTGCCCGTACAGCCGGAGTTGGCGTTGACGGACTATGCAAATACTATATATGTCGAATCAGTCTCATCGAGTAGTCGCCGGTTTGACACAAAGTCATTCCAGCGACATCCCATGATTCTGCGTAGACACTTATTACCAAAGAAATCAATCCGCCTCTCCAAGTCCCCATTTAGTGTCCATGTCTCACAACCATAGAATAAGACAGGGAGCACAAATGACTTGAAGATCCGGATCTTTGTCCTTCTGCACAGGTACCGACAACGCCATATACTCGTGTTGAGCGAGTCCATAACACCGTGGGCCAGACCAATCCGCCGTAAGACTTCCTGGCCAGACTCACCGTTGTTATGAACTACGCTACCAAGATACGTGAAACTTTCTGAGATCTCAACGTCCTCGCCACACGCATGAACAGACTGTACTGTGTCATCCAGCACCTGGAGTCCCAAGGGCTTCACCTCCGCGTGCAGTGCCTCGAGAGCCATCACCAAAACCTCCAGCGACTCCGCCAGGATTACTGCATCATCAGCAAAAACAAGGTCAGTGACCCTGGTATTGCCAATGGATGCTCCGCAATGACTCTGGCCCACAACTCTGCCCAGTACCCAGTCCATACAAGTGTTGAAAAGCAATGGGGCAAGGACACAGCCCTGCCTCACTCCCGCATTCACGGGAAAGAAGCAGGACAAGCTCCCCCCACACTTCACAGCACTCACTGTCCCAGAATACAGGCCAGTCAGCAGACCAATAGTCCTCGCAGGAATCCCACGGAGTCGCAGAAGATCCCAGAGTGCCTCACGATGCACTGAATCAAACGCCTTCTTGAGATCGACATAGGCTGCAAGCATCCCCTGTCGAAACTCACGTCGACACTCCACCAGTACGCGAAGCGCTTGGATACGGTCAGTTGTTGACTTGCCAGGCGTGAACCCAGACTGTTCACGTCTCTGCAGCTTCAGCAGGTGGCTGCGAATTCGCATCAGCAATAGGTGGGCAAGCACCTTGCCTGGCACACTGAGCAGTGTAATACCACGGTAGTTGTTGCAGTCCTGGCCGTCCCCTTTCCATTTCCAGATAGGGATGACCAACACCCTCTTCCAGTCAGGAGGAATGGTACTGGGCAGCCAAGACCGCATGCAACACGCGGATCATGGCCTCACCTCCAGCTTTGAGCAACTCCGCATTGATGTTACAGGTGCCAGGTGCCTTCCCACCCATCAACTTGGCCACAGCCTCTCTGACCTCAACCAGAGAGGGTGGGCTTTCGTCAATGGGTGGGTCAGCATCCGCCACCTGCAACCCAGCAACTGGAAGCCGCCCACGTGAAAGGGTCCGCCATGTACAGCTGCTCAAAGTACTCAGCCCAACGAGCCCTCTGCCCATCCATGTCCGACACGAGGCAGCCGTCAGCTGTTCGGATAGCGCTCACCTGAGAGGGAGACTTAGAGCGGAGCTTCTTCAGGGCTCGGTAAGCAGGTCGAAGGTCATTCGCATTTAAATGGCCCTCGACTTCCTCAGCGAGACCCCTAACATACCTCTCCTTGTCTTATATATATATATATATATATATATATATATATATATATATATATATATATATATATATATATATATATATATATATATATATATATATATATATATATATATATATATATATATATATATATATATATATATATATATATATATATATATATATATATATATATATATATATATATATATATATATATATATATATATATATATATATATATATATATATATATATATATATATATATATATATATATATATATATATATATATATATATATATATATATATATATATATATATATATATATATATATATATATATATATATATATATATATATATATATATATATATATATATATATATATATATATATATATATATATATATATATATATATATATATATATATACATAATATATAGCACTATAACACATAAGAACACACCTTCAACGGAACTTACACTTGTCAGGGTCTATAAGTACCGCGGCCTCTTGGTCGTTCGTCCACCCTCCGTCACAGAACCTAGTGTTTCCGCTCCTGCAGAAGCAGTCGGAAGACACGGACTCGCTTCCCTCCTGTATGGTGCTAACTCAGGGCTCTGAACAAGGGCGCCTTCACACGACTGTAGGCCAGCCTAATGGATTTGGTGTCATAACATTCCCGACGATAAATGGCCTTTGCGATAGTAAACCTCTCCCTTATTCCATCCTCTCCACTCTTCCACCTCTCTCCTCATCTCTCTCTACTTCTCACCCTCTCTCATTTCCTTCTATTTCCTCACATCGCCAATCGGCGATAACATATATATATATATATATATATATATATATATATATATATATATATATATATATATATATATATATATGCATACATACATACATACTGTTACGTTCTCAGTGTAGCCACTGGGTGGTCAGGGGCCCTTGGAAAAATACAAGTGAAAAACAAAGACAAAGAAACACTACAAGGACAAAAAATTGGATGGGTTGGCCTCAACTCCAGGCTCTTTCCCCCCTAACCGAACAACAAAAAAGAGGAATAATTTTAAATAAAGGAGGGGGCTTCGTGGTGCAGTGGTTAGCACACTCGGCTCACAACCGGGTTCGATTCCCGGGCGGAGTGGAAAAATTTGGGCGGCTTTTCCGATACCCTACGCCCCTGTCCACCCAGCAGTGAATGGGTACCAGGTATTAATCGGGGGTTGTATCCTGTCTCGTGGGACCTCCCTTCTTTAATTCCTTCCCCTCCTGTCGCAACATATTATATATATATATATATATATATATATATATATATATATATATATATATATATATATATATATATATATATATATATAAATATGTTATGACAGGAGGAAGGAATTATAGAGAAGGAAGATCCCATGAGACGGGACACAACCCCTGATTAATACCTGGTACTATTCACTGCTGGGTGACATAGGGTAGGGTATCGGAAAAGCCGCCCTAATTCTAATTTCCTCCTGTCGCAACATATAATATATATATATATATATATATATATATATATATATATATATATATATATATATATATATATATATATATATATATATATATATATATATATATTTAAATGAACTCTTAATATACAATATTTACTAGGAAAAATCCAAGATTACCTGAGATTTGCACTCCCACTGAAACACAAAATGGATGCATAGACGTCTTTGGAGACGGGACATTAATGGGGCCACGTAGAGACAGTGAACACTTAATTACAGATTAATCAAACGTGGTGAGAGCAGCACGAACACTAGGTCAGACACGAATTTAACACAAAAATACACGTAAATACAGGCACAAAATACACGCTCAAAACCTTACCTTATTAAGCTACGACTACCTCGCTCTCGTAAAGAAAACACACGCTTGCGGGCGTGGAAAATTGCAGACGGCTCTTCAAGAAAACAAAGGGAGAGAAGAGCCGGGCCTTAACCTAGTTGGTCGCGGGCTTGTTATATCGGGCCTTCGCTGCTGCCACCGCCAGGAGGGCGGGGGCTACCAGCCGTACTATAAAAAAAAATAGTACGCCAGCGGGGAGGGAAAGCAGCTCCCTAGTTCCTCACAACCTTATAATCAAAATTAATTGGCTGTTCCCAATATCTTCATACTACCCTAAGTATAAAACAAGGAAATATGCAGTTATTTACACAGCAGTAAAAGTTGAAGACAAAAGTTCAACCCCCGTAATAACAAATTCTTCTTGACCCAAGCCACCACAATCGCAGGCTGTTACCCACCCACCCCTCCAGGCAAGACGAGGGAGCAAACGCAGAGGGAGACAATGACAGATCTCGTGAGAGTTTAACCCTCCCCACGTCAGCCGCGTTGGTTAGGCGACAGGCAGGCGGGTGCAACAGGAAAAGGTACGTACACTCATGCTGGGATGGCGTTTCCGGCACGAAACAAAGGGTCACATGGACAATCCTGGGACAGGCCACATGAGCTGATCTCCCCCGCGTGTCAGTGGAAAAAAAAAAGGAGCGCGAACCCAAGCCACGGGCTATTAGGGGGCCCGTCGCCGTCAGAGCATGGAAGTATTGTCCCTCCTGGGCATGGGCCTTTCTCGGATGACGACCAAGTCAATCTGCCTACGAGGACCGGCGGTTGTTGTCAGAGATTTACTAATAGGGGGGAGCACGGTCTTTGCCAATGGCGGCCCGTACCAGGGTGCCGACAGACCGACTCACAGTTGGCGTCAGCCGAAACGACTAAGTCAGCCCGTCGACGAGGACTGGCGGGAACCCTGTTGACCTATGCAGAGAGTCTTTCAGCCAGCTTGGCATGCACCATAAATGGCCGGGAATGCTGCTAATCATTTCTCTTTACGACCTATATTTGATATAAAATGTGGATGTGATTTATAGGTATATTTGATTGAATTGTGATGCTTAAATTAATGTGTGAGTGAATGAAATATTTATATAAAGGTGCCAAACACTTTCCTTCTACCTCATATTTTGTTTTCAACAGGTGGATCCCCGCGCGCCAGGATGCCAAATTAACCCTGGAAGTGTGGTGAGTATTGTTGCTTGTCTCATTGTGTTTTCTTGTAGGCTACATGGCCAGCCTACATCACAGCGGCTCTCTGGCATCCCCCCCCCCCCCCTCACACACACACACACACACATGCACACACGCTCCGATAGCTCATTCGGTAAAGCGCGCTGCGCTGCCAGGTTTCGCGGCGTGGCAGGCAGCGGTTCTAGCCGTGCTGAGGCCTGTTCTTTCCCTCTAAGTAGGAATGGTTACTGTTCCCCCTTGAGCAAGGGGGATGGGGTGTGTGGTGTGTGAAGTCCTGGCAGTACCCAAAGGTTGACTACAGAGCCTTGCTCAAATCGTGAGGGTACTTGCTGGCTATTGCAAGTCCAGCTCGTGATAAGGCCGTGGTGAAATACACACACATCTGAAACATATGAAACATTAGTTCATATTACTGCAATCAGAATGTTAAAGTATGATGCGCATAACATAATCATAGTCATATAATATAGTACTATATGTATGGGGAAGAGACCCAGTTAAGTTAATCAGGGAAATAGGTAGGTATTCATAAGAACAATGATAGGTGTGTGTGTGTGTGTGTGTGTGTGTGTGTGTATATATATATATATATATATATATATATATATATATATATATATATATATATATATATATATATATATATATATATATATATATATATATATATATATATATATATATATATATATATATATATATATATATATATATATATATATATATATATATATATATATATATATATATATATATATATATATATATATATATATATATATATATATATATATATATATATATATATATATATATATATATATATATATATATATATACACACACACACACACACACACACACACACACATACACACACCGCTCCAGTAGCTCAATCAGTTAGAGCGCCGCGCTGCAAGGCTTCACGGCCAAACAGGCGGCGGTTCGAGCCCACTCAGGCCGGATTCTTTCCGTTGACTAGGAGTGGTTACTGTCCCCCCTTGAGCAAGCGGGATGGGGTGTGTGGTGTGTGAGGTCCTGGCAGTACCCAGAGATCGACAATAATGAGCACTTGCTCACGTCTTGAGGGTACCTGCTGGCGAAGCGAGTCCAACTCGTGATCAGGCTGTGGTGAATCACACACACACACCTTTTCTTACAGGCATGACCCGCAAGAGGCCGGGGTGGAAAACCTGATGAACGTGAAGGGCATCCGGGAGTTCGGCCGCCTGGTGCGGGACGCGGCCACCAACCTGCAGCCCAACGAAATGAGGAACCTGTTGGGCTCCGTCACTGTGCCTCTCGCCGTAGGTCCTCATGGAATTATCAATTATTTATTATATTTAAGTTATGTAACTCATTGATTTTTTTCTGCACATACATTGATTTCCATACCTTTATTTTGATTCAGTTTGTGCTTTTCATGTATGTCCTTACATTTGTATCAGGAACTATTTTTCAAGTTTGCCTTGTTCATCTTTTTGTGCTGAATATGTATGTACTATGTCTGCTTGATCAAATATGTCAGTAAGTATTTATTTGTCAGTGCTGCATGTGTGGAAATGAGAAAGGTATCTAGAAGATACTATGATATTAGTTCTATTGAATGTTCAGTACCTTTTCATTGCATTGTATACCTTTTTCTCACTTTCACGTCTGTAGGATATAAAGGACCAAAGTATCGATGCTTGGTACAACCTTGTGAAGGGTCGTGAGGAGGAGTTCAACAAAGTATCACCCAGAGAGAGCTTCAGGGCCAGCAAGAAGAGAGGATCCGTGCGCCTGACCCTCAAAGTCTCTACCATTTCACAGGTAATGCATTTATATAGCTTGATATGAAGTTAAAACAATATAGACTTTACCATAGAATGTGATACCATGGATTTTGCATGAGGACCTGAGAAGTAGGATAGGTGTTGAATGTTTTAATGTTGTGATGAGGAGGGGGTAGATTTAATTGCTTTGGGCATGTGGAGAGAATGGATGAAGGTCTAGTTGAATGGTCCAAGATGTGGTAAGGACTCCAAAGGTCTTTAGCTGTGGGGTACATCTTTGCCTTGATCCTAGAGAGGCTGCCTCTTATCTGAAGGGCCCAGGTTTAAATCCAGGTGTTTTTATTTATTTATTTATTTATTTTTTTATTTTTTTATTTTTTTTTAAACAATTATCCTGAGTCGACCAGCTTGTCATATGCTTCGAGAAATGGGAGACCCCCATGAGAGTAGGATCTCTTGATGGAAGTAATGGAGGAGGAGGGAGAAGGAGGTAGGAGGGTAGTTGATGGTAGTGTTGGTAGAGGTAAAGAAAATAGGATGTAAAGTAATACAATAATCTATGGATTCTGAGCCTGACAGAGAGGTTACTAGAGATCAAGTAGAATGGGAAGCTGCCATCAAGAGAATAAGGCAGCTGCAAGCAAGCATGTATAGGGCCTTTCAAAACAGTGAGAGAGATTTTAGACATTTATTATAATGTTTGTCCACAAGATGTAAGTTTTGTAGAAGCAGGTGATGTTGCAATTAACATTATCTTTCTACTTGCAGTTAAATTTAATTGGTCCCCACTGGTTTGATGGCTTCTTGAGTAGAGTAATACAGCACCACCTCGGGTACCTGAGCAGCTTTGAAAACTTTCATCGGGGAAGGAGCAGAAGGAGTGAGCGTGCTGTATTCAACCTCATTGTCAGTCCAAGGAGCACAAAAAATAATGGTGCTGTTATCAGCAAGAGCTGTAAAGGTGAAATCGACAGGAACAGCTCAATTAATAGTGGAAGCAGCTTTCACAATGAGGTTTGTACATGTTTTAGTACTAAGTTGCTGATATTGTGCAAGATAAGAAATGATAAAAATAGCAGTATTAGTAGGTTACAGTCATTCAGAACTTATCAAATGTTAAAGGCACAGTATAATGTAAAAGTGATCTATAGTATGTATAGTATGTATGTATAGTATCTATAGTATGTAGAGAAAGTTGGAAGCTCTTCTGCCATGGCCATCCCCTGGTGGGAGCTCCTAGGAGCAGGCGTCGATGAAATGAATGAATGATGAATATGTATGTATTTTTGTCCAGTTGTGGCAGTACTATCATTACATTTACACATAAAAGGACAAAATAGAACTTTTTATGGAGTTTTGAGATTTCAGATTACAGCACTATTACAGCACTTTTTCCATCATCAAATGTTCTTGTAATGATGAATGTCTATCCATGTTTCAGGGACTCTTGAGGTTTTCACCTCCATGGAATGGCACACTGAGCAACACAAAGCTCTGTCTCCTGGAGCACTATGCCACCACCCTCAACCTCACTCCTCCAGTCACTGCCTTCTCCTGGTGGAAAGTGTGCTCCAGGGTATGTGTGATTGAAAGGGCCTTTCTGGGCACCCGCCTCATAGCTCTACAAGGCTACCTCAGGGAAGGAAGGTACTCGTGCATTGAAAGAGAGGTAAATTGAATGAATTTCATTTAATGTATGGATAATTCCTTAACCCGGTAGCAGCGACGGGCCAAATTTGTGGCTTTACCGTGTAGCAGCAACAGGCCAAATTTGTGCCATGATTTAAATCCCCCAAAATAGATGATACATAAACTGATCACAAATGCTTTGATATATATTATGGAGTGATTTATGTGAGTGATTTTTTTCTCATTTTTCTCTCTTTGAGGGACCATCAAGAAACATGATCCACGCTCCTACCAGGTTAATTATGTTTCATATCTATACCAGATGTTTAAATTGTCTATTTTATAATTTATACATACACATCATTCATGTCTTTTAATCAAAGAGTTACAAACTTTCTGCATTAGTGGTTGATTGAATTTGACTTTTTTGGACTCTTTTGAACTTTATTTTGAATTCACTTTTAAAATTCATGATGCTGATCTCTCTCTCTCTCTCTCTCTCTCTCTCTCTCTCTCTCTCTCTCTCTCTCTCTCTCTCTCTCTCTCTCTCTCTCTCTCTGTATATATATATATATATCTATATATATATTTGTCTATAAATTTATATATATATATTTATATATATATTTATTTCACACACACACACACACACACACACACACACACACACACACACACACACACACACACACACAGGTTGAGAATTCTTTATCCGAAATTCCGAAATCCGGAGGTTTTTTTAATACTGATATGACTTTTTTTTTTTTTTTTCCGCCACCTCACGGGTGGGGACACGGGCCATGATTTATGTAGGCTATCAGGGTCAAGCGCATACGTCCCTCCAAGGAGGGACCACAGACCCTTGCCGCGGGGTGACGGAGGGGAGGACGCCGATAGACCGATCGGTTGACGTCACCCTAGCCGACTAAGTCGGTCTTTCGATGAGGACTGGCATGTCTCTTTATATAGGTACAAGTCGAAAGCCTGAACGTGGGTTCCTTTTCTTCGCTGCAAGATGAGAGTGCTCAAAGTGGAAAACAATGGGAACAGTCTCAGTTAGGGTTGCCACCTTGAGCAAAAAAAAATTTGGAATGCAACATCCCATTCTCCAATACAGAACGAATCCATATTCTAAGGAACGGGTGGTAACTCTAAAATTTCTCAAGCCTGCCATGACTGCCAGCCAATGCCAGCTGCTGGTGAAGGCAGGAGGAAGAGGGGGAGGGACGTTACGATGCGTATTTTACACGTATTTCAAGACGACCCTTGACAAACATAATTTTATGGACTGGTTTTGTGGTTCACCGAAAAATGCGCTCGATCACTACAGTTTTAAAATATTGAATTTTATCTCCTTAACCATTCAGGCAGCCAAATACGGAACAAATGGCGCACGTAAAGTTAGGTTTGGTTAGTTTAAATTTACGTGGCACGCAGTGTGGGGCGGCGGAAATACGTAACGCAGCGCAGGACGGGACATGGGGGCGCTGGCTGTCCAGCTTTGGAGGAATAATACATGGAGTGGCCCTCAGCGGGTCGCTCTTCACTGTGAGGTGAAGCAAGAGGGTAGGGGGGCCGGAGCTTAGCTGGTGGGCGGAGCTAGCAATTCCACCCTAAACACTGCATTTCTCACTCCCAGACCATCGGCGTAAATGAGCTTGTCTGCCTTATTTCTTCCACATATCATATAATTTAGTTATTCAACTGCTGCAGTAAATGCACTAAGGATGTATGTGAGGTTTTAATAGAAAAACACCAGCATTTCCTTGTCTTTATTCCGTAGAAGCTAAGAAGAAATGTTCCACACCCGCCTTGATCCCCCATACTTCCTCTGTATAATGTTCATTATATATATAATGACCATGGTCTTATAATGTAGAAGCATGTACAGCCTTCTATGTAGAGCGTCTCAGATTTGATCAAAACTCACTACGAGTAAACAGCAGGAAGTATTGGGGCAGCAATTAAGGCACCAATTACTGAGAAGGGTTGGTTATATGTTATTAGGGAAAGAAATGATTGTGGAGTGGCGAAAATGGCTTGATCACCAGAGATAAAAAAAAAAGAGACTTACAAGAGTGGAATAAATAACAGAAGATAACTCCTGTAAGAGAGAGAGAGAGAGAGAGAGAGAGAGAGAGAGAGAGAGAGAGAGAGAGAGAGATTTACATAGATTTACATAGAAAATCAGACCACACAGACCCCATGGTCCAGACTAGGTGGTCTGTCCTTAAACCTAAGTGATTTTACATTAATCAGATGGCTCCAAAACGTTGCTTTTCTACTCTAGTTAATATTAAGTTCAAGGAAGTGACGGTCGAGCTTGTTTTTAAAGGAGTCAGTCGTGTTACACTGGACCACTGATGGTGGGAGCTTATTCCATTCTCGCACTACAATGTTGGTGAAGAAAAATTTGGTGCAGTCTGAATTTACTTGTTTACATTTGAGTTTTGTGCCATTGTTCCTCGTTCGCAAAGTGTCATCGATCATAAACAATTTTATTCTGTCTACATTCGTGAAACCATTAAGTATTTTAAAACATTCGATCAGTTTTCCTCGGAGGTGACGTTTCAAGAGAGAACATGTTAAGGGTGGAAAGCCTTTCTTCGTAGGATTTGTTGCACAAGGAAGGGATCATTTTTGTTGCTCGACGCTGAACACCTTCTAGTTTAGCAATGTCCTTTGCATGGTGGGGAGACCAAAACTGTACCGCATATTCCAAGTGGGGTCCGACTAAACTATTGTAGAGCGGAAGTATTACATCTTTATTTTTGAATAAAAAGTTTCTTTTAATGAAGCCCAACATTCTGTTCGCTTTATTTGCTGCATCGATGCATTGATGTGAGAATTTGAGGTTTGACGCAATTTTAATCCCCAGGTCCTTAACGCATTGAACACTTGTGAGTTTAACGCCGCGTATTTCGTAATCGAACTTCTTATTTTTTGTTCCAACTTGAAGGACCTGGCACAAAGAGAGAGAGAGAGAGAGAGAGAGAGAGAGAGAGAGAGAGAGAGAGAGAGAGAGAGAGAGAAATGAGGGAAAATGATAATAAGAATAAGACTGAGAATGAGAGATAATTAGAATAAGAATGAGTCAGAGAGAATGATAATGAGAATGAGAGAATGATAATGAGAGATAAAGAATGAGAGAAAATGAGAATGAGAATGAGGGAGAGAGAAAGAATGAGAATGAGAGAATGAAGATGAAGGGTAATGATAATGAGAATGAGAGAGAATGAGAATGATAATGAGAATGAGAGAGAGATAATAAGAAATAGAGAATAAGAATGAGAGAGAATGAGAATGACAGAATGAGAGAGAGGGAATAAGAATGAGAGCGAATGAGAGATCGAGAGAATGAGAATAAGGGAGAATGATAATGAGAATGAGTGAATAAGAATAAGAGAGGTAATGAGAATGAGAATGAGACAGAGAGAATGAGAATGAGAATGAAAGAATGAGAATGAGAGAATGTGAAAGAAAGAATGAATGTGAGAGAGAGAGAGAGAGAGAGAGAGAGAGAGAGAGAGAGAGAGAGAGAGAGAGAGAGAGAGAGAGAGAGAGAGAGAGTATGTGCCATGGTTGAAGGCGCGACTTGGTCCTACCAATTGCACTTATTTCACATGTTTTGGAAAATAACTTTGTACTCATAGCATTCCTGATAGCACTCAAAGACCTCTAGATTCCAGCAATTTGATCTGTTTGTGTGTAAAAGCCATGGAAAAGGAATTACAGATGATTTCCTTGAAATTAATACTAGGCAATCATTTGCATTCTTTTGTGTCGCTTTATTTCCATCCCAGTTTTCTCGCCTCTTACGTAATGTTTTGCCACAGAAATCATTGTATCTTACCGAAGAAATGTTATGCTGTCATCCTTGCCTCTGTGGGTGCGACCAAAGGCAGAGCAAGCCAGCATGGGGACAAAATGTTGAGGTGTGTGGGTGTCGCGCGTTCAGCCAATAGGGCAATGTTTTGGGTGGAATAGAGTATTTTCACTCACGTGACCTTGTGACGTTTTCATGACATCACGAAGTAAACATGGCCGCCACGTGTGGCAGTCTATCCTTGCTGGGGGACCAGTGAGTGAGTGAGAGACCGTGCCTCGTTGGGGGATCGTAGGAAATAGAGTACTCCAAATATTATTTTTCGCTCTTTGTGCTGGACAGGACTTATTATGAGAGGATGGTCACTTAAGTCAGACTTAGTTGTCTTAAAATACGGCATCCTGAGGAAATACTGTCTCTACTCCGTTCACCTTGCCACGTTGGTATTTTAGGCACGTGGTTAAACGATAAACTTGAGTGTTTATCTGCCTTATTTCCACACCCAATAACAGCAAAGATATGGCATTTCTATTCTCAGATGGGTCACAAGTACGTGCCGTTAACACCACAAAATGAGGCTAGAAACTCGCGTCCCTATCACTCCAGTGCCCATGATATCTCCCCACACGGTCTCCCAATAACAATCGGGCTTATTCCGCGAACCCAGAATGCACCGTGGCCATGACGGCATGGATTGGTGTGACGTCAATCGAAACATGGGCCGCGGCGGGGAGGGGGCGGAGCCAAGCTGGCTTCATTTCTGTGACGTCATGCCCCCTCCTTGTATTCCTCCTCCAAGGGTCCAGCCAGTGTTGCGAGAAATACCTCTTCGCAAAAATAAGTCGCTCTGCTGTTCAATACGCATGCACACTTGGGGAATACACAGCAGGAAAAACATTAATTTGTCTGGTTTCATTCTAGTTTGTCCACTTGGGATATTTGTGAGTGGTGAGTGAAATACAGAAACAGTAAGCAAGTTGAACTTCAGTGAGCTATTATGCGGCTGCGGCAGCGGGCGGCGGCGGGTGCACAACAGTGATTTCCGGAGAAAAATACTATCCATAATAAACAGCATCATATTTTGTCCAGAAATAAGCAGTCAGCATCTTGAAATTAGTAGGCTACCCTGGCGCCACTATAAAACACTCGCCTGCGCCAGAACGGGCTGGGCCGACCCAGAGCCGACCATCAGGCCCCACCTGGAAGAAGCCTTGGGCCGACCATCAGGCCCCACCTGGAAGAAGCCTTGGGCCGACCATCAGGCACCACCGGGAAGATGCCTACCGGCGCAATAGGCAACAACGTAAAAAAAAAAAAAAATAAATATATATATATATATATTCCGATATATATATATATATATATATATATATATATATATATATATATATATATATATATATATATATATATCTATATATATATATATATATATATATATATAGATATATATATATATATATATATATATATATATATATATATATATATATATATATTTATATATATGTGGACAGCTAGATAGGTATATAATATGTATGGAAATATAACAGTTACTCTGTGTGAACGTTGATTCCAGGAGATCAAGAGCTCGTTAAAACTGTGGATACAGGCTGAAATTGATGCACTAAAAAATCTCACAACATTTTTCCCAGCTTCCTCCAAGGCTGTGTCGTATGCACAACTCGAGGGCATTGTCAGGTAGGTGCTTACAACTTGAAAACTGAAATGTGATAAATTTTCAATGTTGCATATATTATGTCTTAATTCAACAAGGCAGGAACTGGTGTAGCCTACATATATTGGAAAATAGCAATATACTACTTTATTAATTCCTAATTAAATATATCACAATAATGCCTCATCTGAAGTCCTGATGATCTTCACAAATGTGACACCTCAGCGATTGGATCATGTCTGTTTTGATTCTTCCGTACACATGACCTGCTGTGTTGAGCTGACTTACAACAAAGTAGTCCATGCTTTCATTGTGTAAAAACCAGTCCACCAACATCAAAATTAGTAAACTAATTTAATCATCATATTGCATCTTTTTTGCAAAGAATATCACCTTTAAAATCAAACTGGGAACATTATGATACTTTGAGAAATGGCACAGTGTTTGTAGTGTGATACCCGTCACCTTTCACCATATGGCATGTTTCAGGAATTTCAATGCAGTTGAAAATGATGAGATCACCAGACAGCTTAATGTGTTCCCAAATGAATCTCCAGTAAGTCAGCTGATCTATGATTCTCTAATGGAATTTTCAAAAGTTTGGTAAGCACCTTTTACTAAATTATCTTCACCCACTAAATCTGTTTTTGCTAAGATTTTTAACTTCTCCTTTGTTCCTTTATATATTGTGAAATATGCTTAGTATGACAACATGTTTATTATGCTATCAGCCTTGCTCAAGTTACTGTGACCTCTGGAATTCTCAGTTGAAGTGACCTGGAAATCCCATAAATCTGCAGGTGGGAATCGTGCCTCAAGACCAAAGGACGCAACTCTCATAATGCAAATGGAGACCAGCAGCTTGTGTTTGCTGTGAGCGTGGCCGGGGAAGTCTATGCTTTCCTGGCTGATGTGTGCAACTTCTACCATGGTGTGTTTTACAGGTAAACCATTTTCTTTGCTTCATTGTACAAGAACATTGTCATGAAAATTGGAGCATGTATTCGAGGTATGTTATTGTTCTTTTATCTTATATGAATGAGAATATTACATTTTTATCATTATTTTTTATTGAAGTAGGTACATAGATAGTATTTACATAATATTTGAAGTTATAATAGAAAAGATCATCATCAGTGTATTCAACTGTTTCCTGTAAGCAGTGTATGGAGGGATAGCAGTAGTTTTGTTGTTTCACCAGATGTCCTTTTCTTTTCCTTAGGGATGCAATAAATATGTTCTTTTGAATTAATATCAAGAATCCTGCACTTCCTTTCATTTACAGTACTAATGTGTTATCTTTTGCCATCAGAGAGGCCAATATATCCTTCCTGAAACTGACTTACATACTCTTAACAACGGAGCTCAGCGCTCGTGTACGGCCCCTCCTCAACCATATCTACAGATCTTCCACTAAAAAGAAGTTTAGTGATGACCTTAGATGCCGCGAGCCAGACAGGTATTCCCTAGAGTCTGGGACCCCTGTGTGGCAGCTCTACAAGAAGTGTGAAATCATTGAAAATGAGTTGAGTGACAGCCCAAAATTAGTTATTTTCATTTCTTTTATTCTTATTTACCATCTCCTTTTCTTTCTCTCTTTTACATATCATATTGTTTGCATATGATTAGAATTATATTGAGTCAGCAGCATATTAGCCAATAAAGTTTAGTCACCTATAGTAGTCATGTAGCCACATCTAAACTTCCTTACGTTTAGATATTTTCTAAGTAATTTTGTATGCTATCTTTTATATGATGTTTTCAAGGAATTTCTTTCATGTGATAAGTAGAATGTTACTTGAACATTATTTCTCAATTGCCATTACACGTAATTAAAGCTGGTAAGTCTAAACTTGGTGTCACCCAGTTACTGCTCTTTAGCTTCAGCTTTAGACAGCAACATAGGCTGTGCTTTAGAAATATGAGTCTTAAATTCAAGTTCTAAATGCTGACACTTCAGATGATGTACAAGTTATATTTGGCTTATAAATTTTCATTTCAGGATAGGAAGAAATCTTCCAGAGGAGGTGCAGAAAAAGTCTGGTCTCCAAAGCTATCACCATTGGTTCCTTGGAGGCATTGAGAGGTGGATGGAACGGATCTTTGTCCGCACCAAGGCTGTCATGGCAGAAGATATTGAAAGAGATGACATGAAAACTAATTCCTTAGGAGTTAGCACTTCTGCAGTGGAAGCAAAATCAAACTTTAAGATTGTAAGTATGAGTAATGCACACAAAGTTAGTGTGATATATCTTTGAAGAACTGGGTAACTTTTTGCAGTGTAATGGCAATGGAGCTTGAATTTATATTTAGTATTCGGTAATATATTGACGTCTTTTATAATGACACTGACTTTTTTATCAGCTAAAAACCTCATGGCAGAAGTTGTCATGGCCTGAAGATGTGGAGGTGGATAAAGTAGTGAAACCACTGCTGCACAACCTGTGTGGACTGGGTCCTTACTTTGCAAGGTTGGTGATCGAAAAGCTGGCATCAAATCTGGAGGGAGAAGCAGCGAGAGATTTGACTTTTCTTTCAGAGCAGGTATAGCAATAGTAACATGTAGGTTGCTTCTTTGGTTGAAAAATCCAAATACAAAAGAATATTTGGATTTTAATATTTTGCTTCATTTCAGAGTTGCATTGGATTGAACAACATTCAGTATTTGAGAAAAGAAATTGAAGCTGTTCCAGAATTCTTTGAGTTGAGCAACACTGATGAAGGAAGCGAACCTGTGGTCACCAAAACTTCCTCAGAGATGGAAGGGTCAGTGTTGCATTATATGGATGGTGTCATTGCAAAAGTGAGTTGTATTTTCAGGCTTTACTTTTCATTTTATAATAAAATTTCTCTTAATGTTCTGTGTGTTCATACATCAAACTAAAAGTTTGCATACTCAGTAATTAACATATTGTTTTATCATGTCTTCCATTGTATTAGTGTCTTTTCATATGTTGAAAAAATTAAATTCCTAAATCTACTTTAAAGTTTTGATCATGTCGAATCTTTGTAGTGTTATGTTTGTTGTGTTTCAGCTGAGGCCCAGTTTGTATGGATCTGTTAAGGCTTCCTGTGACTCTGGAGATGAATACCACCTCCTGCATGAAGTTCTGGAAAAAGAGTTGTTTGTTCTGAGACAAAAGTTGGATGATGCAAACTTTGGAGCATTCATTCTGAAGATTTGGAATGCTCTCATTGCTATTTTCAGCAGAATTGTAGAGATCAATTGTGTTGTGAGTAATCACTTTTATCCCCTAAGAGTTTTAAGTTTGTAGGAGAAAACCTTATGTGGATATTATTTTAATTTGTTTACATGGTTACTTTGGTTAATATAAAGGAAGATAGTGCTGTTAAAATAAATAAGATACAGTTATATGCATGTTTAGTGTCTCCATAGTTCATTGGTAAGCATGCCCAACTACAAATCTTTGGGCATAGGTTTGAATCCCAGCCCAGGCAGTTGGCACACAGCCCACCCAGCTGCTCATCCTTCCTCAGGATGGTCGATAAATGGGTACGTGGGGAAACCTGGGGAAGGTAAACTGTGATAGCCCAAATATCACACTGGTCCTGCATCTTGGAGCAATGGGTTCTCACCCACCACAGGCTCAAAGGCCAATGCAGTGGAAATGTGAACCCATCCACGTGCAGCTAATAGCGTATGCTTCCAACTTTACCTCTACCTTTATATGCATGTTGAATTTTATCTATAATTTTTGTGTCCTCAGAATCACAATGCTGAGTACTTCAAGGGTGTGTTCAGGGTGCTGCAGGCCTGCTGGCACTTCTTCATGCCTGCAGATTGCACTGGACTGGACCCCCAGCAGCAATATACAGACGGTTGGTTGCTAGTATCTGTACGGGCTGTGAACTCTTTTCATAAATTTGTCAGTTATTCAAACTATCAATGATACTTCCATGTTTTAAACTAAGGAGCTCTTAATTTGTTTGTCTCTTTAGTAACAGCATTTTATTGTTTCAGTTGTAACTTTTTTTTTATTAAATTTTGTACTCTGAGTCAAGATGGACCTTATATCATTAAGAAGTGGTCTTTCCCTGTTAACTACCCTCCCTCAATCCTGCCCTCATACACTCACTCCACAAAGCCATCCTCTTGCATTCCTATCGTGTGTCCAAACCTCCAAGTACCACATTTCACCCATTCAAGAACTCTACACTTACTTCCTTTGCTGTTACTTCCATACCAAATTCTTATAAACACCTTCATTACCTTCTCCATCTTACTGTGATACAACACATGCACCTTTTATAGAGCTCTTTGTGACAGCATAATTGCCATTCTACATTCCACATCCATATCTCTGATGCATATGACAGAGTTAGGAGGAGGGTACTTCTCCTTATACCTTTAGTAAGGTTTTACTATGGCCCACAGCATACCAGGCACTTGAAAAGACTCTGAACAACTTGAAGCTACCAACAGAGTCCCTCATTACCAAGTACTACAAAGAACGCCACGATGAACTGCAGAGGGCCCACTCCTGTGTCGCTGAGCTGTCGGTGAGGGTGAGTGCTCATGGGGCTCAGTGCACGGCTACATCACTGGGAAATACGACCAAGGAGAATCATGGTGCTACCTTTATTTCCTGAAACACTTGCATGGGAGCATTTGTTTGTCTCAGTGCAAGTTGTTTATTTTTTACTAATGTGCTGCATGTATGTTGGGATTTTTGTTTTTATTTCCCCCCATATCTTGTCACTGTCCATCTGTTTGTCAGTTTGTTTGTCTGTCTTACCATTGCCAAAATATCTAAATAATGATTGGCATACAGTCACCAATTATGCAGGAGAACATCCACGGCTGAATATCTCAAACTGGTAAAAGTCCAATAAAAACTGACCGAATGATGGTGAACAAATTATAAAAACAGAATGAATCACTTGGTGCCTACATGGAAACCCCCACCTGTGCTCCGAGGGCATGGTTGTGTGCGTATTTACTTTTTTTTTTTTTTTTTTTTTTTTCACATGAACTATGCTCATGGGGTCTTGTCTCTTGAATCTGAATTGGTCAAACTTAACTTTAAGCTTTTTCAATTTTTGGGTTTGAAACACCTCTTTATCCCAGCTGTTCTAGTGATCAGTGCACCTATTGGGAAAGCCATATTTCTTGATATCTTAAATATTGTCAATCTCCACTTCTTTTCATGTCTCTTAGTTGCTTTCCTTCCCTTTGTGTATGTGTATTTTTTTTGTATTTTTTTTTTATTTATTTATTTTATTTTTTATTTTTTTTACAACAAAGGAGGCAGCTCAAGGGCACAAGAAAACGGAAACAATAATAAAAAAAATGCCCGCTACTCGCTGCTCCTAAAAAAGAATCAGAAGAGGTGGCCGAAAGAGAGGTCAATTTCGGGAGGAGAGGTGTCCTGATACCCTCCTCTTGAAAGAGTTCAAGTCGTAGGCAGAAGGAAATACAGATGAAGGAAGGTTGTTCCAGAGTTTACCAGCGTGAGGGATGAAAGAGTGAAGATGCTGGTTAACTCTTGCATAAGGGGTTTGGACAGTATAGGGATGAGCATGAGTAGAAAGTCGTGTGCAGCGGGGCCGCAGGAGGGGGGGAGGCATGCAGTTAGCAAGTTCAGAAGAGCAGTCAGCATGGAAATATCGATAGAAGATAGAAAGAGAGGCAACATTGTGACGGAATTTAAGAGGAAGGAGACTATCAGTAGGAGGAGGAGAGCTGATGAGACGAAGAGCCATAGACTCCACTCTGTCCAGAAGAGCTGTGTGAGTGGCGCCCCCCAACACGTGAGATGCATACTCCATACGAGGGTGGACAAGGCCCCTGTATATGGATAGCAACTGCGTGGGGGAGAAGAACTGGCAGAGACGATACAGAACGCCCAACCTCGAGGAAGCTGATTTAGCGAGAGAGGAGATGTGAAGTTTCCAGATGAGATTTTGAGTAAAGGATAGACCGAGGATGTTTAGTGTTGAAGATGGTGATAGCTGAGTGTTGTCGAAGAATAGGGGATAGGTGTTTGGAAGATTGTGTCGAGTTGATAGGTGGAGAAATTGAGTTTTTGAGGCATTGAAGGACACAAGGTTCCTTCTGCCCCAATCGGAAATGATAGCAAGGTCTGAGGTTAAGTGTTCTGCAGCCTCCAGTCTGGAGTCGTGCACTTCCTGTTGAGAGGGTCTTCTATTGAAAGAAGTTGAATAATGCAGGGTGGAGTCGTCGGCGTATGAGTGGACAGGACAGTTTGTTATGGAAAAAAGATCATTGATGAATAACAGGAAGAGAGTGGGTGATAGGACAGAGCCCTGTGGAACACCACTGTTGATAGGTTTAGGGGAAGAACAGTGACCGTCTACCACCACAGAGATAGAACGGCCGGAAAGGAAACTGGAGATAAAGGAACAGAGAGAGGGATAGAATCCGAAAGAGGGCAGTTTAGAAAGCAAAGACTTGTGCCAGACTCTATCGAAGGCTTTCGATATGTCTAGCGCAACAGAGAAAGTTTCACCGAAACGGCTAAGAGAGGATGACCAAGAGTCAGTTAAGAGAGCAAGAAGATCGCCAGTAGAACGCCCCTTGCGGAACCCATACTGGCGATCAGATAGAAGGTTAGAAGTGGAAAGGTGCTTTTGAATCTTCTGGTTAAGGATTGATTCAAAAGCTTTAGATAGACAGGAAAGTAAAGCTATAGGGCGGTAGTTTGAGGGATTGGAATGGTCACTCTTCTTAGGCACAGGCTGTACAAAGGCATACTTCCAGCAGGAAGGAAACGTAGATGTTGATAGGCAGAGATGAAAGAGTTTGACCGGGCAGGGTGTCAGCACGGAAGCACAGTTTTTTAGGACAATAGGAGGCACTCCATCAGGTCCATAAGCCTTCTGAGAGTTGAGGCCAGAGAGGGCATAGAAAACATCATTTGGAAGAATCTTAATAACAGGCATAAAGGAGTCAGAGGGGGGATGAGTTGGAGGAATATGCCCAGAATCGTCCAAGTTGGAGTTCTTACAGAAAGTTTGAGCGAAGAGTTCAGCCTTAGAGACAGATGAGACGGCAGTGCTGCCGTCAGGGTTAAGGAGAAGAGGGAAAGAGGAAGAAGTGAAATTGGAGGAGGTATTTTTGGCTAGATGCCAGAAGTCATGACATTTTCTATTGATAAAAGAAGTTTTGGTAAGTCGGAGAATAGATTTGGCACGATTCCGGGCTGAAATGTAAAGGTCATAGTTAGCGGGAGTTCGAAGGCTCTGGAACCTTTTGTGAGCTGCCTCTCTATCTTTAATAGCACGAGAACAAGTATGATTAAACCAAGGCTTTTTAGCATGCTCATCCCTATACTGTCCAAACCCCTTATGCAAGAGTTAACCAGCATCTTCACTCTTTCATCCGTCACGCTGGTAAACTCTGGAACAATCTTCCTTCATCTGTATTTCCTCCTGCCTACAACTTGAACTCTTTCAAGAGGAGGGTATCAGGACATCTCTCCCCCCGTATTTGATCTTGCTTTTGCCCACCTCTTGTTTCTTTTTAGGAGCAGCGTGTAGCGGGCTTTTTTTTAATATTGTTTTCTTTTTTTGTGTGCCCTTGAGCTGCCTCCTTTGTTGTAAAAAAAAAAAAAAAAAAAAAAAGTAGAGAAAGAACGTGGAATGTATGCCTCCATTCCAGAGACAATCACCTCTGAGATGTATGTTTTTAATGTCATGTGCATGTAGCTTTCTTTAGAGAGCATGCTGAACTTCTTTGGTGTTAAAGGAGACATGGACTGTGAGGATACTGGAGGGTCTTTAGTAGCCTTGCAGCACCCCTCACTCCCCACCAATGGCTCATGTCTGTTGTAGCAGGTGTCTAGTTGCCTACTCCCTAGATTAGTTTTGAGATATTGCTCTTTCTGTCTTGATATTGGGAAACTTTTCTCCTTTAGGCCTTTCATCATTAGAAGTGGGGTAGAAGGAATCATGATAAACCTGTTTTATTTAGGCATTCTCGCACTTGTCTTCCAGAGGCAATTTTGACAATGGCATAATTTTCTCCCCAGCCATTTTTCATGAAAAGTGGGAAGCTGGTCATAGAAATCATCATGGTGAAGAATAACATCAGCTCCTCAAGGAAGCCGCCTAACACTCAGGTGGCAGTCACGTTGGTGCCGAATGATTTGTTCCGTGGGGTCCTGAACGCCAAGACAAAGGTCCAGCGAAAGACTGCAACTCCGCAATTTGAGGAAATATTTGAAGTGTAAGTTAGCTTTTCTCAGTGGAGCCATTTGTCATTCATTCAGATTAAAGTACAGAAGTGTCCCAAATATAGGGGTTAAAGAAGGATGTAAAGGAAATCTGAGCTAGATAATTACCATCATTATATGGAAATACATTCTGTCCAAACCAGTGTCAGGCCGTGGCCAGCCGCTGCCAGTGCCCCTCAGGAGCCTGCTGCTGCCATGGAGCTACACATAGAAAAGTTACACACAAACAAACAAAATGTCTAGCTAATTGGAAGAAGGCAGTGCCCTGATAAACATTTTTTGTTGTCACAGTTGTGCAACAAGGATTAATTTACTCTTTGAATTGATGAAGAACAATTTTACTTTCAGCACCATAAATCCAACTGATCCTGGAGTAAGGGCCGGCTTCCTCCAGTTCTTGCTCAGGTCCCACTACCTGCTGCAGAGTGAGGTCATCGGAGAGGCTCTGTTGCCCCTGGAAAATATTCCTTCTGTGGACACACCAAAAGCCAGTGACATCAAGAACAAATGCTTGAAAATGAACATGCCAAAAAGTAAAGTTGGTAAGTTTTGAAAGATGTTACATTTCATATCATCATCATCACCATTCATCATCATTGTACTTTTCTGTGTGATCAGAACCCTCTTTCAAAGCTTTGGTGGGTGCCCAAGAAATAATGAGAATAGTTGTGTATATTTTCACTTTGTTGAATATGCTACAGATGAGAATGTCCAGGAAAACAGGATATAAAATGGAATACACTGTATTATGATACCTTCAAATATTAACAAGTTTGAAAGGTTTATTGTTACTTGTATTTTTGCAGATTATGAAGCAGCTAACGCTCTCAAATACAGAACCTGGGATAGAAGGGCACAACTGTTCCTGCAAGTAAGTCTGCCGAGTCAATTTCATCAAGATTTTATTTTTTGTAACACGTCCAAAAACACCTGAAAAATATTAGAAGATACAAGATATTAATTTTACTTATATGAAGCATATTACTTTACCTCAGAAGTCAGGATTAAATTCAGAAATCATTTAAAAGAAATCATCTGTGACCTGTTGAGCCACATGGATTGGATTTTACTTCACTGATTGTACAGCTTAGGTGTCAAAAGATGAGAACCATGATATGAGGTGTCCAGAAACAAAGGGGCAGCCATGCTATTTTTATAGTTTTCAGTTGTGGGTACTGTCATGCGTGTGTAGCCCTCCTCTGCTGAATGGTATAGGTAGCAGAGGGAAAATCAACCATCTGGAGGGTGTACTGAGGGATCAAGACAGAGCGATATAAACAAAGTTGGGAAACATTAAACCTAATTATCATGAAAATTACTTTTGGTATGGATGACCCTTTAATTCTAGATGCCTCATGTGACTGCTGCTTAATATATTTACTTATTCTTCTTCTTTTTCTTCTCGTTTAACATCCTTATTTTCCCTTATGGGGTTGGACGGGCTGTGAGTCTCTCCCGCCCTTGATGATCGTATACCCTCTCCTCTCTGATGTTCATCCTTCTCATGTCTTCCTTCACATAGCTTTATATATTTACTATTTTATACAAACCATTCCAGTTGGTATTTATATCAGGAAAGAAGGTACCCTGGAAAACTGAACTGATGTACGAATAAAGAATACTCATGATCTATATTCTCAGTGTTAAAGCATAATTTTTTCCCTTATATGAATATTGATGGAAATGATTCATATATGTTGGCATTCAAACCTTATGAACTATTAATAATTTAGTTTTTTATTTTATTTCAGAGGATGTCTTTGAGAAATTGAGGGACTGAGATTCCTGAAAAAGATTTGAAAGTACCAAAGATATATATGGCTTTATCATCAGCAGACCCTATTGTAATTGATGCAAAACTCACCGTGCAAGAAAAACTGTGATAGTCTTACCTGATCTAGTTTATGAAAATGTCAACACAAGAGCTTTCAAGTCTAAGCTGCAGCAATAAGCTGGCAGCTGAGTCCAGGATCTTTTTTTCTGTCTGTGGGCTAGGCAGAAATGGAAGCTTCTCTCATAGAGGTAAGATATATAGAATGTGATACACATATTGGTTGTGAACTATGTATTTGTAAGATGGTAGTCAGCAATATTAACATGTAGACTTGTAGTATGTAGATGTAGTGTGCATATTTAGGGTCATTTTGTAAGCAGAAGTGGGCCAAGAGTGAATGAGCTGCAAAAAGTAGAAGAGGAGTTTAATGGAAATGAGGTACAGGGGGGTCGCCTGATATGCGAACTTGGGATATGTGAACCACCTCATATGCGACCTCCTTCCTCCCTCCCTCCCCCCCTTGGGGGGTGGAGCACGTGGGAGCGGTGACTTGACTCGGTAGTCAGAGAAAAGTTTTTTTTTCATTCATTTCATGTTCCCGACTTCGCTAACATCCATTTCCTACCAAATAATGAACTTGCTGTTACTCACTTCCCGAAGGAAGGGAAATAAACAATGGCGCAATCTGGCAACTCTACTCTGTGAGACGGCTCCACGTGTTCTCTTCATCAGTACGTCTAAAGCAGCTATTGCTCTCACAAGCTGTGTCTGTGCTATGTGCAAGCTAGCCTGTGGGCTATTGTTGTTGCTGTTGTTGTTATTATGGCGCCTCCAAAGAACTCGAAAAAGCAGTTTATTACGTTGGTAAATGTGGCTGACCGCCCATATACCATTATTTACATGCTTTTTAAGGTTCCTAATATGCGAATTTGCGATATGCGAGGCTTTGAACCGCCCATATTCTCGCATATTAGACGACCCCCCTGTATATTCATTCTTAGCAGGTGTCACCAGTGATAGGGTCATAGGACCCACGAAGCTTGAGCTATTCTCTCAATTATCGTAAATTACCTGTGTTTCTCTGGGACTTCCAACAATTACACTTCAATATAATAAGTGACACTATTGTTGATAAGAATATAGCTGATCATTTTCGTTGTTTTATTTATTGGTAAACGAGAGAAAATATAAATGCTGTCCGGCAGCCTCTCCTCATCCAAAATCGTTCTTGTATGAAAGACCTGTGAAATCAAGCAGATATGAGCTTTTGAAAAATATTATTTACATTACATTGCTTTGGGTGCATCGGTGTCGCCTTTGGTGAAATTTATCAAAAACATTTGGGTGCCAGGCATCTCGGCAGAAAGCGACCCTCCTTTGTCTTTTGTCCATGTGTGACACTGGCTTCTGTCCAATAGTATTTCCCTCCACCCACAACTTCTGGCTTTAAACGCCATCACCTTTGACGTGCCCACGTTATAATATGCTGGGAGCGGAAGACGGTGACCTCACTGAGACACAAACAAACTGCCTAACCAGCCTCAATGCCCTAATGTTTTTGATAAATTTCATCGAAGGCGGCACTGATACACCCATGGCAAGTAGGCCCACTCAGCAAATACTGTAATGTAAATAGATTTTTTTTTCAAAAGTCCATTTTTGCTTGATTTCACAGGGCTTTCATGCAAGAACGATTTTGGATGAGGAGAGGCTGTCGGACAGCATTTATATTTTTGTCGTTTACCAATAAATAAAACAACGAGAATGATTAGCTATATTATTATTAATAATAGTGTCACTTATTATATTGAAGTGTAATTGTTACAAGACCCATAGAAACACAGGTAATTTACGATAATTGAAAGAATAGCTCAAGCTTCATGGGCCCTGTGACCCAATACCCGCTGGCTGGCAGGAGACAAACAAACATCAAGAGTCTGCAAGAGGCTGGTAGACCTATTCAAGGCAGCACCTGTGAACCTAACCCCACCCAATCTCATAATCCATTAGTTTATCTAACCTTTTCTCGAATGTATCCATCATATTGGCACTCACAACTTGACTGCCAAGCCTGTTCCACTATACCTGGATGTGTGATAAGCTCTGTGATAGATGATGAAAGTGAAAGAATTTAAAAACATGGAAACAGCTCTAAGTATGGGAACATGGATGGATAAATGAAGGGAAAGCAGCCACAGAGTCAGTCGAGAGAGTCATTAGATGTAGAAATGTAAGCATGGATGCAAAAAGCAGGCTAAGGAATTGTTTAGTTCAGTCAATCTAGAACCCCCTTTCCCAACCCTGGGGTCGACAAGACCTCAAAATATCAAACATGGTGTTAATAATTGTACTAACACATATACAACTAAACTAGTGGGATCACAGTCATGTCTAGAGACACATGATTGGGGTTGCCTGAAAAAAAGGTTGGGAACCACTGATCTAGACCATTGCAGTGTCTCAGGAAAGGATATGGGCATTGGAAATGAGTTACATGGGGAGGGTATGTGGTTTGAAGAGGTGAGCTGAAGTGTTATGGATTGAGATCAAGAAGTGTTGAATGTGAAGTGGTTGAAGGGTTAACTCAAAATTCACTGGGATGGTTGGGCTGTTATGAAAATGCAATATGGTAATTCTTATGAAGAGGGTAAATGACAGTCAAATAATTGGGCAGGGGTTGGTAGGGAAACTACAAGTAAGGTGGATTGATGTGATGGAGAAATACATAGACAGAGGTGGAAAGGGGGATGTAAATGTAGCAAAAAGGGAGTGTATTAACAGGATATACTTGAGACTTCTGCCATGGCCACCCACTCAAGGGAAGTTCCTAGAAGGACCAGGGCATCAGAACTATAGATAGATATTATGTATATCTTACAGTAGCAATAATATAAAAGAATCTCACTTCATTGTTAATACATTTTGTAACCAATTACAGTGTACTTAAAAACAATATGCTTTCATTCATGATTTCTCATATGTCGAAATATCGTCTTATGAATATGATGGGCATTAAATTGATGTAATTATGGTATGAAAACTTAATATCCTGAGAAATACAATAAATATTTTTTTATCAAACTTTGGGTTGTCTCAGACCCATTGGAAGGCTGTGTTACTTCAGGGCAGTAAGTTGTGGCTTTAGAAGGTTGTATCCTTATATTGTAACATGTATCATAATAATTTAATAGTAGATTAACTCTTGTTAGTAATTTGTATTCTGCACCTCTATTTGATTATACCATTGATAAAAAGTAACATTTTGTGCAGTTGTATTATTTACCCTCATAGCTTACCCATTTTTTATTTTAGTGTATAGTACTCTTGTTTGAAGGTGTACTTTATTATTATTATTATTATTATTATTATTTATTTATTTATTTTTAGTTTCACTTATATGCATGAGGATGGAGAACCTTTGCCTGACTACTTGTGCATGCAATGTGTAGTTTACTTTGAATATTAAATTTTGGTTTACTAAATTGGAATGAAAATTATTTTAAAGGTGTTTGTGATTAATATAGTTAAAATTATAAACTATTCTGTCACAAGGGATAGTATAAAGCAAAGTTTACTATATAATATATATTTTGCAATATACAACCCAATCTTACATAGTATTTACTCTGCAAATGCAGGATTTATGTTCTATCAGCCACACATAAGGTATTCCTGCATGATTAATTTCACAAACTGACTCAAGCTTACTCACCAGATTTATTAGAAGGAAGGAATATAAGATGAAGGAGAGGTGAGCAAAGATCCGTGCTTGACCACATGACTTTCTCAGATAAAACACACCTATTGAAGTGGCTTAACTAAAGTGATATTTGCATATGTTTACAAAGTGTATTATGTACTTTTACACTGTTCTTTATATGAATGGTTAAACTAAAAGTTTACCCATCATAATGAATAACATAATACACAGAGTATATTATGTACTTTTGCATTGTTCTTTATATGAATAGTTGAACTAAGAGTTTACCTATCATAATGAAGAGCATAATAAATCACAGATTATGTATTAGGGTTACATGTTCAACCTCAAGAGGTATTTGCCACATGCCAAGGAAGCACTACAGATTGACTTTAACGCCTCGCACCAAACGATTTCTGACTCTCCAAAGATCCTGAAAATATAATAAAATCATATAATTATAATATAAAGAGAAAGTATATTCATTTTTTTATTTGTTAACCATGCTCTTAAGGATTTCTTGCCACAGCACAAAACTTTGCACAAACTTATTTCCAAAACTTGTCATAACTTGCCTTGAAATCTAAGTTTTCAACCCCTCGCTTCCTGGCAAGCTCTTCTACTTCCTTGGCAATGTTCTCCTGGGACGTGCCTCGAACGTCAATGTACTCACACTCAGAGGCAGCGTAGTGGCAGGAAATGGCCTTGCGGAAGTGCTGCAAAGTGTTGCTAATCTTAGCCTACTACCTGACAATAACTGTGACTTTAGATTCATTTCACTACATGTGCTCACAAAATAAAGTATGCCACTATTTTCTGACCCCTTTCTCCTATGACCTTTACTTTCATAATAGTCTTTATCAGTTTCACATCTTTTATTAACTACCCTTCCCCACAATGGTTCTAATTTTGTACTGGCATGTGATTTTTGGACATCACTACCCCCTCCTTTTTTAATGCAGTTACTATCATGTGACAAAACATTCAACAAAGAGTTGATAAGAAGAAAAACAAAAGTCTGTACCTGTGTCTTGTTGTCTCCAGAGCCATGAAGGAGTATTGGGTGGAAGAAGACAGTATCTCCTTTCTCCATAGACAGCATTGTCTTGGGAACATCATCATACCCCTTCACTCCATGGTACATCTTGTTGACACCATTCTAAGTAGGGGAAATCATAGTTAGCCACTGTTTATAAATTAACGTGTCTCCATTAACACTCATGGATGTAGCAGTATATTTACATAATGTGCAGTAGACATACATTATGATATATCAAGGGGGATTAAGATACAAATATTCAATTATTAGCTTACTATCCACTCAGGGTATTCATGAGGCTCCAGGACTCCCTTGTGGGACCCTGGAACAACAAAGAGGCAGCCGTTGTCAGTGTTTATCTTCTCCATGGCAGTCCAGGCACACACGATGCGGTTGGCAGGCCTGTGAACAAAAAGTGGAGGTAAGAACCAAAGACAACCTAAGCTCAAAGTGCAAAGGTTGCACATGATTGATTTTATCATAATGTGAGCAGCAACTCCATTCACCATGTGCTGACACTTCATACATTTAGTTATTGCCTCTATTAACCTCACATATCATAGTTTAAAGTAGACATGGATTTACTAAACTTATTGATATATTTAGCTTTTTTAATAATGTAGCATTATCTGGAGGGGACTAGGTTGTTATTTGGGTGAGGTTACACTTTTTGGTTAGGTGTGTTTCATTGGTGGCCAGAGCAGTGTGAAAATGCAATGCAATGGTTTATCATTTACTTTTGTTCCCCTAGAAAAGATCGATTTCACCCTTTCTTCTCCATTCAAAACCACACATTAGCCAGCCTAGAGCAGAGACCTGAAGGGGAAGTAGTGGAGGTCCTGGTGCATGGGGTGGCGGGAGGTGAGGGTGCCTGGGTCGGGGGGCTTGTTGATGAGCATGGTGTGCATGGCCATGATGTTCGGGCCCGTGAAGCACTCCACATAGTCCAGGACCTGCACACACCATAACCAGCATTGTAATCACCAGTGAGCAACCTTGATACAAACTCAGTTCCATTCACCCCAAATTCTCATACGTCCCATGGCTATCTATGGCTAGCAAACTAATCCAGTAGCACTGTTCTTGCTTATTGGGGCTCATTTTATCTTTATGGCTTTGCACCTGCATCCGCCTTCACCAGCATTATGGTAAACAGTAAACCACCTCTCGATACAAGCCAAGTTCCATTCCCTTGAATTTCACTAATAGTTTACTATTCCTCTGGCTTATTAACTAATTCATAATTACTCATGCCTCCTATCTTTTCATAATGACACCTTATGGGCAAGCACCATATGATCTTTAATGTCTGGTATCAAATGTCATTAAATTGAACTGAAATGAACATATTCCTTACCTGGGGCAGCTGGCAGTGCTCAGAAAGAACTTCATCCCACACAAAGTCCTGAATCTTGTTGACCACTCGCTCCCCAGACACTCCAGTAACTCCTTTGAGGGAAACGTCCTTCATCTTGGTCATGCCGCCTGTCTCCACCCGCCCCTCAACCAGGTCTAGGAATCTCTCCCTGTTTATTGAATAGGTTGAGGATCACAGAGAGAATAAACACTTATTATTACAAAATTACAATGTGTAATAACTTGGAAATAACCTATCAAAGCACTCTGTTAAAATGTGTGAAAAACACACCTGAATCTATCAATTTTGTCAAACTCCACAAGATTTGGAATAACAAGGAAGCCATTCTCTTCGTAGAACTCCCGCTGAGCATGGGTGAGGCGAGGGTTGTCCAAGGTGTACTGGAAGGCTGCCTCATTGCCCTTGCTGAGACCCAGAGAGCTGATGGCCTGTGGGAGCTGACTTAAGAGTGAAGGAAAATGCAGAATCTTCTTGTGCCTCAACTGTGACAGTCAAGGTAAGTAATCAATCTATTCCTGTTTACCTTCTTTTAACATGATGTTTTCCTAACTCAGTTGATATCTTTAGTGTTCAAAGTCATAAAAAGGAATGCTAATGAAAAGCCTCCATATAAGGTAAAAATATATAAGTATTTCAACATTTTTCCCCCATTTCAATACATGTTCCATCTATGTGTATCAATGTAATTTGTCCCTATAAACTACAAAAGTAATAAGTGTTTTAAGATCTATTCAATAGCAGATTCCAAAAGAGGTATGTCTGCAACAGAGCAAACATTTTTTTTTCTTAACATTTCTGCCGTCTTCCTTGGCTCATGCTGTCCCCAGAAGCTCATCTTTGAGCCTCTCGTTTTTAGAGAGAGAATCTAGAGTCCAGACTGATAGGTGGTTTTCAGGACAGCATGTGGGTAGTCTTATGCCACTCAGTGGTAACTGAAAGATCCCAGCTGTGGCAGTGGGCAGGACTCAAACCCGCGTCCTTCTAGATGCAGCAGCGGAACACTAACCACTCAGCCACCGCCTCCCCATGGAAACTAATCCTTTCTATGTTGGTTTTTGGTGGAATTATTCCATATGAAAAAGGGGTGATATTTGGGCCTTGAATGTTTTGTCTCAACTAACAGCTCATATCAGGTTACCATGGACTACAAATGTTACTTTCCTTTCCCAAAAGTTTTGAGGCCATGTACTTGTAAACAGAAGATAAAGGATACAACAGCTGCTTGTTTAGTGCGGCCCAGGTGGCCGAATATTACTTTAATCCGTTCTTCAGCCATGGTGAAGCTGCCTCACATATCTGAAAAATTAAAATACAGGTTTAACTTAGAAAAGTTATAATAGTAGCTGACAAGTTACATAATTTAACAGGTTGAATAATATAACTACAACTGCTGAATTAAAGTTATAAAAACAAGAAGCTCATGCATAATACTGAGACAAAGCACATAATTATATTTCATTCTTTCTATCACAGTGATTACCAGACCCAAAGTAATGTACTGGTTATGTTCAGGTATCCCACCAAAACCAAAACTGCACTATTATCCAATTGTTTTGTTGTGGCACTGACATGTTCATGAAATATTCCATCAAGGCTCACCTCTTCCAAGACAAGCTACAACTCCAGGTGGCACTGTTAGTCTGCTAAATGAGGTCCCTCATCATCATATCAAGTTTATATAACAAAATATAAAGAGTACTTATCAGATAACTTATCACGATCAGCATGTAACATGAAAACAAACAACTGAGGCAGGTGCCAATTACTGTGAATATAAACTTGGTGCATTATTTTTCTAACATTCTTTTTGTGAATGGAACTATGTTGTTGAAACTAATGTTGGGTAGATGATGATTGTGTTGAAGTTATATTGTAAATATCCTCCCTAGCCATAGTATTTGATAACACAGAAGAAAATGACCTACAATATTATAATACAAGGCGGACATTGAACTGCTCATGTGAGTACAGAGTTCAAGTAGGAGAAAGAGAGCATGATATGGGAAAGTCTCTGAAGGTGGTGTTACTTTGTATCTGGATGTAGGTGAAAATATGATCTTGGTGTTTGAAGGAAAAGTGAGCCAGATATTACATTTAATTTAGTTTCCTTAACAGGTGTCTAGAAGAATAACGTTTAATGTTACATTGTAAATGAAGGTGTGGAAAACTGCATTAGTCAAAAGTTAATAAAGGAGCATGTTAGAGGAAGAAAAGTACATGAAACTAAGGGATGATGATGACAGGAAATGTAAATGTGACTAATAAATAATAATGGAAAAAAAATATTTTGTGTCACAGTCAGTGACCCAGCAAGGGAGGAATCCAATCTCCAACCTCCTTATAAGATAGGAACTACTCATGCCCTTTCCTTACCTCTCACAAAACAATGTGAAATGTGAAAACTTTTTTACTGCCCATGTATCAGACATGGACATAAAATGAAACAGACAAAACTTCAGGATTGCATTTATTTGTCATGTATGAAAGAAGTGTTGCTTAGGAGAGAATACAAGTGTTATGGAGTGGATGAAATCAAATGCTGTGATATAGTGTGGGTATAAAATGAAGGGGGAGAAGAGGCAAGAGAGATATAGGGGGAGATTTCATGAAAGTATTTTATGCAAAAAAAATAATGAAGTCATTTATATCCAAGCACTAGGCAGCATAGTTCATATAGTGGTAAATCATGAATTATATCAAACTGTAATGGGCAAAGTTAAATTATGAATAGGGGTGTTGTGTTAGTGTAAGTGATATTGAAGGGATGGTGGGGAGAGTCAGGAGTAAAGAGATGAAAATAAACAAGTGTAGGATGAGTTGAGGGCTGGAGCAAAATGTAAGTGAATAAAGCTACTAAAAATACACCCCTTGCATTGGGCTCCAGCCTCTGTCTCAAGTACCCACACATTCATCAAGTATAGAAATAGAGGAGTAAGAGAATGAGAACTCTGTGAATAAGGACTGTGTGAATGGAAAAGTACAATAGGGCCCCTCTTCAACACTACCTTGAAGTAGGTGTCTGAAAAACATGAAATGGGTACCCCTTTGAACTAACAGTTAAGGTTATCAGTCTTGTTTTTATTACGGAAGAATCTACGTCTTCCACTATCCTGGGGAGGGAGGTGTGTCAGATAAACCTTGACTGACAAAATGTAGATGAAGAGGACAGAAAAATATGAAATGATGTTCTACCACATGGCCAATGGGTTTGATGCGTGATGATTCAATTTATACTTTCAAAATTGTGTAAAATTACCTCCTACCATCAAAAATTAAGAGGGACTTAGACAAATCTTAGCCCTGTGTCAAGGTTCAGTGCATTGGCAGATCCAGGGGGGGACCCCCCCCCCTCCCCCCCTGGTCCTGAGCAAATACAGGACCACAAGCTCAAAAGTGCGCTGCGGCTATAGCAGTGCTTTTTCTCAGAGGAATCGGCCATCTCATTCAGATCTGAAGAGGAACACTGGCCGCCCAGAAATGCTTTGGCACCAAGACCAGTCATTATGCTCATTGATTCAGGTCAGTCCACCAGTTATTCAGGCGCAGGACTGACGAAAATGGCAAACCGGTAATGCTAATGCCCCTTCCACCTGCAAAAATCCTGGCATCTGGCCCCCCCCAAACTTTTTTCCTGGATCCGACCTGGTTCAGTGGGACATAGATGAGTACCAAGGCCATGTGCAGCTATGGAGTATGCTTCAAACTTCACCTTCATCTGGGCTAAGGCCTCAGCAGCCCCTCCCTTAAATCCAGCCATGGTTAAGAAAAGGTAAACATGCATAGGGTTTAAAGTCAATTTGAGATTTACATAGATTTACATAGAAATTCAGACCGTGCGGTCGTGTCCACTTATGTTTGTTCTCTAATGTGCGATCTTTGTGTTTTCAGCACTACAGTGTGTGTTCATTTTGGTTTACGAGTTTTTTGGTTTGCAAGCAAAATTTTGGAACGAATGAAGCTCATACACCAAGGTATAACTGTACTATTTTAGCACAGATGAATATCATTATTGGAAACGGCTACAAAAGCTCTTGAATGAATTTACTGCAGAAATTTCTGTAGACCTCTTAGATCAAATAATAACATTGTTGTGTAAATCCACCAGCCAATTTGACCCCTTAGTGGTCATCTCGACCTCAGGATCTATTTATAAACTAACAGAACCCCACCTTAACACAATGGATAGTAACCTATGGCTATTAACCCCATAATGACAATGATGCCACTGGCATCATTTAGTTTTATCAGACGTGGGCAATGAGCAGGACGCCAGCGCCGGAGAGCAAGAAGCTATCCGGAATTTGAAGGCAGCACGTAACTAGGTCTCTGTCGATGCTAAGTGACTAATTGGCACCTCTTTTGTTCCTTACAACCAATCTGTGCTAAAAATAGCCTACAGTTCCTGCCTACGCACCATGGTGTCTGCAGAGCGATTATGTTCCCTCTGCCGTCCTGTTTCGGCGGTCTTCCTTTAGTTTCTGCTCATTGTGTGCATGCTGAGTGTAGTCTTGACACCTCCACTGATATACGTGATGTTCTTGATGAACCAATATCTTTTTCACAGGAGTGTTCAGAAGAGTGGGAAGCGGAAGTTGGATTTTTTGAGGGAATCATGGAATTCCAGCTGAACGGTCTGTCCAAATCATAATCTGATTTCACAGTTGAGTTATACGAATGATTTTCTACAATTTTTATTAAATAAAATTCATTACAGAATGAAAAAAGTACAAAATTTTTTTATTTTTTTATTTTTCAAGCTTCACTGCAACTTCCTTTCCTTTAGTTTCTGCTCGTTGTGTGCATGCTGAGTGTAGTCTTGACACCTCCACTGATATACGTGATGTTCTTGATGAACCAATATCTTTTTCACAGGAGTGTTCAGAAGAGTGGGAAGCGGAAGTTGGATTTTTTGGGGGAATCATGGAATTCCAGCTGAACGGTCTGTCCAAATCATAATCTGATTTCACAGTTGAGTTATACGAATGATTTTCTACAATTTTTATTAAATAAAATTCATTACAGAATGAAAAAAGTACAAAAATTTTTATTTTTTTTATATTTCAAGTTTCACTGCAACTTTGGCTCTCTATAGGCAGTAAATTTTCCGGGTAAAATATTATAAACTATATTTTTCAGATTCCATCGTGATAAAATGAGAAACTTTTCTTCAAAAATTTTCCTGTACATCGCACTAGTATAAAGTTGGAATTTGGGGGAATCATGGAATTCCAGCCAAACAGTCAGTCCAAATCATAATCTACTTTCACAGTACAGTAGAGTTATAAGGATGCTTTCCTACAACTTTTATTCAATGAGATTCATTCCAAAATGAAAAAAAAAAAAAAAACATCTTTTTTATTTATTTATTTATTTTTTTTTTTTAATTTCACTGCAACTTTGGCGCCCTGTAGGCAGTAAATTTCCAGGTCAAAGATTATGAACTATATTTTACAGACTCCATCATGATAAAATGAGCAACTTTTCTTCAATATTTTTTTCTGTACGTCCCACCAGTAAAAAGTTGGAATTTTGGGGGAATCTTGGAATTCCAGCCAGATGAGACAACCTAGAAAGAAACGGATTTCACAGCAGGGTGCGCCAGAAATTTTTCTATAAAACACCTTTTAAGACGTTTTGTCAGTTTCAAAGTTCATTTTCCGCTGACTTTTGTGTTTGGGGGGATCTCCCGAGAAAAACTTTTGCTGTCAAAGGGGGTTAAGGGTAGTAAACCTGTTGCCAGAAATAGAGAAAGTTTCCACCAAATTCGCTCTAAGGGTTTCAAAGCAATTTTTCAGTGATAGAAAACAATTATTAAATATGTAATTTAGATCTGCTGCCTCAAAATAACATTTATATTTTGCAAGTATAGTTAAAGGCCAAAAATACATGCCCTTTGGCTATAATATGAAGGTACATGTGGTTAGAAATTAACCTGACCTAAGCATATTAACATAACCATGCCTGTATCGCTGATGCAAAATTGTGAATCGGGGCAGCTAGTGCAGTCCAGGGTGCAGTGGATAGGTTTGGCTATATTTGGTTTACTTTGGTTAGGTTTGGTTAAATTTTTTACCCATGCACATTATGTTTAAAGAGCATTTTTTTTTTTTTGGGGGGGGGGGGGCTCATTAACCATAATATGAATGCTTAAATGGTATATAGAGGCAGCACAGCTAAACTACATACCTATTGGTAACATTCCAGTACATTCACTGGGCTGCCAACCACCAGTGACAACATACAGCACAGCAGGAAGATTATCACGTATTTATCATAAAAAAATCTATTGAATCTAACCAAACTAAATATAAACTAACCTAATCTGACTCGTGTCGCGCTGCCAAAATGCAATAAACAGGAATGTATCCCTCAATAAATCACTAAAAACCATATTTAAAGAAATGAATATATCACAAACGAGTGATTTGCAACGGCAGAGCGATATGACGGTTTGCTGTATGTGCATGAGGTACTTCATATTGCACAAGAGTGTCCTTCAGTGAGATGGGTGAAAATTTAGCAAAATATTGAAAAAAAAAAAAAAGTATCCTATTCTACCCAATATGAAGTGTGTCTCTAAATTAAATTATATAACCCTAATGGTTGCCCCCCCCCCCCCCCCCCTCAACCAATGCAGCAAGGGACACACACAACACTAGAAATTATATCCTGCCTTCTTTTCCAAGCTTTCTATTAATCCCTTGCCTTATACTCCAGTGGGTCGGTATTCTCAGGTGCTACCGTCCCTCACACCAACAGTTTCTAGAGGCCCAAAGGGAAATGTCGGATTCTAAGGAGTTTTTTTTTTTAGGTTCATGGTAGAAAAGAAGGGTCAGACTACCACCAGGATCTACCATTAGGAATACCCCCTGATGTCCTGGGAAAGCCTTGTCAAATATGTGTAGGTGAAAAACGCTTCTACGATTTATTTTGTCAGGTGTTGGTGCGCGTACTCACCCCTTGGCACTGGCACTCCTCAAGGCCACTCGCTGCCTGCCGCCTGGAGGATTCGGCTGTGGCCAATTTATTTATTTATTTACAACTGTCTGAGTTGCCCAAAGGTTATTAGTCTTCCCCTTTTGTTAGTATTTCTTTATCATGAAGCTATTTTCTGCGTATGTGATTTTTTGTTTTATTTTGCAAGTGTAGGGAGAGGATATGGAGGCTATGCAATATCCCGTTGTTGTTATTCTCTCTCCCTTCTGGCCCACAGCAGTGTTCTGGGGAAGTAATTGGTGGCTACAGTCAGGGTATCCTGCAATTTGACAGGGCTGATGGCTGGTTATTATTACAGGATGCAAACCAACCAACCATGGCATTTCCCCCGACTGACTTGTCACTATAGCCTAGTCAGCCCAGGTAACAGTCACCTGCGTCAAAGAAAATGTCAACTGAAAGGAGAAGCAAATTTATTTTAAAGAATGATCGAGGAATGCTTCATACTTTTTCGCGTTTTCTATAAGATTGTCTACAGAACGCAAGAAGACAAGTGACATAAACATTGATTATTTTATATGATTTATAGCCTATAACAGTTTTCGTTTATCCGTGGTGCAGTGATTCGCGTGCCTATATAGCTACGAAACCAAAGGCCCGGCTTCGAATCCCGGCCCGGGCAATCAGCAGGCAGCTCATCCAGTTGTGCATTCTACCTGTTGGGTCGATAAACGGATAGTAGGGTACCCGGGGAAACCTGGGGAAGGCAGATTGTGGTAACCCGGATGTCACACTGGCCTAGGTTAATTGTCCCGGGGTAGTTTTTCCCATCACAGGCTCAAGGGTTAATGCGACGGAGATGAGCACCAAGGCCACGCGCAGCTATAGCTTGTGCCCCTAACTTTATCTTCACTTACATTAGTTTGGTGCTAAATTTTAAGGCACTCATATCCAAAAAAAGATTCGTTATAATTGGTATGTGTAGCGAAACTCATTGCGTTCATCCTGGTTCAAGTGTTAATGCTCTTCGGGTGCTCCGGTCTCAGGTTCGCTGCAGTGGCGTAACTTAGTACTTCAGGTTTATTTTCGTTAACATTCAGAACTGACTGATGATGCTACCGGCCATTTAAATACATGCTTTTATCAACACCTGCACGATAATTATATCCTTAAAATAGTGAAGAAAAGATTAAATTAATTAGAAAACTTAAATCTGATAAATTCTCAAATGGGGAGAATCAAGGTACCTTTGAGATGTTTGACAAATATTTTACACGCCCTTCTTTTATTTTTTTGTTGCTTTGTATTGCTTAGAAATATATGGCTTATCTGCTTCTCTTTCTTTATGATTAGTCCCTCGGGATATATTTGAGAATTAGTGAATTTAGCTCCATAGATGTCTTGATACTCCCTTTGACTTTGGCATATACACTCTCATTTAGTAAGGCTTTCGTAGAGGTTATGAGTATTTCCACGGGTAGCTTTATGAGGTTAATGATAGTTTGACTAGGCTTCTGCACCACGAACATGAAAAACAATCAAGATAACTAGATTGATCTCATTTATGCCCTTTGAAAATATTTGTTCAGAGCCAAAATCGTCTGTAAGAATACGGCTCTCGGCTTTAAGTTTTCTAATTAAACTTTTTATTTTATTTATTAAGCTAATAACGATGCATGCAGACAAAACACGACAGGAGAGATAAAAACACACACCATAAAAGGAAACACTGGTATCCGCTCATTCTCACTTATTTTTCTTTCACATCTTGGTGTAGTGGGGGCGGATGGTTACCTGTTTGCCACCCCCCGCCCCCCGCCCCCCTGGTAAGAGGAAATAAAGAGGTGAGGGTGAGGGGTTGAGGGGCATGGACAGGTGGTGGCCGGCGGAGTGGCGGTCATTAATTAGGCTCAGGTAATCTCACAGGCGGACATCGAAAGCACGCCAGGGGGGCTTTAATTACTGTGTGTGTGTGTGTGTGTGTGTGTGTGTGTGTGTGTGTGTGTGTGTGTGTGTGTGTGTGTGTGTGTGTGTGTGTGTTGTTTTTGTTGTTATTGTTGATTTGTGTCTTCCTTCTACGTATTATCATCATTATCATTATTATTATTATCATCAACACCATAATAATCTTCTTCTTCTTCATCTTCTTCTTCTTCTTCTTCTTCTTCTTCTTCTTCTTCTTCTTCTACAACTACAACAAGAGTAATTACTACTACTACTACTACTACTACTACTACTGCTACTACTACTACTACTACTACTACTACTACTACTACTACTACTACTTTTTTTTAACAGGCCTCCATCCATTAGAGTTGCGTTGTGAGCGGTATATTTTCTCTTATCCTTTCACAAAGCAATTCATTGGCCCCATCCCGCCAATGACTGTGGCCGACAACCATTTTTATTTAGTATTACAAACCTTACTAAACATATTTTTCATAAGCTAGCAGAGCTTGTGGTTGATACGACTATCAACCATCGTCGCCTCAGGTCGGCAATGCGGGTAGTTTTGGGTGCAGGTGACCTGGCTCCTCTCAGGCAAACCAAGGCCAAGGCCAAGACCAGGAGGAAGAAGGACAACCTGCATCTCATCCTACTACTACTACTACTACTACTACTACTACTACTACTACTACTACTACTACTACTACTCCCACCACGACTAGAAATAATAGATGACTAAGAGAGAGAGAGAGAGAAATTAGCCACGAAATTTCACATTTCGTAAATTTTTCAGTCGAAAAATCTTTTTTTTTCTCTCTCTCTCTCTCTCTCTCTCTCACACGCCCGGCATGCTCTGTTATCACGCTGAAGCCATTTCTCTCTCTCTCTCTCTCTCTCTCTCTCTCTCTCTCTCTCTCTCTCTCTCCCCCCGTGACACCCTACCTCCCCTTCCCTTTCCCTCCTTCCTCAGTAATCTGTTATGGGTTCAAATTCTTCCTTTCAATCACTCTATTAGATAAATAACTAATAAGAAATTCCTTTGTCGTTTATTAAGATGCTATTTTATTTTTTCGCTAGGTGTCATTTCTTATCGCATAATTACTTCCGCTTCCGTCATTATGATTAGGCTATTGAGGGTTAGGTTACAGATTCTCTCTCTCTCTCTCTGCAGGTAGGTAAGCTACTTGAGGGCATAATTAGAGACAAAATTGTGAGTTACCTTGAAAGCCACTCATTAATTGGGGACTCACAACATGGCTTCCGAAACAAAAGATCCTGCCTATCAAATCTATTAACCTTTTATAACGACCTCTTCACTGTTTATGACGTAACCAAATCACTGGACGTAGTCTATCTTGATTTCCAGAAAGCGTTTGATAAAGTCCCGCATCATAAATTACTTTACAAATTAAAGCAAATAGGTATTGACGGTCAGGTAAACCAATGGATCGCGAATTGGTTGAGCAACAGACAACAAAGAGTAGTGATTGACGGATTTAACTCAGAGTGGGCGCCGGTCACTAGTGGCGTCCCTCAGGGCTCGGTTCTTGGCCCAGTGCTCTTCATTATTTACATCAACGACGTGGATGTTGGACTCAATAACCGCATTAGTAAATTTGCAGACGACACAAAGATTGGTAACTCGGTTCTCACTGACGAAGACAGGCAAAGCCTCCAAGAGGATTTGCACAAAATTTCAGCTTGGTCGGATAGATGGGAGATGCCCTTTAACGTAGACAAGTGCCAGGTCCTTCAAGTTGGAACGAGGAATAAGAAGTTTGATTACGAAATGCGCGGCGTTAAACTCAAAAGCGTTCAGTGCGTCAAGGACTTGGGGGTCAAAATCGCGTCAAACCTCAAATTCTCACAGCAATGCATCTATGCAGCAAATAAAGCGAACAGAATGTTGGGCTCCATTAAAAGAAACTTTTATTTAAGAATAAAGATGTAATACTCCGCTCTACAACAGTTTAGTCAGAACCCACTTGGAATATGAGGTACAGTTTTGGTCTCCCCACCATGCAAAGGATATTGCTAAATTAGAAGGTGTTCAGCGTCGGGCAACGAAGATTATCCCTTCCTTGCGCAACAAATCCTACGAAGAAAGGCTTTCTACCCTTAATATGTTCTCTCTTGAGAAACGTCGCCTCCGAGGAAAACTGATCGAATGTTTTAAAATACTTAATAGTTTCACGAATGTAGACAGATCAACATTGTTTATGATCGATGACACTTTGCGCACGAGGAACAGTGGCGTAAAACTCAGATGTAGACAAGTAAATTCAGACTGCACCAAATTTTTCTTCACCAACGTTGTAGTGCGAGAATGGAATAAGCTCCCATCATCAGTGGTCCAGTGTAACACGATTGACTCCTTCAAAAATAAGCTCGACCGTCACTTCCTTCAACTTAATATCAACTAGAGTAGAAATGCAACGTTTTGGAGTCTTCTGATTAATGTAAAATCACTTAGGTTTAAGGACAGACCACCAAGTCTGGACCATGGGGTCTGTGTGGTCTGATTTTCTATGTAAATCTATGTAAAATCTCTCTCTCTCTCTCTCTCTCTCTCTCTCTCTCTCTCTCTCTCTCTCTCTCTCTCTCTCTCTCTCTCTCTCTCTCGGGATGCGGACAGTACCCAGCGCAAGATCTCCATCATTTCCTGTGTTTTGTCCGTCCCGCTACCGAGTCCGCCCTCCTTTGATCCCCTGCTCAGGCGTGATTCCTGCGCTTCACTCCTTCTTTTTCGCTTTCTTGTTCTTTTTGGTCGTCTTCGTCCTCCTTCTTTTTCTTCTTCTTCTTCTTCATCGTTTTCCTCTTTCTTTTTTTCTTTCTTTTTCTTCTCTCTCTTCGTCTTGTTCCTGTACTTGTGATTTTTTTTCTATTTTTCTTCCCTTTTTTTCATTCCTATACGAAATCAAATGGGATTACTTTTTCTTCTAATAGGCAGCCGATACCCTCTTTTTTTCTCTCTTAGGAAATAGTGATTTTTCAATTCATGTATAAATTCACTTCCAGAAAGTATTATCACTGCGTATATTCTAAAAAAAAAAAAAGACTGAACCATAGGAACGAAGACATAGATTAACCGGACGAAGGAGATGAACACAGCGACGATCGGCCATCAAGATAATAATAGTTGGATTCGAAGAGAGGAAAAAGGGGATCGAGGAGCCTAGCATTGAGGGGGACGGCAGGAAGTGGGCGCTCAGAGGGGCATCGAGGTGGAGCTTAATTCACCTTTACACAGCAGCTTGAGTGCCACTTGAGGGAAATTGAGTAAGAATAGATGTCGAGCCGAGGCCGGTGGTCGCCTGACAAAGGATCAAGCACCTCGCATAAAGGGTTTAGAGAAAAGAGGATCAGGAATAGTGGATTTGTTCGTTACGTTACAAGGAGAGATGAGGCAAACTATAGGGATATGCGTGTTCAAACTATTATATTTTAGTGTCCTTTTCATATCATTTATATACGAAACTAATTTTTTTTTTCTTAAAGCTGATTGTAGGGGGGCCTCTAAACAACCCTCATTCGTTCCTGTATGATTTTATTTGCTTTTTATTTTTTATTTATTGCTCTATTTCATTCAGGTTTTACTAACTTAGCCTATTGTGAACTTTGAATTATTACTGTTTCTAGTTACCTCTTAATTTTCCTTTGCTTATTCTCATGAGTCATAGATGCGAAAATACTCGAAGAAGCTTAATTACAAATATATGGGATCCAGTCACGCAAATGGGGATTCCAGGAAAGATTTTTTGTAGATAAACGCCGTGACCTTGAAGATGCTATCAGGCCTCCTCCTCCTATGGTCTTCCTCCTCCTCCTCCTTATGCTGAACCTCCTCCTCCTCCCATTAGAACACTCCACCCACCGGATGCAAGGCTCCATTCTGCCCCCCTCCTCCTCCTCCTCCTCCTCCTCTATCTTTGTCTCCTCAGCATCATTATTTACAGCCTTCTTTCACTTCCTTTTGCTTTCCTTATTCACAAAGGAACACAAAGGAAGAACAAACAACAGCAGAACTGCTGGTCCTTACGAGGCTGTTTGTGACAAGCTACACTATAGAGAGAGAATTTGTGTCAATCGCGTATATTGAATCATAAACGAATCCTAAAAATACTTTCACTACCTTCAGTATGATGCATGCGATGCTCTCTTGTTTCCTCGATCTTTACGCATTCCTTCAGTCACCCTTCATCATCATCACCATCATCAGTAGTAGTAGTAGTAGGTAGTAGTTGTAGTAGTAGTAGTAGTAGTAGGTAGTAGTAGTAGTAGTAGTAGTAGTAGTAGTAGTTGAAGTGTTAGCAAGATCCAGATCCGTTCCTCAAGGGGTAAAAAATAACAACAGATTTTCTTTAATGAATCTGAGAAGCCCAAAATTGCCTTCTTCATATTTACTTACTTATTTCCGACACCGAGCAGAGAAAAAAGTTGAAAGAAAACACGTATGCTTGATAAACACATCTAATATACGAACAAGAATCTTGGCACCCCGTAAAGGAGGAGGAGGAGGAGGAAGAAGGAGGAAGATGAGGAGGAAAAAGGAAGAGAAGGAAGTACGGAATGTTAATCTTGTGAATAAAAGAAAAGTCCTGGAATGTTGTTTACCTGGACGGGCATGAATGGGACCGGAGGCTGAGAGAGAGAGAGAGAGAGAGAGAGAGAGAGCAACTTCATAACGGTGCATGCATGTGTGTTATGTTTGTATACAACTGTGTGTGTGTGTGTGTGTGTGTGTGTGTGTGTGTGTGTGCTAATCACCGTCGCGTTCCAAGGTCACAGTTCCGCCGCCATGATAATTACCTGGGCGCCTTAATCACACCTGGCTCTAATTACCTGTTTTGGGGGGAGGAAGTGCATCAGTTATCTCTCTCTCTCTCTCTCTCTCTCTCTCTCTCTCTCTCTCTCTCTCTCTCTCTCTCTCTCTCTCTCTCTCTCTCTCTCTCTCTCTCTCTCTCTCTCTCTCTCTCTCTCTCTCTCTCTCTCTCTCTCTCTTCATATACAGTAATTACCTGGAACGAGGCAATTAACTCATTCGCTTAATCTCCAGGTAGGCTCAGTGATGGCAGATGATGGAGGAGGAGGAAGAGGAGGAGGAGGAGGAGAAGAAGGAGGAGGAGAGGGAGGAGGAGGAGAAAGAGGAGGAGAAGGAATAGAGATAGATAGATAGATTGATTGAGAGAGAGAGAGAGAGAGAGAGAGAGAGAGAGAGAGAGAGAGAGAGAGAGAGAGAGAGAGAGAGAGAATGGTTTAGGAGGCAGGAGTAATTCGGTGGGAGTGAGAGGAGGTAAAAAGGAGAGAAAAGGAGGCATGTAAGAATAGGGGAAAGGAAGGAGAGGATGGGAGGGAGGGAGGGGAGAGGAAGGGAGGAAACTGAATAGTGGGAAATGTATAGGCGTCGGGTGGTGGAGGAGGAGGAGGAGGATGTGGTCAAGCAGGAATGTGACGTGGCAGGAATTTGGTCATTTTGGAACATATTCTTGTTGGAGGCCCCGGTGAGAGAGAGAGAGAGAGAGAGAGAGATTGTTAACTTTGCTAATTAGAGCAAGAAACATTAATTTAATCTTTATGCATGAAATTTGTCAGTGTGCGTAACGTTGTGTGTGTGTGTGTGTGTGTGTGGGTGTGGGTGTGGGTGTTAGTTTACGTAAGTTAAATGTTACCGAATGTGAGTGAGTTATTTTAATTGTTTTCGTTTAGCTCGTTGTATTGGATTAATTTATTTCCTTAAAAATGTAGGTAATCTCAACATATGTAAAGTTAGATTAAATCGCAATGAAAGGAAATGAGGAAATATTTTTTTGTGTCTGAAACTTATGTGGATTAAGTGAATAAAGTTGATGAATATGATATAAATAAGCTACTTTTATTTAGGTTTGATAATGTTGAAATAAATAAAATAGGTATGATATATTGGAATCAGCTTGATGTGTACATTAATGATTTACAGAGGAAAATGAGCTACGTCGTCTACTTTATGTGGAAGATAAATTATGTGGGCTGTTTTTTCATGTTCGTAACACTATTAGAAAAGATAATCCTGAAAGCAAAAGATGGATAAATGTGTTCGTTTTTTTTTTTTTTTTTTTTACGTTAAGTGTTAATTTTCTTCGAGGCCTAAATATACTTTATTGTTTATGGTGCCAAATTAATGTGAAAGAAATGAGTCAGATCATTTTTTCACTTTTTCATTACATAACTCCGGTAGAAAAGTAGACTAGACTGAAAACGAAGATGGGCGTATGCGTTAATTTCCTTCAAGTCCAAATAATTGTATGGTTTATGACGAGTAATTCCGGCGAGCGAGTGAGTGAGTGTGAGCGTCGGCCGACCAGGCGAAGGGGTGGGGATGGGGGTGGGGGGGGTGAGAGGTGGGTAATTACCGACAATTATCCGTGCCAGAGTAAACAGTCCCATCACGGCGCCTCACCTGTCCCCTCCCTCACCTGTCCTCGCCCTCATTAGCCCGCTCCTCACCTGCCCTCTGTCTCGAGGCTCACCTGTCTCCTCGCCTACCTGCCCCATGCATCACCACCTGTCTTCCTGTCCTGGCTCGTCCCTTACCTGTCCTATGAATCACCTGTCCACTTGTCCACTCCACCTCCTTCCCGTTTTCCCTTTACCTTTCATTTGATGCTCGGTAGAAATAATAGACAGATGAATGAATGAATAAATAATAGATAAATAAATAGATAGATAAGTGACCATGTTAGAAGCACACACACACACACACACAAACACACACACACAGTTTATATTACGTAATGCATAAACTAGACATGCGCAGAGAGAGAGAGAGAGAGAGAGAGAGAGAGAGGGAGGGAGGGGGGGGAGTGAGAGCAACGTGCGGCAAAGATGTAGAAATATTTTAATTGACGTGACCTACAAAAAGAAAGAAAAGAACAGGCATTTCCGTTGAGTCGTTAGTCGTCGGGGGGGGGAAGAGGAGACGCGGGAGGAAGTTTGGAAAGAAGTATACGAAGAAAAAAAATAACTTACGCTTGTTTTTTTAATTAACCCTTTTTAACCCTCCTCCCTCCCTCCCTTCGTTTCCTCTGCCTCGTCTTTCTATCTTTGTGTATCTTTATCCCTACCTCCCTCCCTTCCCTCTCCCTTTGTTTATTTTCTACCTCCCTCCTCCCTTCCCTTCTCTTCCCTTCTTTCCGTTTCCTTCCCCTTCTCCCTCCTTTCTTCTGTTTCCTTTGCCTCCTCTCCCTGTCTTCGTGTATCTATATTATTATTTACCTCTCTCCTTCCTCTCCTCCCTTCTCTTCTACTTCCCCCTCTCTTTACCTCCCTCCCTCCCTCCTTCTCTTCCCTTCTTTCCGTTTTCTTCCCCTTCTCCCTCCTTTCTTTTGTTTTCTTTGCCTCCTCTCCCTGTCTTCGTGTATCTATATTATTACTTACCTCTCTCCCTCCTCTCCTCCCTTCTCTTCTACTTCCCCCTCTCTTTACCTCCCTCCCTCCCTCCTTCTCTTCCCTTCTTTCCGTTTTCTTCCCCTTCTCCCTCCTTTCTTTTGTTTTCTTTGCCTCCTCTCCCTGTTTTCGTGTATCTATATTATTACTTACCTCTCTCCCTCCTCTCCTCCCTTCTCTTCTCCTTCCCCCTATCTTTGTTTTGTTTACCTCCCTCCCTCCTTCCCCTTCTCCCTGCCTCCCTATTTCTTTACCTCCCTCCTTCTATTCTTTTTTTTGTCTCTGTCTCGCTGTTTCTCTTCCTCCCTGTATTCCTCTACCGCCTTCCCTTTTCATTCATTTCCTTCCTCTCTCTCTCTATTCCTGTTTCCTTTGCCTATTCACTACTATCCTCTCTATTCCCTCCCTCCACCCTTCTCCCTTCTCCCCCTTTCTTTATCTTCACTCTCTTTCATTTACGGCTTCTTTATTTCCTATCTTTTATCCCTTCTTCTCTTCCTCTGTCCCTTTTCTTCACCCTGTCTGTCTTATACTCTTCCTCCTTCTTTTCCACTTTATGCCTCTTCCCTTCTCCTTTTCCTTTCTCTTTATATCCCTTCCTTAACGTACCCCCCCCCCCCACCCCCGGCCCTTTTCTTCTTGTTTTTCTCTTGCCTCCTCATTTTCACTTCTCTCTCCCTCCCTCCGTAACCTGCGTCTGGGTGGTCACTGGGGACAAACTGGAGGTCTATAATTTGTCCCAGAATCAGAAGGAAGTGAAACAGAACCTGCCTTGACCCCATGTTTCCCTCCCTTTTTTCCTCCTTTCGTTCCCTCCCTCCCTCTGTTTTGTCCCCTTTTCCTTTCCTTCATCCCTCTTTCCCTCCCTCTGTTTTGTCCCCCTTTCCGTTCCTTCATCCCTCTTTCCCTCCCTCTGTTTTGTCCCCCCTTTCCTTCCTTCATCCCTCTTCCCCTCCCTCTGTTTTGTCCCCCCTTCCCTTCCTTCATCCCTCTTTCCCTCCCTCTGTCTTGTTCCCCTTCCTCCCTTCCTTCTCTCCTCCTGTTAGCCCCTCCCTTTCCTTTTTCAGTTCATCTCCCTTTTTGTCATTCTGTATTTTTTTTATTTGTTTTCTCTGTTTTCGTTACTTAGTTGTAATTTTTGCCTGTTTTCTTTTTTTTCTATCTCGTCTCGTGTTCTCGCTTCGTCTTGTCTCGTCTCGTCTCTCTCTCTCTCTCTCTCTCTCTCTCTCTCTCCCCTCCTCCTCCTCCTCCTCTCCATTTTTCACCCATCTACAACGTTTAATTTTCCTCTCTTCTCTCCATTTTTCTTCCCTCCATCACAGTTCATTTTTCTTCCTCACACGAACTCGAAGACAGGCGGCGAAAAGTTTCCTCCTTACAGAATTACTACAAGACCACACGCGAAGAGAGAGAGAGAGAGAGAGAGAGAGAGAGAGAGAGAGAGAGAGAGAGAGAAGAGGGGGGTGGGGGGGAGGTTAAGGAAATCATGAGACGGTGGAAACAGGAAATGAAAAGTAAGATAAGGAAAAAGAAGCTTAAAATGGAATAGTGATGGAGGATACAGGCGTGAGGAGGAGGAGGAGGAGGAAGAACAACAAGAACACGAACAATAGCAGGATCAATAACTATACAAGAACATGAAGATAAGGAAAAACAATATAGAGAAAGCAAGAACAGAAATAAGAAGAACAAGGAGAACAAAAACGGTAATAAACAGGGGAAGGAGAAGAAGAACAAAGGCAAGAACAAGAGTAAGAACAAGGAGAACCAAAATGATGATAATTAAAGGAGAAGAAAAATAAGTCGTAAAGTTGATTATAAAGAAAATAAGAAGGAATATAAGAAAATGGAAGGAGTAAGAAAAATGAGGAGGATGGCAAATAAAAAGAAAAGTTAATGATAAAGAAGAATAAGGCGAAAAATAAAAATAAATGAAAGATGACAAAGAAGAGAATGATGATGATGATGATGGTGAAGAATAACTGGAATAAAAAGTTGAATATAAAGAAGAATGTAACGAAAAAAAAAAATGGCAAAAAAGAAGAGGGTAATGATGTAGATATGAAGAGCAGTTGATTATAAAGAAGACAAGGAAAAAAAGAGAAACAAATGGAAGAAGTAAGTTGAATAGGGTGATGGTAGAGGAAAAAAATGTAACGAAAAATAAGAGGAAATAAATGGAAGAAAAGAGGATGGAGATAGTAAAGAAGAAGAAAAACAAAAACAAGAACAAGAACAAGAACAAGAACAAGAATCTGAACAAGAACAAGAACAAGAAGAACAAGAACATGAAAAGGAAGAAGAAGAAGAAGAAGAAGAAGAAGAAGGAAAAAGGACGAGGGAAAAGTGACGGCGGTGGAGGTGAAAGAGAAAGGACTCGCCCGTCACAACACACCCAGCAATTTAAGGCGAAAAATTCCCATTGAGCGCTCACTATGGCCGCCGCCTAGGCCTACCCGGGGATCATTGACAGCCCCGGGCCTCCAGCGCCAACCCCAACCCCGCCGAGCAGACAACCCGAACCACCACCACCACCACTGCCACCATCATCACCATTACCACCACCCTCACCCATCCCATCACCACGTCTGCCACCATCACCACCACCACCAGGATACGCCCCGCCGAGGGAAAATAATTAAACCCACATAGAGCCTGAATGGAAACGCTTTAAGATTGTGTTTCTTCAAAATATGTCTTGGTAAAAGAAAAAAAAGTTGTTCTTCAGCGAAAGAAGAAAAATCAAGATGGGTTTTTTTCCTGGCCTTAAGCAGGACATTCTTATGCAATCATGACTCTCTCTCTCTCTCTCTCTCTCTCTCTCTCTCTCTCTCTCTCTCTCTCTCTCTTAGCTTGAACGCTTCTTAGCTTTAACGCTCGAAGCTTAAGAAATAAGATCGATGAATTGCAGTGCCTAACTAAAACAAGAGGACTTTGATGTAATTGCCGTAACTGAAACATTTATTGACACCGCTAATAAAGACTTAATTTCTGAATATAATAAAGATATTTTTCAATAAAGACCGAGTTAATCGTAGAGGTGGAGGAGTGGCTCTTTACGTCAAAAGTAGCTTACAGCCCGTTGATAAAACACCAAAGGACAGTACTGTAGAACACGTGAGCGTGAGTGCAAACACCGATCAATTTAAAATCAACATATCCGTCACTTATAGGCCTCCAGGCCAATCACGCGAGGGTGATGAAATAATGTATAGCGTTTTGCAAAGAGCACTCCGAAACAGTGATGCATTGATTTTGGGCGATTTTAATCTACCGCATATAGACTGGCAGACACTCACGGGATCCGAGGGGGAATCGCACAGGATGTTAGACCTCGTTGAAAATAACTGCCTTAGCCAAATGGTTAGTGAACCAACGCGCGATAATAATATTCTTGATCTTGTATTAGTAACCCAAGAGAACTTAGTTGACAATGTTAGCGTTGGCGAACACCTCGGATCATGCGATCATAGACTGGTGCGTCTCGACATGAGAGCTCAAACAAGGATTGCAGAGAATAAGATATTGGTTCCCAATTTTAAAAGAGCGGATTTTGAAAGAATAAGACTTTAAAGCTCGATTAATAACTGATCCGTGCAATCTTGTGGAAAGCGTCGAAAAGTTAAAAATCCTCCGTGGTTTAATAATGAAATCAATCTTGCTCTCCAAAAGAGGAACTTGTTATATAGGCAAAAGAAAACCGATAACTCTACCGAGTGCAAATAAGAATTAATAGGCAATGAATCTCTCTCTCTCTCTCTCTCTCTCTCTCTCTCTCTCTCTCTCTCTCTCTCTCATCTATCTAAAATATATAAAAGTTATCATATCAGATAAAAATTACCTCCGAAAATCTTTATAGTCTCTCCTTAAAATTAGTCTTCAAAATGAAATAAACAACTAAACATTGACCTTCAGAAAAAAATCCGCTAAACGTACAAAAAGGCAAAACAAAGGTGTCCCTAACGTATCCCTAAGTTAAAATTATCACTATTATTATCATTTCTTTTCATAGCACTTTCATCCCCATCCCCATCATCACCATCTGCACCACCACGCCATCACCATACCACCACCACCGCCCCTGTCTTCGTACTTTGGTTATTGTTATTTCCTTCCCTTTCCTTCCATTCGTAACCCTCTCTCTCTCTCTCTCTCTCACCACCACCGCCCCTGTCTTCGTAGCTTTTGTTATTGTTATTTCCTTCCCTTTCCTTCCATTCGTAACCTTCTCTCTCTCTCTCTCTCTCTCTCTCTCTCTCTCTCTCTCTCTCTCTCTCTCTCTCTCTCTCTCTCTCTCTCTCTCATTAAAAGCACCAAGTATTAACCCTCACCCTCTCTCAAAGGCTGCCAGCACAGAGGGGCATGATTGGTCTTCAGTGCGGCAATCCCCATGAAAAGGCACCATCACCACCACCAACACGTGACGCAATGCCAGACCCACGGACGTCTTGACCAATGGCAGGCTTGCTCTCCCTGCCCTCAACCAATGGCTGCCTCTGTACACGTCATGGCTGGTGGTGACGTCACAGGAGGGTCATGGCGGGAGGGGTGATGACAGGGAGCGGTTGACTGGGGCAGACTTTCACTCGTGTGGCTGAGCGAGGCGGATGTGTATTGTGCAGCGCTGGCTAGTGACTTAAACGCTCTGGACGTGACTCCCTATCATTGACAGTGCCTTCAGAATTACTCCAGGAGGCTCCATATCATCAGTACTTCATCCGTGGTAAGTTTGAGTTGTTTTTGTTCAATTTCTAACGTTTCGAGAAAGCACTCCCTCCTCCTTCCTCCACCCACGTTAGGAAATTCTATCTAGGAGTGCTGGACGTGACTTTCAACCACTGACAGTATCTTCAGAAGCACCCCATAAGGCCACATGTTATCAGTATTTCAACTCGGGTAAGTTTGATCAGTGCTTTTCCTCAATTTCCAACGTTTCGAGAGAGCATTCCTTTCTCCCACGTTAGGAAATTCTATCTAGGTGGTGACTGGAGCTTCCTCTGAGATCACATCGTTACTTGCGGGGTCATGTGGATTTCTGGGAGCCGGGTGTTTGTGGTTGTGGCTGGCTGTGAAAATAAGCTATCAACCCAAATAGCCGAGATTTCACACTGCACCCACGTCAGTCTTGTTTACAGATCACACGTGTTTACCCTTTGCTTCCCTGTATCAGTTTCCTCTTGGGTTCGTGTGAGTGTGTATTCTTCCTGTTGCTTCGTTTGTCTGTTCCTATATACACGTGTTATCTGTTCTTCCTTGCTCATCTACACGCCCACACACACTGTTTCCCACGTGTTTACCAGCCGCTGCTTCCTACTTCGGTTTCCTCTTGGCGTATTTTCTTGTTATTACATCGCCGTTCTTCCGTTTCATGTTCCTCCTTGGCTGTCCTCATGCTAACCCCCCCCCCCCCCCACACACACACACACACTGTTTCCCATGTGTTTACCAGCCGCCCGCTACAGCCTGCACCAGTCTATTTCGTGTTTCTTCGTTGCTGTTAATCCCCTTCCTACACACCCACTCACGCACTCACCCACCCACACCCACACCGGCCTTGATTATAGTTCACGCGTGTTCGTTGACCGCTGGCCCGAAGCAGTTTCCCCTTGATTGTATTCTGGATATTTCTCCGTTATTTGTGTCTTCGTGTGTTTCTCTCTTGTAGTTCATTGTATAGCTGCACCTCTTTGCTCATTGGTAGTCTGTTAGTTTTTTTTTCATGGGTTAATCGGTGTTTTCCACTTGTGTTTGTTTCGTGTCTGCCTCCGTCACTGGTCTTCATTGTTTGCCTGTCTACCTGGAGAAAGTGCATTATTTTGTGTTTCTCATTAGTTATTGTTTTTGTACACGTGTTTGCTTGTTATTTATATTTCTCTTGGGCGTGATCTGTGTATACCATTTGTTTATTTTTTTGTGCTTTCCTCCGTTTGCTGGTCCTTTCTTCCTTGTTTGTCTGCCCCGGAGAAAGTGTGTGTGTGTGTGTGTGTGTATAGTCAGCCAACGCTTCGAGGCTTTGAGAGGTCAGTGTGTGTGTGTGTGAAGGTATACCTGCAAGAGCTAATCAGATTCCGGCAATGCAGGCGCGATTATGCATTTACCTGTTCAACACTTAAAAAAATTCTGCTCCAGTAACACACCTGAAGCACAGCCAGTTACGTTAAGTATCATTGGAGGAGCAGGGAAATTTTGTCCAGCTGGGTTTTGAAAGTACTGGTGCACACGAAGGAATATAAACGTGTTAATTTTTAAGAAAGCTCGCGTTGCCAGACCTTGTTCGTGTCAGAATGTACGGGTTGCCTAACTACAGTATATGATTTAACCGTTTTAAATATCTTGCACACTTGTGGTTTGTTTTATATCAGCGATCAACCTTAATTCGGCGCTATCAGCGGCAAAATTACGGTCTGGAAAGTATAAATTCAGTGATTTCCTCGTGTTTAGTATTATTACCAACCGAAACTGCTTCTTGACTCGTTATCTCGTTTATTTCCTCAGCTGCTCTCTCTCTCTCTCTCTCTCTCTCTCTCTCTCTCTCTCTCTCTCTCTCTCTCTCTCTCTCTCTCACAAGATGACGCAACATTAACTTTTACTCACATTCCTTCTCATCTTGCCTCACCCTCACCCGTGCCTTGTAATTCCTTTGATAATCTCTTAATGAATATAGTGAACTCTGCGCCACCTTTGCCCTTGCTTATTGCTTCCCGCCAGTGACTTTTCCCTCCCGCCCCCCTCCCCACCTGTTTTCTTCCGGCCGTGACTGTGGATTCGTCGCCGCGCGGTTTCGGCCCTAAAATCACCTCTCTCCGCCCTGCCGCAGCCCGCCTTGCCATTACGGCCCCGTTAATCACTGCTTCATCCATCATGCGGCTGATCACAGGGTCGGCGATTACAGAGTACAGGGACCCGTGTGTTTAGTAATGGAACTGGGTGTGTTGTTTATTGAGGACGCGGTAATGTGTAGGTCTAGGAACTCTCGTTGGTATTGATTCATTGTTTCGTTCGTGAAGTGACTTGCAGGATACGTTTGTTTTTTGGGGTTATGGTAATACTGCATTTTTTTATTAGTTTCATTATATAAATTTTTCCAACAGTAGATAATGTAGAATACTCGGTAAAGCGATATTTGTTTCTTTTCTCGTCGCAAACTTATGTTTATACGGGAAATTTATGAGTTTCCCTTTTTTTCTATCATGTAAGTTGTAGATCAATCTTTTCCTCGTTGTATAGTTTTCTTTTCCCGTGACAGTTTTAGTAGAACGGCCGATTTCGTATTCAGTTTTCATATATACATCCATTTCCATTCATATATCTTTATCTTGATTTTTTTATCCAGCTCTTTTAGGGTAGACTCTAACTAAGGCCCTTTTCTGATCAGTTTGCATATCCATTTTCATTTATATTTCCCTTTCATGATTTTCTACCCAGTACTCTAATCAAGGGCGGGCTTTTTTCTCTTGTTCATTTATCCCTCTGAGTCAGCACCACCTGCACTTTGTAATGAGTAGTGGTGAATGTCCTTTCCGTCTGTCCTCCGTGAGTCATCCCCTCGAGACCCAGACTTCCCCGGCGGAGTGAGGTCAGGGGGGCAGGGCGGGATGTAGGTGAGGTCAAGAGTGTCCTGGGAATCATATCCTTTACCCTTTATTCCCTTATTAATGTGACAAGGGGGGCAGGGAGGGGAGGGAAGGCTACCCTTTCCTCTCTCTTCCTCCCGCCTTCCTGTCTACTGGTTTGGATTGGGGTAAGCCACTTTGACCCCTGTGCTCCTACGCCAAGGGATGATATTGCCGTGCAGGACTATAATCTTGACCTAGATGCGTGTTGGGTCTTGTGAGAGGGAAGGATGAGTATCAGCAAGTAGATGAGTATTTATAGATAGATAATAGTATTTATTTTAGTCTGAGGCTTATAAAAAGGGGATACAGAAAATACTAGAAACGAAAGGAATAAAAAGATACAGTGTTATTCAGTTACCGGATTGTGATGCTAAAAGCTAAGGAATTACAGCCTTCAGTCTAGCACTCCACAATCTATACAAGCGTGTCAGTAAGTAAAGAAATGCTATCTTATTAATGACGTTGGGTAAAGAAATAAACAAGTAAACGTCTTCAATAAATCGAGTGGTGCTCCTCGTTTTCATATCTTTGTTCTCTCATGTTAGCTCACCGTTGCCAGATTATCGTACTCAGAGCATAGTATTTACCTGTTTTTGACGCCTAACTATTGCCAAGAAACATCAGGATCTAACTTTTAACGATAACTATGAATGATTTTTGTTATTGGAGCCCAGAAGACAGTTTTGGGGCAGGAAGTCGGGAAATATGAGCGGCTGAGTACAACAATCTGGCAACGTCGTGTTAGCTCCTGTTCGTTTTCATCATATCCGATTCAGAGAGAGAGAGAGAGAGCATTTTCCCTCCCCTCCAAGCTTTCCCGTTCTTGATGTAGAGATAGCGAGGCGGGGCGGAGGGCATCTTCATCACCACCTCCATGATCACCATCCTCATGTTTTGACCTGACCTGCCCTGACGGATAGCCGGGGACACGCGGGTCAAATGCGGCGTTTTACGAAAGCGCGGATTGGCATATCAAAAGCGCGGCAAACGTTGCTGATATATTGCTATCAAAAGCGCGGCAGAATATTAGGTGAAAAGCGCGTTTTATCACTCACCTCCAAGTCCGATTGTTCATACGTCCATTAACGATCGCTCACCTCTTCCGTTAGCCAGATGATATCATCTGTTGCCCCCTGCTCACCACGGGGAGGTGGAAGTAGGATTTTTAAGCAGGATTTTTTATATTTTTTAAGTATGTAAGTATATTCTTGCACCTCAGTACAGACTTGTCCTTGCAGTCCTTTACAAAAACACTATATATAATCCTATATTCGTCATGTAAAAACAAATATGTGTCCATAAAACCAGTTTATAATAAAATATTCGTCATACACCTCGATTATTACAGTTTCCCCGTCAAATGGTGCTTGTCTTCAGCGGCAATACACGGTGCTCTCGCTTGATGCTCGACAGCCGTGTTACTTGCTGCTTGGCTTATTCATTTATGCGGTTATTGCTTTCATTGGTAGCATTAATCTTTACATAATGGCATGACTATAATTCGTGATGGTTTTGTCATATCAAGCTTCATTTTATTTAAACGTATATACAAAATAACCTGTTTTTTAATCTTTTTCTTTACTTCACGTAGAAACTAATAAAAAAAAAACTAGACGTGTTACTTCGATAAATTTCCTTTTTTTTCACCTCAAACGTGGAAGTCAGAACCGTTCGTGTATATTCTTCTTCCTGTTGACTGTCTAATCCTTTTCTTTATATTGCTTAGAAACAGGAAAAATATACACAATTAACTAAATTTCATGTTTATTTTCATCTTAAACGTGGAACACAAAACAGTTCGTGTCTAACAGTAGTAGTTCTTTTCACTTGTATTACACTATTTTTGCAAGTAATGTCGGACGCGCGCACAAAGGAGAATCAGTCTGTGGCGCATCTAATAATAGAGAGGAGCAGCGAGATGCACAGGAATGCGGTAATAGCGGGCTGGGGGGTGGAGTCCCGTGACCCCTTTGTGGCGGGTGGCGGTGTAATACTGATGCTATTTTTGTGAATCCCGGAGAGAGAGAGAGAGAGAGAGGGGGATGTTGATGTTGGAGATAAAAGAGGAGACGAAGGAAAAGCTTAATTTGACTATAAAAAATGAATGATATTGATAGAGAATGCGGGTGCGTAAGAAATATAAACGAGAGAGAGAGAGAGAGAGAGAGAGAACGCTGCTGACTCGTCCTAGGAGCAGCAGACCGGAAGTTTGAGGGTGGACTACTGCTGAGCCAAGGTTGACGACACTTCCATCACAGCGACGCCGTAACAATGGTGATGATGGACGATGATAGCCACGAGGAGGAGGAGGAGGAGGAGGAGAAGATAAGGGAAGTAGGAGGAGGAAGAAAATAAGGGGAGTAGGAGGAGGAGGAAGAAGTAATGTGCATGGGGGTAGGAATTTGGAAAGAGTAGGAAGGGAAGCCGAAAGAAGAGATGAGTGGGAGGAGAAGGAGGAAAAAAGGGAAGGAGGAGGAGGAGACGGCAGAAGAAGGAGAGGGAAGGAGGAGGAGAAAGATGAAAATAGAGGAGGAGGAAGAAGAAAAGTAATAGGGGGGTAAGGAAGAGGAGCCGAAAGAAAAGATGAGTGGGAGGAGAAGGAGGAAAAAAGGGAAGGAGGAAGAGGAGACGGCAGGAGAGGAGGAGGAGAGTGCGAAAGAAAGAACAGAAGGCGGAGGATGGAGAGGGAAGGAGGAGGAGAAGGATGAAAATAGAAGAGGAGAAGGAGGAAGAAAAATAATGTGGGGGTAAGGAAGAGTAGGAAGAGGAGCCGAAAGAAGAGATTAGGGGGAGGAGGAGGAAAAAGGGAAGAAGGAGAGTGCGAAAGAAAGAACAGAAGGCGGAGAATGGAGAGGGAAAGAGGAGGAAAATAGAAGGAAGATAATGAAGGGTGCATGGCTTGTTTTATGGATGACAGCAGTGTGATATTGTCCTTATCTGAGTGTGTGTATGATAATTAGCGTTCTTCATCGTCATCTTTTCTTCTTGTCGTCGTCGTCGTTTCTTTCTTTAGACAGGTTTCGTTGGCGAAGGCACTCTTTCCGGGACATGATCTCCCGTGTCTTTAATTAAATACTGTTTGGTGTAGTTTTAAAATATAGTTTATTTTAATCTTTAATTCGGCGCCACATGACCTTGCAGTTGCGGCGCCAAGACAAACGCCCCCAGTAATCAATCAATTAGACAGGTCGTTGTTGAAAGTTAATACGCCATATCAGATTTTTATTTTATTTACTTTTGCATATCCTTAATCATATTTTTGTTTTGGTCGTTTCATGTTACTATTTTCTTATGGCTTCTCTCTTCGTACACTAGCTTCGTTTTTTTGTGTGTGCTCTTTCATCTTGGTACTTTATTTTCTCACACTACTTTTATAATGAGGCGATTTCTCCTTGTGGCGTGCGTCGGGGTGTCCGGCGTGGTGACAGTGCCAGGCGGACAGTACGACACTCTGGGCCGGGCCTCGCCGCGCCTGGCACCGCCGTCACCGCCACCACAAGACTCTCGGGCAAACTTTCTCTTCCTTCCTCTTCTTCACCCAAACAAAGGCTTATAAATATCCAACTCTCGATCTGTCTGAATAAAAAGAATATAAAAAAATCTGTATGAAACTCTTTGTTCGCTAAACTTCCACCGTTAGTCATTTACTCATTTTCATATACATAGATTACCTTGCCAGTAGCCTGTCGACATATCACGTTTTAAAAAGCCGTCTGTCAGTTCTCGAAGCAATACAAAAGACGTTATATTCACAGTTAGTATTGGCGGGAACAATGGAAGAGATAGATACACCGTCTTATTCGTTTACGTGTTTTCCTGAACCCACCCTCCACCCTCCACTTCTCCTGGCTTTCTCTTCCCTTTCCTCTCCCTCGTCATTTCACGAAGACCTTCAGTGTGTAGCATAATAGGCAGTACATTATTTTCACCGCTGGTATTGGCGGGAACAATGGTAAAGATGTTCTGTTGTATGGAGACGTGCTTTCCTCTCCCATCCACCTCTCCACCTCTCTCCTGCCTTTCCTTTCCCTTCCCTCCCTCGTTTGTCTTGCAGGTGCCAGGCGAAGGAAGTTTAGTTATTGTCAGAGGAGTGAATGAAGCTGAAGAACGACAGATGCTCCTTCCTTACCCATACATCTTCATCCAATCTTCATCCTCTCTTCTCGTTTGATGCCAGATGGAGAAAGTGTACGTAAAAAAGAAAGATAATAATGGTCACCAGGGAATAGTTTTCATGACTATTAGGGAGTGAAAGAAACCAGAAGATAAAAAAGTAAATCATCTCTCCAAATCTTTCCATTCCCGTTCCTTTCCCCTCTTCCTTGTTGGTCCACTCGTTAAAGAAAGTGTTGGTAAATTGTCTATGGTCATTAATGGGTGAAAGAAACCAGAAAAGATATATAAAAACACTTCTTCGACCCTTTCCCTTCTCTTCCCTTTCCTCTCCTCTATTCCTCGTTGGTGCCAGATAAAGAAGTGTTGTTAAAGAAAGAAAGAAAAAAAAAAGAGTAGTTCTCGTAGTCATTAGGGAGCGAAAGAAACCCAGAAGATAAAAAACACACCTCCCAACCTCTCCTTTTCCTTCCATTCCGTCTCCTTGTTGGTTCGTAATCGTCACCAGCCTGTACTTTGCATGGTCATTAGGAAGTAAAAGAAACCCGGAAAAAGAAAAAAAGAAAACACCTCAACCTTTCATTTCCCTTCCCTCTCCTTTATTCCTCGTTGGTGTCAGATGAGGAAAGTGTACGTAAGAAAGAAAAAAGTAAAAAAGAAGAAAGGTAATTGTCACCAGGCAGTAGTTTGCATGGTCATTTAAGGAGTGAAAGAAACCAGAAGATTAAAACCACCTCCAAACCTTTCCTTTCCCTTCCGTCCCCTCTCTTCCTCGCTGGTGACAGATGAAGAAAGGTTTCAGAATCGTCACCAGACCAGAAAAAATAACACCTCCAAGCCTTTCCCTTCCCTTCCATCGCTTCTCTTCCTTGTTGGTGCCAGATGAAGAAAGTTTCAAGTCGTGGTCAGGCAGTGTTTTTCATCGACGTCGGTGGGTCATTAGGAGCGAAGCCTGGGAGCATCACGACACGCCACGTCACGCCGCGCCGCACAGTGTAGAAAGTTTGGGGCGGGGCTGAATGGCTGGTGGCTGGCCGGCCGTTCTGAAGTGAGCAAGAGGTATGTTTGTTGGGCCGGGAAGAAAAGATGAGAAACTTTCGGAATCACATCGCTTGGGAGACTTGCGGCGTGAGCTCGTATTCGGCCCCAGCAAATTAGAGAGCGTAAGACGAAGGTAATAGTCCAGAAAACGATATTATCAAGAAAACCTCAACGTGAGACCACAAGGAGCTCGGAGCACGAAAACAAATGTAAAAAAAATAAAAATAAAATAAAATAGAAATGATCCAGTTTTATCTTTGCAAGAGAGGAAAAAAAGAAATGAATCGAGAAAACCACAAGGTGAGACCACAAGATCAAAAGTGTTGTTAGATATAACCAAATGTTCTCATTGATTAAAAAAAAAAACTAATCACTGACATCGAAACACGCGAAAATATTCTTAGACAAAAATATGACATAGTTTTCTCTTATTTTATTCCAGAAATTGGATAAAAGCACCAGAAAACAAAAAAATTGAAACAAGGTTGAAAAAAACATTAGTCAAGATTCCATACACCGACCAAGCTGAATCAGAAATCTGCTTCAATACCCGATTAATGATTCGCCTGATTTTTAAACGTCGAATCTATTAGTCTTCATCAACAAAAATGTAGCCGATTTATCTTTTTTTTCTTACCTGTTTTTCAAGGCGTGGTTAGTTGGTGTCGTTGATTTTTTATATAATTTTACGTCTTGAGTTTGTAACGTCGATGTAATATGTCCAACACTTCCAGCTAACTCCGTCCTGAAAGTGGAATTAGAAAGCCAAATCAGCCACATGACCTTAATAGATACTAATTTGACGTTTAAAAAATCCGGCATACAGTCTCGTGTTGATGTAGGAAGCCAAGCATACCAGCACCAACTTGTATGTAAACAAACCCTACCTATCACTGGCGTGTATCAAACCTTTTTTTATGCAATCCTCTTGGTCTTGGTTCGGAAGGCAGCCACTCCGTTACGTTAGCCCGGTCACTGTGTCTTAACGGGAATAGTATTGTTTTATTGAAATAGATTAAGGTCTATTGGCGAATGTTTTTGTGTGTAACTAAGTAAAGGATTCAAACGCCTGTAAACATACGTATCAAAACACGGTAGATTACAGTTGCAGATTATTTACTACCCTTCCCTTTTCTTATATTTTATAGGGGAAGAAAATAAGCTCAGAAAACAGACAACATAACACGGAAGAACACAGGTATACACATGACTTAGTTCTCCTCCCTCTGTTACGTTTTCCTTTCCTTGCGGCGTCTCGGTTGGGCTTTCTCGAGGGGAGCGCGTGCTTGAAATACAATGATTCTCCGCGGCGTCTTGCGTTGTGTGGGTGGGGGAGGGAAATCGTGCACCTGCTGACCTCCATTCCACAGGTAATGCCGTGCGCGTGTAGGGGAGTCGGAACGTAGGGGAGCTGAGGTGGATGGAGGGTGAGCGGGGTATACCTTGGTTTAAGTGGAAGGGTATTTACGTTTGAAGGAAAATGGATGCCGGAGGTAACATAGGTGTATCAGAGGTGGTTTTAAGTGGGTGGATTAGTAATTAATTTTAAGGATGGAAGAGTATTTGCGTGTAGGTAATACCAGGTGGATCGGAGGTATAAATGGGGTATATCATGGTTTAAGTGAGTGGATTAGTAGTGAGTATACAGTGGGAGGGAAAGAAGCAGGTAAAATCAGGTTAATCAGAATTGTAAAGAGGGAATTAATTGGGTGGATATATCATGGTTTAAGTGGGTGGATTAGTAGTGAATATAGGGAGGGAAGGACGAAGGTAAAATCAAGTTAATCAGAAGTGTAAAGAGGGAATTAATTGGGTGGATCAATAGTGGATTCAGAGGGGTAGGGACCGGTATTCACCTGTATACGTATATGGAGACGCAGGTGAACTCAGGTGGGTTAGAGGTAGAAAAGGGAATTTTACTTTGGTCTTAAGGGGTGAACTTGTGGATCTGCTAAAGTGGAAGGAATGCTGTGGTTATTGTTGTGGTGGTGTTGGGGGTAAATAATCTATAACTGTATTCTGCCGTGTTTTGATAGGTATGTTTATTTCAATTTTTTATGCCCTTGAACCGACTCCTCTGCTGCAAAAAAAAAGTGGTGAAGGAAGTGCGGTAGGAATAGTGATGGCTGGTGGTGATTTTGTTGGTGGTGTTGGGGATGGAAGGTGAAATACGTGATGGAGGTGATGGTGTTGGCAGGAATGGCGGTGGTGATTTTGTTGGTGGTGTTGGGAATGGAAGCTGGAATACGTGGTGATGGTGTTAGTAGGAATGGCGGTGGTGTTGGGATTGGAAGCTGAAATACGTGGTGGTGGTGGTGGTGGGAATGGAAGCTGAAATACGTGGTGGTGGTGGTGGTGGGAATGGAAGCTGAAATACGTGGTGGAGGTGATGGTGTTGTAGGAGGTGATGGTGGTGGTGGTGGTGGACTTCACTGGTTTACGGTTCTCGTTAATGGTCGTCATCGTCTGCTTTTTATGGCTTGAAAAGTGCTTAGTGGATGCTGGCGTGTGGGTGGCGTCTCTCTCTCTCTCTCTCTCTCTCTCTCTCTCTCTCTCTCTCTCTCTCTCTCTCTCTCTCTCTCTCTCTCTCATTATACGGTATTTCTTTGTCCCTCATTAGTTTATTATTTTCTTTCTCCCTCTCATCATTCTTTCACCTTCAAGTTATTCTCTCTCTCTCTCTCTCTCTCTCTCTCTCTCTCTCTCTCTCTCTCTCTCTCTCTCTCTCTCTCTCTCTCGCTGGGTTGAAAGAAGAAACTTGTCGGTGCCTGTCTTCAGCCTTGGGGCGCCGAGGTGGCCAGTGAGTGACCCGCCCAGCTGCAGTGAAAGCCGGCTCGAGTGTATGTAGGTTAGAGGCGAGGGTGTAGGTGGAGAGAGAGAGAGAGAGAGAGAGAGAGAGAGAGAGGCAATGGACAAATCTACAAGCAATAAGAAAGAAAACTCGAGAAAAAACAGAAAATGGAATATACAAAAAGCAGAGAGAGAGAGAGCAAACCATTCACAAAATTTACAACCAACCACTCCGCCAGTAAAACCAAAATGCATCGTTTCGTAAACAATTTCACTTCACACAGAAAAAGAACTAACATGACCTACACCCACACAGACTTGACGCATTATACTTTCTTTTTTTCTCTAACTTAACCTGTTTTAACGAAGACAACACCTACTTTCCCTCCTTATTGATTTTGTTCTTATCTTCATACCCTCTAACTTAACCTGTAACTGTACCTAAACAATATACAACACCTACTTTTCTACTTATATATTTCATTCCCAACCTCATACCCTCTAACTTAACCTGTAACTGTACATAAACAATATACAACACCTACTTTTCTACTTATTTATTTCATTCTCAACCTCACACCCTCTAACTTAACCTGTAACTGTACATAAACAATATACAACACCTACTTTTCTACTTATATATTTCATTCTCAACTTCACACCCTCTAACTTAACCTGTACTCTACCTAAACAATAGACAGTAGTTACTTTTCCCCTTGTTTATTTAATTCTCAACTTCATACCCTCTAACTTAACCTGTACTATACCTCAACAATAGACATCACCTGTTTCCCCCTTGTTTATTTCATTCTCAACGTGACACCCTCTAACTTGACCTGTACTATACCTAAACAATAGACAGTAATTACTTTTCCCCCTGTTTATTTAATCTCAGCCTCATACCCTCTAACTTAACCTGCACTAAACCTAAACAGAGACTCTAACCCCTCTTATTCCTCTTATTCTTCCTCACAACTTCGTATCCATTTTTCTTATTTTCCACACTATATATAAAATGACAACACACTTCCCCTTTTTGTTCATTTCTTCATCATCTCTAACCTGCCATAATACCTAAACAAGGACTCTAACCCCCTTATTCCCCTTATTCTTCCTCAGAACTTCGTATCCACTTTTTCTTATTCGCCACAATATATAAAAGGACAACACACTTCCCTTTTTTACTTATTTTTTGTCATCATCTCTAACCTGCCACAATACCTATCTTAAAACGACAACAAACTCATCTCCTCTATAGTTCATTTCATCCTCCCAACCTCACCCTAGCCATCCCATCTTAACCATTTCTTGACCATTCCCAATCAATCACTCTCCTCAGTCCCAGAATTCTTATCTTCCCATATAAACAGAACACCTTTCCTCCTTAAGTTCACTTCATCTTGCTAACCTCACCCTTTATTGTGATTGTTGTATTATTTATTTTTTTATTTTCTGCTTCTTTTGTTTTTCTTTTCTTTTTTAACGTTTTCTACTATTTTCTAATTTTGTCTTTTTATTCTCCTTTTTTGCATCTTCATCTTCCAGTTTTCCCGTTTTATTTTATTTATTATCAACTTTTCTTCTTTACCATAATCGTCCTGCTCATTTCTCTTCCATTTAGTTGCTTCTTATCTTCTTTATGGCTAACTTTTCCTTGTTACTTCTCCTTTTTCATCTTCTCATCCCGTCCTGACCATTTATTTATTATCAACTTTTCTTCTTTACCATAATCGTCCTGCTCATTTCTCTTCCATTTTTTTGCTTCTATCTTCTTTATGACAAACTTTTCCTTGTTACTTCTCCTTTTTCATCTTCTCATCCCGTCCTGACCATTTATTTATTATCAACTTTTCTTCTTTACCATAATCGTCCTGCTCATTTCTCTTCCATTTTTTTGCTTCTATCTTCTTTATGACAAACTTTTCCTTGTTACTTCTCCTTTTTCATCTTCTCATCCCGTCCTGACCATTTATTTATTATCAACTTTTCTTTACCATAATCGTCCTGCTCATTTCTCTTCCATTTTTTTGCTTCTATCTTCTTTATGACAAACTTTTCCTTGTTACTTCTCTTCTCATCCCGTCCTAACCCTTTATTTATTATCAACTTGTCTTCTTTACCATAATCGTCCTGCCCATTTCTCTTCCATTTTATTGCTTCTCATCTTCTTTATGGCCAACTTTTCCTTGTTACTTCTCCTTTTTCATCTTCTCATCCCGTCTTCCTTGTTACTTCTTCTTTATCTTCTCATCCCCCCCGCCAGTCACTTTCCCCGGCCCAGAATCCTCAGCGAAAGAAGGAAGGGAAGGGAAGGCGGGTGTAAACTTGATGAACGGTGACGCCCTCCTCGCCCTCACTCTCGCCCTTTCACCCTCGCGCCCCCAGCCATCGCCCTTTAACCCTTCCCCGTTTCCTCGTGCCAAGACCTCAAGATACGCCACGTTTAGAAGGGGTGAAGGGAACAGCCGGTGGGGTGAGGGGTGAAGAGTTGTATAGCTTTCCTTTTATTCCCTTATCTCCCCCTCTCTCTCCCTCTCTCCATTGTTTTCTTCCCCCTCCTCCTCTCTGCATATTTTTCCTACCTTCTGCATTCCACTCCTTTCCCTCCCCCTAATTTCTCTTATCTCCCCTTCGCTGCCCCTCCTACCTTTCTCTTTCTCTCCCTCTCCTCAGTACGTTACCATTCTCCTCTCCCTCCCTCCCTTTCCCAGTCCAAGCATCATCTCCCTCCCTCCCCTCCGCCTCCTTACCTGTCTATGCATGGGGGAGAAAGCTTTTACAGGTATTTCCTCGAGAACACCTGGTGGAGAAAGGTAAATAATTATGACGCCAGGTGTGTTGGCAGTGTGCTCTGATGCTCAACACCTTCACGTTTACCTGTGCATGGTGTGGGGGATGCTTGGGTCGCGGTGATGTGCCTGTGATGTGGGATGTGCTGTGTGTGTTTGTGTTGAGGTTTCGTCGTGAGCTGGCAACGTCTTCGGTATGGTGGCTGAGGTGGTAAGGTCATGCTCGCTTCCCTCTCTCTCCCTCTCCCTTTCCTCCTCTCTCTCGCCCTTCCTCCGGCCACTCCCTTTTTTTCTGATCTCTTCTGTTCCCTCCCCTAATCCTCCCTCCTTTCCTATCTGACCCCTCTCTCTCTCTCTCTCTCTCCTACTCCACCTCTTCCTCACACTCAATCCTCTTTTTTTTCCTAGTGATTTATCCCTCGCCCTCTGTTCCTCGTCATGTATTTCTTCCCCAGTGTTCATCTACTACTGCTACTACTACTACTACTACTACTACTACTATTGCTGCTGTTGCTTTTGCTGTCTGATTCGTTGCGTCACTTGCCGAAAGATACAGGGCGAGGCCAGGTCAGCGTTATTCTCTCTCTCTCTCTCTCTCTCTCTCTCTCTCTCTCTCTCTCTCTCTCTCTCTCTCTCTCTCTTCATATCAATTATTTACTCAGATTTTCCCTCTCACTGACACGCTCTCCATCCCTCTCTCACTCCTTTTCTTTCTCATTCCCTCACTTCCTCACGCTTTTATTTTCTCATTACCATTCCTTTCTCCAGACATTTTCACTATCTATCTATATCTGTCTACTTATCTATCTGTCTCATTCCCTTAGTTCCTCATGTCTTCCTTTCTCTTCTCATTCCCATTTCTCCCTTCAAACGCTATCTATTTGTCCATATATCTCTCTTCATCTCTTTCTGGCTGTCTCCCAAACTTTCCCCTCGGCCTCGCAGCCTTCGCCGGGCACACGAGCCGCTGAGTGGATGGCCGCGGCGTGACTCAAACATTTTCTCGGCGTGGGTTCACCAGGGACGCCTACACTTGGCCTGGCTTGCGTGTGTTTCATTCAGCCGCGTCACTGTTTGTTGCAATCTTCCTCCCTCGCCGCTGCCGCTGGGATGGTTTACGGTTCGAGGTGTTTGATAAGCTGTTGTTGTTATTGTTGTGGTTGTTATAATACTTTCTCTTTCTGATATATGTGTTTTTTTTCCTTTTTCTTATTCTTTCATTTTGTTTACTTTATGATTTTTTTATACTCTTTACTTCATCACCATCGTCTTTTTTTTCTTCTTTTTTATATAGATGTTCAGTGTGGACGAATTTTCTTCTTGTGATAATGGCAGGAAGTGAAGAAGTTTGTAAAAGTTGAAGGGAACACTTTGTCATCCATTTTTTTGTTGTATGAAGTGATAAATGTGTCGGGTGTGGGTGTGTGGGTGTGGGTGTGTTCCTTTTTTGCATAACAGCCATAAATTTCGAACAGGTGTAAAAATAATTGCAGGTAATTTTTCTTGGTTTCCTTTTTTTCCCTTCAGTCATCTCTTTCTTGCTCTTTTATTGTTGTTCTCGTTATTTTTGCTCCACTTTTAACAGGCGAGATATTAATGGTTATTTATCACCTTTTCCTTCGTCTTTTAATTTTTTTTCTATCTCTACGTTACTTTTTTTTTTACTAATTTTCTCGTTATTTTCACTCCACACTTTACAAGCAATATTCTGTGTAATTTTTTTATGGGGTCATTTGCTCTATTTTTTCTTCTTTTATTGCCGCTCTCCTTGTTTCTCCTCAGCTGTTTCCTTTTCAGAAGTTATAGTGTCGGTGATTTTTTTATACTTTCACTCTGCTTCATATTTCTTCATCGTCTTTTATTGCTGTTGCCCTTGTTTCTCTTCTTGCTATTTTTATTTTTATTCATTTTTTCCTTCTTCTGTTGCTGTTCTTCTTGTTCCAGTTCTCACAAACAGTCTTTTAAGAATGCATTGCCGCCTCAGGTCGTGTTGTGTACCTGTGTAGCCTGAACTTAATTGGCTTAATGGGAAGGTGAATGGCTGCGATGGTGTGTGTGTGTGTGTGTGTGTGTGTGTGTGTGTGTGTGTGTGTGTGTGTGTGTGTGTGTGTAGGGGTGTTTGCGTTGCTATCCGTCCATTCACTTCTCACCTTTTTCGATGTTTCTGACTTTTTCCGCTGTTTCTTGACCATGTTTGTGTATCTGTATTCGCAAGAGTAAAAAAAAAACAGGTAGTCAGCATTGCCATTTTCACCTGATTGCAACGGTATACCACGTTCAGGTGTGTGTGTGTGTGTGTGTGTGTGTGTGTGTGTGTGTGTGTGTGTGCATAGGAGTAGGCAAGAGGTGAGTGTAGTCAGGTAAATATAAACAGGTAAATAAAGTCAAATCCACTTGTGAGTGTATAGGAGTGACCGTATATGTATAGTTGTGTTGGCAGGTGTATACACGTGCAACAGGTGTGTATTGGAGTAGCCATGTGTGTGTGTGTGTGTGTGTGTGTGTGTGTGTGTATGGATGGGGCGGTGCCTTAGGGTGTGTGTATGTTTATTTGCATAGGAGTAGGCATATAATAATAGCTATGTGTGAACAGGTGTGTATATGCGTGTATCGGAGTTGCCATGAGCGTGTATGTGTATGTGTGTGTGGGCGTGGGCGTGGGCGTGTGTGTGTGTGTCTGGAGGGGGCGGCGCCGTCGGGTGTGGGTCGCGTCGGCAGGAAGCTCGCTGAGGGCAACCAACCAACCATCAGCTCACGAGTCCTGGGGCCGCGTGTTCCGCCCGACCAGACGCGCCTTGCCCCACATCGAGGCGCACGGGAAGGCACCACCGCGCAGGCCAACATTTCTTGCTCCTAACCTCTTCCTGTTTCCTTTCCTTTAGGCTTGTGCGGGTGGCGGTCTCGGGGGTTGTAGGGGTTTTGGTGGAGGGGGTTGTTGTTGTAGTTGTAGTGGTAATAGTAGTAGTAGTGGAGTAAGAGGAAGAAAACAAGAATATAAGCTGAAGGAGGAGGAGAATAAGAAAGATGGAAAGGAAAAGTACAAGTCGAAGGAGGAGAAAGATTAATTAAAAGAAACAAGAAACGAATGAAAACAAAGTGAAGGAATAAGAGGATAGGGAGACAAAGAAAGAAGAAAAATAGGTTAGAGAAAGAGAAGGAAAAGGTAACATAAGGGGGGGTAAGGAGGATAAGGAGGAGGAGGGAGATAAAATGAAGAAAGGAGAATAAGGAAGAATAATAGGCTGGGGGAGAAGAAGGAAAAGGTGTGAGGAGTAATAAAAAGGGGGGTAAGGAAGATTAGAAGGAGGGAGATAAATTGAAGGAATATAAAATGAGGAAAGGAGAATGGAGGAGGAGGAGGAGGATCATTAGCCAACAACACACGCCGAGGAGGACAAAATTGCCGCTATCACAGGAAGCGTTTCAAGGCCAAGACGGTCCCTCCTTCAGTCCTTTCCTCCACCTCCTCCTTCTTCCTTTCTTCTCCTTTCCTCCAGCCTTCCTCCTCCCTCCTTATTCCTCCTTCTTCCCTTCTTTGTTCTCCTTTCATTCTTCCTCTTCTTTCTTCATTCCTTTCTTTTCCTTTCCTCCATTCTTCTTCCTTTACTCCTTCTCCCTTCCTCCCTCTTTTGTTCTCCTTTCCTTCTTCCTCTTCCCCTTCTTTCTTTATTCCTATCTTTTCTTTTCCTCCATTCTTCTTCCTTTACGCCTTCTTCCTGTCCCTGTCTCCATGTCTCCTTCCACTTTCTTCCTCCTCCTCTTATCCACCTTTTCTTCTACGACCATTCTTGAACTCTATTGCCTCCTCTTTTCATTCCCCTTTCTTTCTTCCTTCCTCCTTATTCACTCTTTCTACTTTCCTCTTTCTCCTACTTCTCTCCTTCATTCTTAATTTTTCTTTCTTCCCTCTTTCTCTCTTCCTTTTCCTCCTATTTCCCTCCCGCTTTCCTTTCCTATTTCTCCTCGTTTCATTCCCCTTTCTTTCTTCCTTTCTCCCTATTCCCTCTTTCTACTTTCCTCTTTTTCCTGCTTCTCTCCTTCATTCTTCATTTCTTCCTTCTCTTTCTTCCCTCTTTCTCTCGTCCTTTTCTTCCTTCTCCCCTCCCGCCTTCCTTTCCTATTTCTCCTACTACTCCATCCGTCCCTCCTTCCTCTTTTCTCTCTTCCTTCTACTCATTCCCTCTTTTATTCCTCCTTTCTCTCCTCCTTTTCCTTTCCTCTTTCGGTCTTCCTCCTCTTCCTTCATTCCTCATTTCTCTATCTTCTTCCTTCTACTTTCCCTTCCTTTTCCTCCTTCCCTCCCTCATTCCTTCGTCATCTCTTCCTCTACCTTCTTCCCTCTTTCGCTCTTCTTCTTCTCCTTCCCTTCTTTCTCCCTTCCTCCTCCTCCTCCATTGTCCCCACATTCACCGTCTTCCCCTTCCTCCTCCTCCCCCCCTGGTTCACAATTTACCGTCTTAATGATACAATTTTCTATCCTTCAGCACTTCCCTTCAGCGTTTCCCGGGGTGTGCTTCGTCTGGGAAGGGTCTCTTTGCCTCTTGCCTCTGTTTCTCTTCTTTTCTTTCTTTTCTGTCATTTTCATTCATCTTTTCTATCTTCTATGTCTATTTTTCATGTCTTGTGCCTATTTTTCATGTCTTATTTTCGTTCATATCTGTTTGTCATGTCTTGTGTCTATCTTTCTCATGTTTTCCCGGTTTCATGTCTGTCTGGTTTCTTGTCTTTCCTAGTTCATGTTTATTCTTCCATGTCTTCTTTCATGGCTACCTTCTCTCATGTCATATTCTAATTTCATGTCTGTTCTATATTATGCTTGTCGTCGCTTATGGCTGTCTTTTTCGTGTCTTTCTAATTCATGTATGTCTTTCATATTTTTTCTTTGTTTTGTCTGTTTTCATGTCTTTTCCTATATCATGTCTCTTTTTTCATGTCTTTTCCTATATCATGTCTTTTTTCATGTCTTTTCCTATATCATGTCTTTTCCTATATCATGTCTCTTTTTTCATGTCTTTTCCTATATCATGTCTTTTTTTCATGTCTCTTTTTTCATGTCTTTTCCTATATCATGTCTCTTTTTTCATGTCTTTTCCTATATCATGTCTTTTTTCATGTCTTTTCCTATATCATGTCTCTTTTTTCATGTCTTTCTAATTCATGTCTGTTTTCTTTCCTGCCTCTTCTTCCATCTTTTCCAATATCATACCTGTCTTATTTCATGTCTGGCTTTCATATTATTTCATTCCAATTTCTCTTTTTTCAAGTCTTTTCAATTCATGTTTGTCTTCTTTCATATCCTTCTTTTTTTTCTCTTTTTTCAAGTCTTTTCTAATATAATTTCTCTCTTTTCATGTCTTTCTATTTCATGTCTGTTTTCTTGTCTCTTCTTTCATCTTTTCCAATATCATACCTGTCTTATTTCATGTCTATCTTCTTTCGTATTTTTTTTAACTCCAATTTCATGTCTTTTATTTTATGTATTCTCTCATGTCTATCTCTCTTTTGTGTATCGTTCATGTCTATCGTTTTCCACGGCCATCTTTCTTGACTTAATTTCCTTTCTCGTTTTATCTTTCCTGGTGTCTGTCTTCCTTGCTTTATCTTCGTTCATGATTTTCTCCTTTCATGTCTTATCTCCTTAATGTCCATTCTTTAACGCCTTATCTTCCATCTCTCTCTCTCTCTCTCTCTCTCTCTCTCTCTCTCTCTCTCTCTCTCTCTCTCTCTCTCTCTCTCTCTCTCTCTCTCTCCATTCATTTCACGCTTCCTTTGATTAACGAGAGAGAGAAGAAGAGTTTTATGAATAGATATGATCACTAGATTTCATTTCCGCATCGTAATTACTTATCCCGTTATTGTTATTGTTATTATTATTATTATTATTATTATTATTATTATTATTATTATTATTATTATTATTATTATTATTATTATTATTATTATTATTATTATGTTCAATGTGGAAAATATATTGGAAGAAGAGGAAGATGGAAAAGAAGGATAATATGAAGAAAGACAATGTAAAGGGAAATATGTTTATGATGATGAGAGGGAAAAAAGTTAGAGGGGAAGGAGAAGACAGAAGATGGAGGAGGAGGAGGAGGAAGACGAGGATGAGAAAATGTAACGAAACTTAGAGGAAGAGGAGGAAGATAAAAAAAAAAGAATGATATAAGTAAGAAGAAAATAGAAGAGTAAAATAATATAGTTGGAGGAGAGGAATAAAGATAACGATAAAGGAGGAGGAGAAGAGGAAGAGAATAGAAAAAAAAGACGTAAGGAAAGGAATGAAGAAACCGGAGGAGGAGGAGGAGAAAAAGACGTAAGGAAGAGCTGAAGGAAAAGAATAAAGAAGCAGGAGGATGAGGAAAATAAAAGAAAAAAATATGTAAGGAGTAGTTGAAGGAAAAGAATGAAGAAACCGGAGGAGGAGGAGGAGGAGAAGGTAGACAATGGGAATGGAAAATAAGGAGAGACAAATAAGGGAAATGAGTTTGAGGGTGAGCGTGAGTGGGTCTGATCTAGCGTGTGAGCCTCGTGATTGCGTTCCGATATCGTCACTGAGACACATTACTGACGGGAAGATCATAATGCAGATCTGTGCCTCGTGAGAACTTTTTTTCCTTCTTTTCCTCTTTTCTTTTCACCCACCACTTAGGAATCAGACACCTTTCCTATTTCCTTTCTTTCCCTTTTCTCTGTGTCTCCCTTTTCTCTCCTCCATTTTATCTCTCCTTTTTCTCTTTCGTTTTCCCTCGGTTCTTTTATACTTCTCTTTTTCCTTTTCCTTTTTTCTCCGCTCCTTTCTTTTTCCTCACTGTTCCCATTTTCTCTCCACCTTTTCTCTATACTCTGATTCCTTTTTCTCTTCCTTTTTTCTCTCTTCCCTTTTTCTCTCTAGTTCCTTTTCTCAGCCTCCCCCGTTTCTCTCTGTTCCCTTTCTGTTTCTTCTTTGTCCTCTTTCATCCCCATTTCTATATTTTTTTCTCTGTTCCCTTTTTCTGTTTCCTTTTTCTCATCTCATTTACTATCTCCCCATTTCTCTCTCTTACATTTTTCTCTCTGTTCCTTTGCTCTCTTCTTCTTTTGTCTCCACCTTTTCTCTCCCATTTCTCCCTCTTCCCTTTTACTTGTTCTCTTCCCTTTTTATCGCTCTTCTCATTTTCTCTGTTCCCCCTTTACCTTCCCTTTTTTTCGCTCATATTTCTTTCTCCCTTCACTTCCACTTCTCCCATTTCTCCCTCTTCCCTTTTTATCGCTCTTCTCATTTTCTCTGTTCCTCCTTTATCTTCCCTTTTTTTCGCTCATATTTCTTTCTGTTCACTTTTTCTTCTCCTTTTCTACGTACGGTATTTCCTGTGCGTCGAGTTCGGTATATGGCGACACCTTGCACCTGCCTCGTGACTAATTACCTGTGGAGAATTCGGTGTGATTACGATTCGGCCGGTTTTTTAGTATCATATTTTTACCTTTCCTCGGTTCACCCTTTTGGTAGGTTGTAATCATTGTTTCTTTCCTCCTTCACATTAAGTCTGTAAATTTCCTTCTTTATGTGACCGAGTTTTGTTTTTTGGCAATCATGTTCTCTTGCCTTTCCTCGCGTCACCCTTTTGGTACCCTGTTATTATTTTTTTGTGTGTGAATTTCCTTATTAGGTCATGTGTTGTTACTTTCTAATTACGGTCATTGCTAATCTTTTTGTTTGTTTGTTTGTTTCACTCGGACATGATATACCACGAGACACAAGTTTGGGTATAATTATTTTTTTCCATTTCTTTCAGGTAGAGTTATCATTATTTCCATTCATTGTTGTTATTATTGTTGTTGTCATCAAGGTTTACACGATTTGAAGGAAAAATAACGAGCATGTCAACTCAATACCTTTCTGTTTCTTATTTCAGGCAGAACTTTAATTATTTTTTGTTGTCGTCGTCGTTGTTGTTTTTGGTGTTGTTGATATTGTTGTTGTTATCACGGTTTGCACGATTTGAAGACTAGTAATTTAGTGTCTCGGCAACCTTGATTTTCCTTTCTTCCCATAGGGCCAGTCTTACAGTCCAGTACCCGTTACCCTACCTGGATCATTAGGGCGCGGGGAAATTATACAAAGGCTTCAAGAGGCGACCAGAGAAACTATGGGCCAGTCTTATAGTCCAGTACAGCACGGTTGTAAGCTCCCCAACCAAACACAAAACACGACGAAAAATCCTTGTATAGTGTTTTTTTCTTTTTTTTACAGCAGAGGAGTCAGTTCAAGGGCATAAAAAAAGGTAACAAATGTGAAAAAAACACTATACAAGGAATTTTCGTTGTGTTTTGTGTTTGGTTGGGGAGCTTACAAACGTGCTGTACTGGACTGTAAGACTGGCCCATAGTTTCTCTGGTCGCCTCTTGAAGCCTTTGTATAATTTCCCTGCTCGCTAATGATCCAGGTAGGGTAACGGCGGCCTTCCTCCCACAGGTAATTAATCAGACACCTGCGGCCCCAACACGCCACCGGACGGAATTTATAATTTTAGGTTTTACCATTTTTTTCGTGGGTTAATTTCATGGCCGGCTGTTGATTAGGTGAACGATCGTCTTAATGGCGCCCTTGTTATTTATTGAGACCATTAGCGGCTTTGTATTCCTTTTGGTCCCTCCTTCTCTCCCTCCCTCCTTACTTCCTCCTGTTAACCTTCTTTTTGATTAATCGGCGGCATCTTGTGTATCCTCGTTTTTCATCCATTAATTAATTACCTTGATTTAGCGTTACCAGAGCGTGTTCATGTCTAATTCACTTCATAACCCACGAAGAGTAAGAATCACCACTTTTATAATTCTCTCCCTCCGTCACTTCATCAGCACTTGCATACAAGAGTTCGTATTATTTTCTGTTGACGTTTCACACCTTTGATGAGTACAAGCAATACCTAATTAACTTGTAAGTCTCCCACCTACAGTAAGAAGTCATTCGACAGCTTTATTTCATTATTATTATTATTACCATCACTTTGACACCAGAGGGGAGTGTCAAGGCACCCCGAAACTGATTTTTTTTTTTCTGGAACTCTTCCTGCCTCGTCGTGGAGGTTTGAGGAGCCTTTTGCTATTTTTGTTTCGCATGAGGACGCCTTGATTTCCTGTAAAAAGAAAAAGTTTTTTTTTTAAGATTCTTTCTTCTTTTTGGTCAGCGCTCCGGTCACTCATCCTTTCATTGATGTTTTCATTTTTTTTTTAACCGTTCACTATCACCCTCCCACCACCGCCATCAGCAACAATAAAAGCAATAGTCCGACCATTACCACCACTAATAACAACACTACCACCAACACCAACAACATACAAACACTCAAAATAAGCATCTACCTAAAAAACATCAGAAACATCGCAACCATTGCAATAGACATCAACCTACGATCTACTGGAACATCAATTTACCCACAGTATGCAGGTTACAAGGAAGTGCGCCCGCTATTGATGTCTTTTACGCTATATTACGTTCTATTTCCCCCCCCCCCCCCACCCCCCCACCCACCGCCACGCCTCCCTGCATGCTTGGGTGACTGGCCGGCTCGTCCACGTGGGCTTCAAGGGGCAGGGCAATCAGCAAGGTATTCATGCTATGCGCAGCTGAAAGGCAATGAGCACGCCCGTACCCGTTACCTTGTGCCCCGCGTCCTGGGCATACCCGGGGAGGGGAGAGGAAGGTGAGAATGCAAGAAGGGGGAGGATAATGGGGGTGTTGCTTGGTGAGAGGATTAGGGGTGAATAGGTAAGGGAAGGAGGAGGAGGAGGAGGAAGACAGGGAGGAAGAGAAGGGGGTATTGCTAGGTAAGAAGACTGGAAGGAGGAGGAGGAGGAGGGAACTGGTATGTAAGGGAAGGAGGACGGGGGAGAATGCTAGGAGAGAGGAGGAGGAGGAGGAAGGTTTAATTGGTTGCCGAAGGAGGGAGAGTAAGTAATGTTCCCAGCACTCTCCTCCTCCCCCCTCCCTCACTCCCTCCCTCCACACACTCCTTTCCCTCCCTTCAAATACTCCTTCCCTCCCGAACACACAGCTCACCCTTCTCCCTCACTTCCGCTTCCCTTCCCAAACAAATCTCTACCTGTCACCGAAATGTCTGCCCAGGTGTGAGAAGGTATAATTTTGTTTCCTCTGTTTGTACTTTACCTGGAGTCTATTGTATACACACACACACACACACACACACACACACACACACACACACTTCCCACCCCTTGCTTCCTCCACCTTACCTTTTTTTTTTCTCCTTTCTCTTTTTCTGCATCCTATTTCCTTCCACTCCTTCCATTTTACATTTATTTTCCTTCCGCTCTATTTGCTTCCACTTATCTTTTTCTTTCTTATCTTTCTTGCCGTATTTTCTCACTCCATTCTCCTGCTTTCTCTCCTTCCGCCTTTCCTGTTTTATCTTTCTTTTCCCCCTCCGCTCAATCTACTTCCCTTTCTCCTTTTCTCATTCTCATTTCCTCTCTCCTCCCACCTCTGTCTATTTCCTTGCAAACCTCAATCTTTTTTAGCCTCTCCCCTTTACTTACTTCCTCTTTAAGTCTACCCTATCTGTTCTACCTTTCTTTACCCTCTCCTGTTCATTCTCTTTTCCTCTCCCCTTTACTTGCTTCCTCTCTAAATCTACCCTATCTGTTCTACCTTTCTTTACCCTCTCCTTCTGTTCATTCTCTTTTCCTCTCCCCTTTACTTGCTTCCTCTCTAAATCTACCCTATCTGTTCTACCTTTCTTTACCCTCTCCTTCTGTTCATTCTCTTTTCCTCTCTTTCCACCTGTCTCTTATCTCCCTGCAAACCCCTTACCATCTGTTCATCCTCCCCTTTTCCCCCTCCGCTATCCACTTCCCCTCCCCTTCCACTCATTCTATTTTCTACTTCTTTAACCTTTCCACCTTCACCCTCCCTTCTCCCCGGCGGCTAGTGCGGGTGTGGGAGTGCAGGTAGCTAGCCCCCATTCGTACCTTCGTCTCGTGCTTCCGCCCAGACGCTGTCACTCACGAGGCACCGACACTGGCTGGTTTGTTGCACCGTCACTGCCATCGCCTCGCCTAACCTCGCAGTCCTTTCCGTCCATTCCGCCTGCGTCTCCTCCTTCCTTCCTTCTTGTCTCCTGTAGTGTGTTGACCTGTGCTGTGTTAGGCCGTTACTGCTGCTGTTGTTGTTCATGTTGCTATTGCTGTTGTTGTTGTCGTCACTCCTCTTCCTACTACTACTACTACTACTACTGTTTCTGCTGATTCTGTTGTTGCTGTTGCCGTTGTTGGTGCCGTTTCTGCTACTTGCTCCTCCTCCTCCTCCTCCTGCTACTACTATTACTGCTACTACTATTACTACTACTACTACTACTACTACTACTACTACTACTACTACTACTATTACTATTACTACTACTACTACTACTACTACTACTACTACTACTACTACTACTACTACTACTACTACTACTACTACTACTACTACTACTACTACTACTATTACTACTACTACTATTACTACTACTACTACTACTACTAATAATAATAATAATAATAATACCACTACTTCCCTTACACTCTCAATCTACCGTATCATTCACAAACTTAGAGCCTCAAGACCCGTAACATACATAGATTCGGAACACGACTGCTTCTTCGTAACACAGTTGCGTGTGAACCCCCTGAAAGAGGCGCCGGGGTTCAGGAGGTCAAGCGGGGGTATACGCAAGGAAGGTGAGGGTCAGGTCATGGCTGGGGGAGGGTGAGGGAGGTGTGGCTTGGCAGGGAGGCTCAGGTTGTCACGAGGAAGGAGAGGAAAAGGTGTCTGAATGGAGAGTAATTTATGGTTGAGAAAGTAAAGTAAAGAAGAGTTTACATGAGGAGGAGGAAAAGGTGAAAATAGACCGAGTTATGACTGATTAAAGATTGTGTGGCGGGGAGGTTCAGTTTGTCACGAGGAAGGAGAGGAAAAACGGTACGTGAATGGGGAGTAAATTACGGCTGAGAAAGTAAAGGAAGGAAGGATTTACACGAAGAGGAGGAAAAGGTGCAAATAGACCTCTAGTTATGACTGAATAAAGAATGTGTTGCGGGGAGGTTCAGTTTGTCACGAGGAAGGAGAGGAAAATCGGTACGTGAATGGAGGGTAAACTATAGCTGAGAAAGTAAAGGAAGGAAGAGTGTACATGAGGAGAAGAAAAGGTGCAAATAGACCTCTAGATATGACTGAGTAAAGATTGTGTGGCGGGGAGGTTCAGTTTGTTACGAGGAAGGAGAGGAAAAGGTGCCTGAATGGAAATTTATGGCTGAGAAAGTAAAGAAAGGAAGAGTTTACATGAGGAGGAGGAAAAGGTGCAAACACACCTCTAGTTATGACTGAGTACAGATTGTGTGGTGGGGAGGTTCGGTTTGTCACGAGGAGAGAGAGGGAAAAGATGTTTGAATGGAGAGAAAATTACGACTTTGAAAGTAAAGTAAAGAAGGATTCACATGAGGAGGAGGAAAAGGTGCAAACAGAACTCTAGCTATGGCAAAATAAAGAATGGGGTGGATATGTTGATTGTCACGAGGAAAGAGAAGGGAAACGTGCCTGAATTGAGAGTAAAATATGTCTGAGAAAATAAAATAAAACAAGGAAGGATTAACACAAGGAGAAAAATGTGTAAATAGATCTCTAGTTATAGCAGACTAATGGACGCTAGGACTAAGAGAAGAGAAAAAAAACACAGCGTGACTGAATCTTATATTATGGCTGACAAGGGAGAGAAGACGAGAGGAAAATAACAGCACAATTAGACCGTGAGTAATGGCTGAATAAGTTTATAGATTGTAAATTACGGCTGAGTAGAGAAGACTTGCAGAGAGGAAATCAGCGTGAATAGACCGTATATTATGACTGGCAAGGGAAGGAAGAAGAGGGAAAGAACAGTAAACAGACCGTAGATAATGGCTGAGAATGTGGGAAGGAAGACGAGGGAGGAAAGAGGAACGTCATGAATCGTGGGCATGGAGGGAGGAGGTACCGTAAAAAAGATAGCATTGCAGTATAAAATATGTAATGGAAAAAGGAAAGTTGTCTCAATTTAATGCAAACTCAAACCTTATATATGGCAAAGAGTAAGGGAAGGAAGAGGAGGGATGAACGTAATGAATGATGGAGAGAGAAATTACTGAGAAAATGGCATTCCAGTGTACGAAAGATAATAAAATAGAAAGTAAGGGGGAACTCAAATGTCAGGGCTTTAAATTCGATCAATGCACAGAGTAACGATACTTATGTCAGAGGCGTTAAATTCATCCCAGCAAAGTCTAATACACCGCCGCCACTCACTTCTCGTCCTCTTTGACCGAATATTATAGCATTCTATGGGCGTCTTGTTGGCAGCAGGGAGAGAGGTAACGCGGCCTGGCAACAATGTATGTGGGCAGGCGTGGCATGGTGTGGTGAGCCGCGGGGTAAGAATATCGCTTAATGAGTGTTCCAAGATTTCCTCCGGGATTTGTTTGGATACCAGTATAAGCAGGTGTGTGTGTGTGTGTGTGTGTGGTGCCAGTCTGTGGTACCCGCCAGATGCTTAACATTCTACACCTGTCTGCGCTTCGTCACACCTCCCGTAAAAGTGATAGTGTACTTCACAACCTGTTTTAAGTGATCGTTGTAAGCAGGAAGTGTGTACAAGGCGTATCTGGGTTAGCCCGTCAAGTTTCACGTCACGTACTGTCAAACATTTACCGCGGCAGCCTCCCAAACATCGTAAGAAGTAAACGCTCTTTTAAACTATTACCGCACGTCGAGTTGTTGTTTTAATGGAGTAAACAGGAGGGAGGGTGGGAGGGGGGGGGATTGCAGGTATAAACGTTGCCTGCTACACCTCGCTGGGCCCACAGATCATTCTTACCCAACGAGCGTATCCCAGCAGCATCCACAAAGCAAGGAAGGAGGCGCACTTTCAATTAGGACTTCCTTCAGGTGGTAGTAGTAGTAGTAGTAGTGGTAGTAGTAGTAGTAGTAGTAGTAGTAGTAGTAGTAGTAGTAGTAGCAGCAGTAGCAGTAGTAGTTGTAGTAGTAGTAGTAGTGGTAGTTGTAGTAGTAGTAGTAGTTTGTGATGTCTTCGTAACGGTTCCATTGATACTCCTGCTTTCGACTGTTGACTTGCTATCTGTGAATTGATGCGTAATCAGAGAGAGAAAGGGTTCAGGGGGACAGCATTATAATCCCTTCCTCAAACACTTCGCACCCTATAAAGTTTACATTCTGCAGCATCCTGAGAGCAATGAACTTAACCCTCGCAGATTCAAAACCTCCCTCAGAATTACTAATCTTTAGAAATCGGTTTACGCAGGAAGAGAAAGAGGGTACGAAGGCGATTGTGTATATACCTTGTCTAATACACTCCACTTACTACGCAAAGTTTACATCCACAGTTTACACGAAGCCTTGCAAGACCTAAGCATCCTCGAATATAGACTTTCAAGCACGCATGACTAAGAGAGGCAGACAGGCAGGCAGGCAAGGAGAGGGAGGAGGTCCGGGAAGAAAGCGTGTAATGACGTTCTTTCCCATAGTTCCCCGGCGTCCCCCTCCCTCGCCTTCCCTCCCTGGAGCGGAAACCTATCTTGGGGGGCGGCGGTTCAGGTTTACCCTCGGATTGCCGCGAAGGAGCGAGGCGTGACTGGAGGGGGGCGGCCCGGCTTAGCGTAATGAGCCTGCTGGTGGTGGCGTGCCTGTGTATTCCTCCGCGTATGATGTAGTTCCTTGCTGGTATGTGGAAACGGACACACATACACACACACATACATACCTATCCTCCTCCTCTGTCGTCTTCTTGTTCTTTTCCATCTTGTTCTTGTTCCTCTTGTTCTTGGTCTTCTCCTTCGTCTTCTTGTTCTTCTTAAAGATTTCCTCCTCGCTCAGTCCATTACGTCTTCCGTCAAACCCTTTTCCTCAAGATCATCTTCATTATACACCCTCCCCATCTCCTTTCTGGTCTCCCTCCCTTCCTCTTACCCTTTACTTCATCTTTCAATACCTTTTGTGTCCCGTATACTCCTTGCTCCTTCTCGTAAGATGTTCGCACCAATGGAGACTTCGGTTCCTTATATGCAGTGGCTATGAAACTCAAGTCATGTAGAGGAGAGGTTTTGAAATTCCAATGAACCCTGTACTACTTGAGGTGTCACTGGAAATTCATATAGCCCTGCTCACTCAGACAAGTTTAAATAGGCAAATAAAATCTTAGGCACGCCATTCATTGTAGACTTAAATTCATGTATACTTCCTCTTCCATTCATGTATACTTCCTCTTCGGTAAGTATAAACGGGCAAACTTGGACACCGGCCCTTAGAGGTTTCAATTCGCTACGGGGCGGCTGCATAACACTAAACACCAGGCCATGCAGTGGAGGGGAGGTTAAAAAATATGGCTTCACATTCTCCTAAAGGGGATTTGAGAGGGAAATAAGCGTGAAGGGTATGATTTCACGCCCCGTATAATTATCCCAGGCTTGAGGGCGATCCTGTTGGGGGTCTGGGCGGGGGAGAAGTCTTGTCGAGGCAAATTTGTCACCCAACCCTGAGGACTGAAGAGGGGAGGGGAGGGGGGGGTGCCGCAGGAATGTGGTGGTGGTGACGGGCGGCTCCTGGGCTCGCTGTCGGCTCAATAGGCAGGTTGAAGGTCAGGATTTATGAGTTTCACGGTAATAGTGTATGTGTGTGTGTGTGTGTGTGTGTGTGTGTGTGTGTGTGTGTGTCGTCTTCCTCCTCCTTCATTTTAACCTTTTTCCTTCTTTTTCTTCTTCTTCTTTTCTTCTTCTTCTTCTTCTTCTTCTTCTTCTATTGCGGCGCCAAGACACGACGAACCAATCTTCTTCGTCTTCGTCTTCTTCTTCTTCTTCTTCTTCTTTTTCTTCTTCTTTTCTACTACTACTACTACAACTATACTACTACTACTACAATTATACTACTTCTACCACAACTACTACTACAACTACTACTACTACTACTACTACTACTACTACTACTACTACTACTACCACTACTACTGTAACGATGACAACTATCAGTCTTCCAGTTTTCTTTGCATGAGCTTCCTGTGTCGAAGAAAAGGAAACTAAGATTACGTTAACACCGAAGCCTGTTTACATTACATTCACCGGAAACGAGATAAAAAAAACACGAAAGCAAGCAAGGATAACGAAACGGCGCCAGACCCTCAACGCAAGAAGGAAACAGGAAACGGAAGACGCAAGACAAGAAGAAGAAGAGGAAAAAAAAAGTTAATGCATGTGAAAACCTAAATTAACCTTCTCCATCACCTGCAAAACCTAAATTAACGCGATAATTAACCTGGATTGCGCGACGTCCAGGTGACACTCGTATACCTCCACGCGTCTCTCACACTTTCCCACACCTTTGTCTCTCTCCCTCCCTTCTCTTCTTTTCTCCCTCTTCCTCTCAGCCAGATTGAATGAAAAACCTGCTTCTTTACAATATGCCGCCCTCTTCCCCTCCTCCTCCTCTTGCTCTTCCTCCTCCTGCCGCTAATCCGGACATCTGGTTAGGTAATCCGGATTTTGCCTCGCTAATCGTTCCCCACAATCCGGTTGACAGAGCATTCGAGCACCGGCTGTGGTTATGGCAGGGACGGAGGGAGACGGGGAGGTAAGGGTGGGAAGGGAAGAGGGAGGGAGGATGTGGTAATGTTATCCTATTTCTCCTCCCTCCTCTCCTTTCTTCCTCCTTTCTTTCTCTCTCTTTCTCTTCATTCTCTTGATTTCGACTTATTCATTCGCGGTTTCGTCTCTCCTTCCATTCGTTCGATTCCTCTTTTTTTCAGTCCTTTCTTCTTCTTTTGCTTTTTCTTCTTCTTCTTTTTCTTCTCCTTTTTCTTCATGTTCTCTCTCTCTCTCTCTCTCTCTCCCTCTCTCTCTCTCTCTCTCTCTCTCTCTCTCTCTCTCTCTCTCTCTCTCTCTCTCTCTCTCTCTCTCTCTCTCTCTCTCTCTCTCTCTCTCTCTCTCTCTCTCTCTCTCTCTCTCTCTCTCTCTCTCTCTCTCTCTCTCTCTCTCTCTTACTAATTTTGGCCTATTTTCTCCTTTTCTCCTTACATTCCTTTATTTTCTCATCCTTCCATTTATCTACTTTATTTCCTCCTCACCATTTAACATTTTCCCTTTCCTCATTAGTCGTATAATTTTCCTCTTTACCTTCCATTCATTTCTTATTCCTTACTTCCTTTCCTTTCTCCCTCCTTCCTGCCTTTCCTCCTTACCTCACATTCCTTCGTCCCTCTAACCTTCCATTCTTCCCTCTTTCATGACTTCCTTTCCTTCCTCTCTCCTATCTTCCCTTCCACCACATTCTTTCGCCATTCTTCCCCTTCCATTCTCTCTTCTCTTTTCTCCTTCGTCCCTTCTTTTCGTCCTTCTTCACTTCATCTATTTCCTTTTCTTCTCTTACTCCTTTTTTTCTGCCTCTTCCTGTGTGTTTTTTCCTGTATTATTTTCCTTCCTCTGCTATTTTCTTTTTTCAGTGTTTCAGTTTTCCCTCGCGTGTTTGATTCTTATTTTCCTTAATGCCTCTTGTTCCCCTCCTCTTATGGCATCTCTTCCTGTATTTTCTTTGCAATTTCTGGTATCTCTTCCTGTGTTGTTTTCTACCTGTGTTCTGTGATTTCTGGTATCTGGTGTCTGCGTGTTTTCTTTACAATGGTGTTTGATTTTTTTCTGCAATATTCTCCACTTTTTTTTTATAGCTAAAGAAACAGCTCAAGGGCAAAGAAAAAAAAAGGTGTAAAAAAAAGCCCGTTAATCAATTCACTTACCTACCTCTTACCTTCCATTCCCTTAACCTAACTCTACCTCTCTCCCTTTTTTGCACTTATTATTATTACCTTTATTATCATCATTACTGCAAGCCTTGATCAGTGGTTACGTATATACAGACAGTTTGTTTGACACACACACACACACACACACACACACACACACACACACACACACACACACACACACACACACACACACACTTACATTTCCCGTAGTTTGCATCTAATTCATTCTTAGGAAACTTGAACAACTAATTCTTTTTTTTTTTTTCTAACTCCTGAAGAAGATGGGAAATGTTGCTGGTGGTACTGTGTGTGTGTGTGTGTGTGTGTGTGTGTGTGTGTGTGCTGAGGAAGAAAAATGGCCGATTTGCATAATAAGAGACGCCTTTCCTGAACCCAACACACACCCAGAGTCGGGAAGGCTGTTGGGGAGGCATGTTGATGGCTCCAATGACCTAGTTTTCTCTCTCTCTCTCTCTCTCTCTCTCTCTCTCTCTCTCTCTCTCTCTCTCTCTCTCTCTCTCTCTCTCTCTCTCTCTCTCTCTCTCTCTCTCTCTCTCTCTCTCTCTCTCTCTCTCTCTCGTCGGTTTTTTTTTGTTTCATTCTGATCTTATTCGGTTTTTACTCCGTTTTGGTCTTCTTATTTTTCTTCTCATTTTTCTTGATTTTTCTTCTTTTTCTTCTTCTTCTTCTTCTTCTTCTTCTTCTTCTTCTTCTTCTTCTTCTTCTTCTTTTTCTTCTTATTTTTCTTCTTCTTATGCTTCTTCTTTTGCTTCCTCCTCCTCCTCCTCCTCCTCCTCCTCCCTCACAAAGACCGACTGCGAAATCATTCAGAAAGACCTCAATCACATTATCGAATGGTCGGAAAAATGGCAAATGTCTTTTAATGTTGACAAATGCAAAGTCATGCACATTGGGTCCCAAAATAGTAACCACACATACATCATGAATGGGAGACCTCTGCAAGCGATGCAGGAGGAAAAGGATCTTGGAGTCACTATCAGCAGTGACCTGAAACACGCGAATCACTGTAAAAAAGCATACAACAAGGCCAACATTATGCTCGGGTTCATAGCGAGGAACTTCGAGTGTAAAACACCAGACGTGATGCTATCCTTGTATAATTCCATGGTAAGACCGCACCTCGAGTATGCAGTGCAGTTCTGGTCTCCCAATTACAGAAAGGACATTGCTTTACTGGAAAGGATTCAACGACGCGCCACAAAGATGATTCCAACCTTCAGGGCTCAACCGTACGATGAACGACTCAAGCGACTCAATCTCTTTACTTTGGAGAAAAGACGCCTACGAGGGGATATGATTCAAGTCTTCAAGTATCTAAAAAAGTTCAATAACGTCGATTACTCCAAATTCTTTGAACTGCAAACCAACTCAAGAACTAGAAATAACGGTTTACCCATTCAGTCGAGTCGATGTAACACAGACATTGGAAGGAGTTTCTTTTCAAACCGAGTCATCCGCCACTGGAACAATCTTCCCTCAGAAGTAGTAAATGCGAATACCATCAACTCCTTCAAATATAGAATCGACCGTCATTTCGCTGCATCAGGAGTAAACTGAATAACGAGGGGCTTCCATCTGCTCCTCAATATCGAGGTGCTTTCATCTGCTCACCAAGCCCCAAGTGGCGGTCGAGCAGATTAAATCACCCAAGCGGGCGACCTCGTAATGAGCCAATAGGCTTTCTGTTGCCTGCATTTCCATGTTTCCATGTTTCCTCCTCCTCCTCCTCCTGTTCCTGCCCATTTCCCTTTCCCAAGCCTTTCATAACCCTTTCTCTAATGCCCGATTCCATTCATCCATCCTCAATATTTTCCACCTTTTCCTTCTCACGCTGTACATTGTCCTTGCCCTTTCATCCCTCTCCCCTCATATCTGTGTGTCACCCTTCTCACCTGCCCCTTCACACCTTCACCCCTTCACCCCTTCACCCTTGCAATCCACTTCCTTCTTCCTCTTGGTCTTTCATCTCTCTCCCCTCATATATGTTTGTCACCCTTCTCACATGGCCCTTCACACCTTTGCCCCCTCACCCATGCAAATCCCTTCCCTCCCTTCTCCTTACCTTTCATTCCCTTCATCCTTGCCTTTCCCTTCCACTTCACTCCCTTCTTCTTCATTTCCTTTCCTTCTCCCTCTTCATTGCCATTCCCTTCCCCTTCAATACATTCCCCTCCTTCTCCCCTTTCAATGACTTCCTCGTTCCCTTCATTCCTCTCCTCCCCTTGCAATTCCCTTCCTTTCCCCTTCAATCCCTTCTCCTTATCTTTCATTCCCTTCCCTTCACTCTTGTATTCCCCTTTTCCCCTTTCATTCCCTTCATTCTTTTATTTGTCCCCTCCTTTTCCCCCTTCATTCCCTTACCTTTCATACCCTTTCATTCTCTTTCCTTCACCCCCTTCCCCTTCATTTCCATCCCCCTCCCTTTCCCCTTCCGCCCCCCCTCCTTCCCCACACACTGCATCCTCTAACGGAGCAAGAGTTTAAAATTTACCTCCAAGACAAGTAAAAAAAAAACACTAATTGGCAAGGTGAGCGAGGCAGGGCAGGTGAGGCGTGGCAGGCAGGACGCGGAAGGGCAGTAAGGTCGCTAATGACGTGAGGAGGTATTGGAACCCCGACCTTGTGAGCGTGTGTGGGTTAGCGTTGTCTTCCCCCAGCCCATTCAAACGCCTAGGAGAATCATCGGTTATGTCGGGGGGTATTTTTTTATGCTCTCTCTCTCTCTCTCTCTCTCTCTCTCTCTCTCTCTCTCTCTCTCTCTCTCTCTCTCTCTCTCTCTCTCTCTCTCTCTCTCTCTCTCTCTCTCTCTCTCTCTCTCTCTCTCTCTCTCTCTCAATTTTTAGACTCGTTTTGTAAGATTCCTGGATGTGTTTTTTTTTTTAGTGATAATGTGGATTTAAGAACACCTGGAAGTGCTTTGATTACCTGTTGAGAGAGAGATGTACACAGTTAATTCAAAGGGAGAACACACATGCACTGCCCAACCCTTTCTGACTTTCACCTCCCCCCAAGGTCACCTCTGCCTTTTCTTACCTGCTCTCTCTCTCTCTCTCTCTCTCTCTCTCTCTCTCTCTCTCTCTCTCTCTCTCTCTCTCTCTCTCTCTGTTTAGTTTCTCTTATTCCTCCTTTTCTTCCTCCTCCTCCTTTCACCTTCTTTTACTTCATTCTGCTTATTATTGTTTTACTCCTTACATTCTTCTCTCATTCATCTTTATTTTCTCATCCTTCCTTTCTTTTAATCGAATTCCTCTCTTCACTATCTTTATCGCAGCCTTACTCTTTCCATCATCTTCAGTATCAGCGGTTTTCTCTAACTACATACATTTTCCCTCCCTCCCGTGTTGTGATTTCCGGCCCAGCGGGGATCTGTTTTTTCTTTCTTTATAACTCAATCAGCAGCCTCGCAAACCTTCAGTCTTCGCCGCTAAATCTGTGCTGATCGCCAATTCTTCCTCGCCTTTGTTATTACGTGAAGATTAAACCGGGAAGCTGGACAAGGCGTGAACGTTTACTGTCATTAACCCTTTCATATATTTTGTTTCTTCTGTTGTGTCTCTTTAATATTTCCTTTCCTTCCTTCATCTTGCGTTATTACCTCATTCTTACGCCTGATTCACCTTCCATTGTCTTCTTTTCCTTCTGTGAGTTTATTTTCTTTTGGGATTCGCTAAAACATACTCTGTTAAATACCTTTGCTTTTTTACAGTATTTCCTTTCCTTCCTTCATCTTGTCTTGCGTTATTACCTCATTCTTACGCCTTGCTTCACCTTCCATTGTCTTATTTTCCTTCTGTGAGTTTATTTTCTTTTGGGATTCGCTAAAACATACTCTCTTACATACCTTTGATTTTTTACAGTATTTCCTTTCCTTCCTTCATCTTGTCTTGCGTTATTACCTCATTCTTACGCCTTGCTTCACCTTCCATTGTCTCCTTTTTCTTCTGTGAGTATTTTCTTTTGGGATTCGCTAAAACACACTCTCTGTTAGATACCTTTGATTTTTTACAGTATTGCGTCATTACTACCTCGTTCTCTCGCCATGATTCACCTTCCACTATCTTCTCTCTTCCTTCCGCGAGTCACATGTTCTTTTTTATCATGTATTTCGGCTCATATACATCATCAAAGTCTAGTGTTTTCGCTTATTTGCAGTGCTGGTTGTTCACGGATAGCCAAAGCAAGACAGATCCTGAAGTTTCCGCAATTCTGTGTTTCCGGTGGTTGAGCGAGAAGATGGACACGGGAAAGTTGTTAAGATTCAAACACTTATTTTGTTTGTCAGTTTTGCTTTAATACAGAATCAGATTATTGTATTTTCGCTTCTTTGCAGTCTAGTATTTCCTAGTTGGCCAAGACAGGTTCTGCAGTCTCGCCAATTCGTGTTTGGGTCTGTTTGTTTACTCGGTGGCGGGCTAGTAATTTGTTTGTTTACACAGTGCCAGTCTAGTGATTTCGCTCCCTTGTAGTGCCACGAGTCTAGTGTTTCGTTATTATCAAATGTAGGTGCTCCAGTTCCAGTTTTTCGAGTAGGTGTGAGTGGTATTGGGTCTTAACTCTTCGGGACGTCTTATATTGCTTCGTTTAATCACAATTCTAATGGCTCTGTATTCTCTATAGTAAACACAACCGGAGTAGTTTGTCAGTTCTTTTTTTCGGTAATACGGAGAGATTAGGATGTCTTACTTGTTATCGCTGACTTAGTTTTAGGTTTTCTTTGTAGCGTTTACAGCTTCAAGAGTCGAACTCTTCTCAGGTAGTAAATATGAGCCACAGCGAATTATCCCGCTGGTGTCTGAGGCGTCGGCGTGAGAGTGTCATGGCGTGGGTGTCGGTGTCTTCGGCACCGCTCGTCCTGAAGGTCACCGGATGAGGGTAGACAAAGGACGAGTCGGGTCTTCAGGCAGTGTGTGTGTGTGTGTGTGTGTGTGTGTGTGTACTCGGATCTACGCATATTCATTGGATGCAAACAAAAGTAATAACATACACGATACTTTTAATACACATTCCATATGTTTTAGAAGTAGTCTTTGATTCTCAGCCCAAGTAATATATACATTAATGTAGCCTTTCTTAATGAAATGAGAAATATATTAATGAATTTTCCTATTCCTGTCACGAGTCACTAATTTGTGTTTTCCCCCACAGATCCAGTAGGCGGCCAGGGGCTTCTCCAGCAGCCGCCGTGACGGGCCACTCACTACTTCCGACAGCCTCCACGTGACGCTCACAGTGTGCTGCTCCTTCTTGGCTCCTCCACACCTAGTGAGGGTGTTCTACCGGAGAGGAGTCTTGTACGGGCAGATCAAGTTTGTGTGGACCCGTAACCTGAAGTTCGTGGCAAATAACGAGTGGAAACTTCACCTGAAGCAACTCGTGTCTCCTTGCGCGGGTGGGCGGGGGCCACCCTCGTGGGGGAAGGAGGCGAGCCCGGGAAAGGAAAGGCAACTCAGGTAGCGGAAGGGGGTGGGCTCAGTGGAGCTTTGGAAGGCGTCGAGTGAGGACGTGTGCGCCAGGACTCAGAGTGTGTCTCAGCCACATGTGATCGGTGGTGGATGATGAGAGGAGTTTGCCTTTGTTAACTGACAGAAGAGACTCCCGCAGTGATGGCGCGCTACCTGACGCTGCTGACGGCCCTGTGTCTGGCGGGGCTCTCGTCGGGATTACAATACGCCGACATACAGTTGTTGAACTCGACGTGCACCCCAAAGGACACTTGTAACTTCGGCAAAGGACCTCGTCTGGGGGACTCCACGGACTGGAAGGCGAGGAACTGTTTCTGTGACGACCTTTGTGCCGACTACGGCGACTGCTGCGTGGACGCGAGTGCGTACGTGGCGGAGCAGCAGGTGACGGCCGTGGATCACTACCAGTGCGTGCATCTGAGGCACTTCGGGGATCTGTACATGAAGGGGACGTGCATGGCTGGCTGGGAGGACCAGGCCGTGGCTGACCTGTGCACCAGCCACTCCCCGGACTCCAAGACGCCGCGGCAGGACCCCCTCTCCACCTTCCCAGCCACTAGTTATGCCACTGCCGTCACCTACTCCAACTACTACTGTGCCGTCTGTAACAACGACTCCACGTCCCTGCAGCTCTGGAGCCCCCGTCTCGAGTGCCCGACGCTCGCCAGCTACCAGTCCCGCTTCAAGAACCTGACGCAGGAGTACGTCACTTCGAGGCTTGTCTACAAGGACAACAATTGGGGTCTGCACATAGAGGACGGGGGCTTCCCTATCTTCCACACCTGCTTCCTGGACCCCATGATGCCCGAGACGGTGGGGCACCTAGTGAGGCCGTGCAAGCACAAGGTCATGACATGTGCCGCCGACTGGAACAACACGGAGGTGGAGGACATGTGCCACTCCTACACGGCCGTCGTGTATAAGTTTGACCAGGCCTTCAGAAACCCCCACTGTGCCCTGTGCAGTCACGTGGACCTTGATGACCTGCTGTGCCAGCACGGGGTGTTCACTCGGTTTTATTTTAGCGACGACTTCAACCCCAGCGCCTTCGCGTTGCTCTTCGACTACGCAGACGGAGGCGGGAATGCTGTGGGCGCGGCCTGTGAGAACGGCGAGGTGTTCGACCCGTTTTTCAAGAAGTGCAGGAATGTGGTGTGTGGGAAGGCCGATCACCAGTACAGGTTTGGCCGCTGTGTTTACGTCGGTGAGCCCACCACCTCATCCACCACAACCACCACTCCGCCATCCACCACCGCTGACGAGGAGGAGCGCTCCGACTACAGCGAGGAAGGTCTGGACGTAAACAACTCCACCACGCCCCTTCCTGAGGAGGAAACCCCGACCTCTATGCCCCCCATCGCCTTGCCCGGGGGCCCGGAGGTGGCCGCCCGCCCTCACAACACAAGCAAGTCTCAGTCCCTGTCGTGCGAGAGGTTCCTGCTGCCGACCGACGAGTACACCATGACGGACAACGGCACGGTGGTGGTGGAGAAGTACGGACGCACATACCTGCCCAACGAGTACGAGAGGATCGAGGGCGGCATCCTGGTGTGCATCATCCAGCCGGAGGTGGGCAAGTTTTCACGCCTCATGGGTTGGGTGACGCTGGCTGGCCTCGGCCTCTCCTGCGTCTGCCTCATAATGCACCTCATCGCCTTCGTCATTGTGCCTGACCTCAGAAATTTGTCCGGCAAGAACTTGGCGTCCCTGTGCCTTGTGCTCCTCGCCGCCTACGCCACCTTCATCCTGAGCGTGTTCGGGGAGCCGGGCAAGCGGGAGTGCTTCGTGCTGGCCGCCGCCATGTACTACTTCTTCCTGTCGTCCTTCTGCTGGATGAACGTGATGGCGATGGACATTTGGCGCACTCTGCGGCTGGCCACCTCGGAGCTACGGGTCAGCTCGGGGAAGCAGTGGGTCAAGTTCATCACTTACTCCCTCTACGGCTGGCTGGTGCCCGCAATGGCCCTCGCGGCACTGGTGACCCTTGACCTGGTGCGCCCCGTGGGCATGGCAGCCGAGTACTACCCGTACCTGGGCGAGCGGTGGTGCTGGTTCGGCCACCGCAAGGCCCTGCTCGTGTTCTTCGCGGCCCCGCTCATGGCCATCATGGTGATCAACATCGTGCTGTTCATCCTATCGGCACGCATCATCGCCGAGACCACGCAGTCCACAGCCAAGATGACCACCTGCTCACCACACCACCACCAGTTCAAGCTGTACATGCGCCTCGCCCTCCTGATGGGCGTGTCGTGGATCAGCGGCATCGTGGCGGGCTACCTGCAACTGGAGGTCATCTGGTACATCTTCGTCCTCTTCAACACCCTGCAGGGCGTACTGCTCTTCCTTGGGTTCACGTGCACCAGGAAGGTCTGGCACGTAGCTGGGCCTGGCTGCTGGCGGCGGCTGTTCCTGACCCGCCGCGGGCCCTGGGTGGTGCGCAGCCCCTCCTCCAGCAGGCAGGGGCTTGAGTCGCGGGACTCTCATGACTCCCAGCTGTCCCAACACTCCCACTCCTCCGTCACGCAACTCGCCTCGAACTCGCGCACGTCCGTAGATGCCTTTTAGGGCCTCACCCACCTTGTTTGTTCCTGAACGACCTGTGTGAGGAAGTGTGTGTGTGCTAAAGTGAATGGTTGGAGTGAAAGACGTGTGCCCTGATGTGTATAAGTGCAAGTGATGGCGTAACTATTCAGCGAGGGCAGAAGAGGTGTGGCGTGTGTGCGTGTGTCGGTGGAGTCTGCCGAACGTGACCTTATGCTAGTCGTGTGCTTCCTTTACTCACTAAGGTGCCTCCTGCCTCAGTACTTCTTAGGGTGGCGGTGGCGAGTCTTGGATGTAATTGTGCTTTTGTTGAAGTTTCACGAGTCGAACTTGCAACAGATTTTTTTTCCTGAATGACTCGTCTACCAAAGCGTGTAACTGAATGTCTTGTTTTGTACTCCTAATTATCTTGTGTAACGTTTCATGGCGTGTAAATTAATGTTTGGTAAGTAATCAAACCTTTTCTGTGTCCTCAAAAATATGTGTGTGTATGGATGTCAAGAATACTCACAAATCCCTACTTGTTTGGTGTGCGGGTGACTGCGTTATGGGTATTCTCGTGCTTTTTTATATTATCGTGTCAGATGCCTTATTTTTATTTGAGAGTTCAGCCCGTGTGCAGGGCCACAGTGTAGTCAAGTGAGTGTAAATACGAATGTACATATTTTGAATATACTTTGTCATTTTGAAATAAACATTATCTTATGTGTGCGCCTATCACTTACCCTTGTATTGTTAAGCCATTAGTTTGTCTCGTGTGGAGGTGGCGGCGTCTGGTAACAATGGCCTGTCAATCCTCTTGGTTAGGTTGACGGGGCGTGGCTGACGTACGATGTTATCTATCAATATAATCTGTGACCAGTACAAGCTTCTAGGCTACTTAGCAACACCTCAAATGTTCTGTACATGAAAATTAATATGATCAACTTAACCCTGTAATAACTAAACTCATGGAAATAAATCCTATTGTAGTGCGATATCTTTCCTCACATCAGTCATGCCAAATTGAATATTATAGCCTATCATTAGAACTGATAACGCAACAATTTCAGGAATAGTGAAGATTTAAACTAATGGACAATCAAGACCCACTACTACACGAAAAAAAAGCTCCTCTGGCTGCAAGATTTATAATAATTCAATAGTTTTATAGAAGATTTGGTCTCAGAAGGTTGGCAAAACTGCATCAGCTGAGGCAAGCAACCGACCACATGGAGGGTAACACGCCGCGCGACCTTCCACAAACCACACTATTTACCGCTTTCCTTACACTTGTGACGCTGTGGCGGTGTGTACAGAACCAGGAGGAACCAGTCACCCCAGAGCATGAGTGTGGTGGCAAAGAAACGCTGTGGCGACGTGTGGAGCGGCAGAGAAAGGAGTGCAGCAACGTGGAAACAAGAGGAAGAGGGAGGCAGCTCGCGGAGGACGTGAGGTAAGGAAGACAACCTCCGCTAGATTCCAAGTTTTTGCAGGACGGGAGGGAGGAAACGGGCGAGTGTCTAGGGGCGGCGAGACGAACAGCTGTGGGGCGTGAAGATGGTATGTTGCACTGCTCGGGGGGAGAAGAGAGAGCGGTAGGAGAGGGAGAGAAAAAGGGAGACAGGTTGATAGGGGTTGGCGGGATGGGAGAGGGAGGGAAGAAAAGGAGCAATCTCTTGTTATATCGTGTTTCTTTATGTTTCTTCTTTTCCTCCTCTCTCCAGTTTCCTGTTCTTAATTCTGTTATTCAGTGTCTTTGGATAGTGATGGAGTTTTTTATTTCAGGGAGCATTCTTTATATATTTTTTTCTATTGAGTGGTTGAAAGAGTTTGTAGTCTCTCTCTCTCTCTCTCTCTCTCTCTCTCTCTCTCTCTCTCTCTCTCTCTCTCTCTCTCTCTCTCTCTCTCCTCCTGTGTGTGTGTGTGTGTTTAATTTGGCTGTCTGTCTGTCTGCCTCTCTCTCTCTCTCTCTCTCTCTCTCTCTCTCTCTCTCTCTCTCTCTCTCTCTCTCTCTCTCTCTCTCTCTCTCTCTCAAATTACCTCCATGCCTCTCCTTTCCTCTTCCCTCCTTCCCTCCCTCATCCTGGTGTCCACTTCCCTTGCAAGGCAGGTGACCACATCCCTTCCGTGGCGGTGGTGGTGGTGATAGTAGTGGTGATGGTGTGGTAGGAAATTCTGTCACTACCACCAACCACTACGCCCTCACTCCTCTTCCTCCTCCTCCTCCTTCTTCTCACTATATCAAGCGATTTAAAGCCCAGTCAGCATTGTTCAGAGGTAGTTAAAACCGCAAACAAATTGGTTGGGTTCATCGGACGGGTCATTAAAAATAAATGGGGAAAAAAGTAAAATTAAAACTATAATTCGCGGTTCGACCCCGTCTAGAGTACTGTGTACAGTTTTGGTCTTCCTATTACAGAAAAGACGTAGAAAAGTTAGAACGGGTTCAACGGAGAATAATAAAAATGATTCCAAGGTTGAGAAATTTATCTTATGAACAAAGGCTTAAAGAAGTAAATTTTTTCAGCCTATCAAAACGAAGAAAGCGAGGCGATCTAATAGAAGTGTTTAAAATGTTTAGAGGATTCAGTGATATTAATGCAGATTACTTTACAATTGATCGATCAAATAGTACGAGAAGAAATCACAATTTCAAGATAAGTGGTCAAAGATTCTCATCGCATGAAGCCGAACAGTTCTTATTCAATCGAGTCCTAAATGTTTGGAATTCTCTACCCTGTGATGTTGTTGATAGTACAACAGTTACGGCCTTCAAGAATACATTATACAAGTATTTTGAATCCAACCAGCAGCTAAGATATTACTCATTGTCGTAATAACGTTAAGTTCTTTTGAATGCTGGTGTCCTTGTCCGTTTTTATCCCCTTTTAGTGGTAGCAGTAATGGTAGTTCTTTCTTCTTTGCTACATAATTTCCATGCAGTTTTTCTTTTTCCTTTCCTGCCAGCTTTGGCTGGAGGGATGGGGGTGGGGGGGGGGGAGCCTTCGCCTTTGCTGTCCTTCATCTTCCACTTTTGATTAGATAGTGTAGCTCGTCACAAACAGCCTCGCAAGGACCATCAGGTCTGCTGTTGTTTGTTCTTGCTTTGTGCTCCTCCTCCTCCTACTACTACTACTACTACTACTACTACTACTACTACTACTTCTACTATTACTACTACTACTACTACTGCTACCACTACCACTACTATTACCACTACTACTTCCACGACTCATTAAAACTACCTTACCTACGTTTATTTCCCCTCATCACCTGTTCAGAACCGTCACACCTGCATCCTTTCCTTCCTTTCTTCCTTCCTCCCCCCCTCCCCGCATTACCACATCCCCTTCCCCATCCCCAGGTTCATTATCTCTGCCTCCGCCACACACCACACCCATTCCCATCCTCACCCTCTTCCTCTTCCCTCGCTTCCCCTCCCAGGCTTCTCATCCCCACCATCACAAACCACCACATCCTTTTGGTGATGTGTTAGTTTATTATTTTATAGTTTTATTGTTATTGTTGGTTGTTATTGATATTATTTTTTATTATTATGACTACTACTACTACTACTACTACTACAGCTTGCTACTATTACTGTTACTACAATTTACACCATTATTTTAATATTGACGCATTTATTGCTGTCTGTCTGTTCTTATCCTTCTCCCCCTTTCTCTCTCTCTCTCTCTCTCTCTCTCTCTCTCTCTCTCTCTCTCTCTCTCTCTCTCTCTCTCAGGATGTGTTCGGTTTCGCAGGTGAACGGATGTCACGGCGACAGTTTTCTTATCAGCGGACACGGCAGGGCTAATTCTCTCTCTCTCTCTCTCTCTCTCTCTCTCTCTCTCTCTCTCTCTCTCTCTCTCTCTCTCTCTCTCAACATTATTTTGACGCAGTGCTTAAGATAAGGTGGTAATATTATTATTATTATTATTAGTAGTAGTAGTAGCAGCAGTAGTAGTAGTCGTAATTGTAGTAGTAGTAGTCGTAGTAGTAGTAATAGTTGTAGTAGTAGTAGTAGTAATAGTAGTAATAGCAGCAGTAGTAGTCGTAGTAGTAGTAGTAGTCGTAGTAGTAGTAATAGTAGTAGTAGTAACAGTAGAAGTAGTAGTAGACTGCGCTTACTCACTGCAATGAAATTCGACTAAAAGAAAAATCTAATTCGAGACAAAAAAAGTGACGTCTTCTCGGCAGTGACGAATGGGCAATATTTTTACCCCCATTCTTTTTATTTTTTATTTTGTTTATTTTTTCTCATCCAACTCTTGCGTCGTGCACGTGTGAATGAGCTTTCCGTCTGGACAACTTCCCTTACCTTGCACGGGAGTCACTCACCTGTCCATACACACACACACACACACACACACACACACACACACACACACCTGTAGTCTTTATCTTTTCTTCCCTTTAATTTTCTGTTAGCTTTTGTTTTCTTTTCTTTTATTTTGTCGTTAGAGTGTAAAGGTTTATTCTCTCTCTCTCTCTCTCTCTCTCTCTCTCTCTCTCTCTCTCTCTCTCTCTCTCTCTCTCTCTCTCTCTCTCTTGTCTACTTCATTATTTTCCTTACTTTTTTTCCCTTTTCCTTTCATATTCTCTCTCTCTCTCTCTCTCTCTCTCTCTCTCTCTCTCTCTCTCTCTCTCTCTCTCTCTCTCTCTCTCTCTCTCTCTCTCTCTCAGCGTCGCACACGAGCACAGGTGGACACAGGTATGGCGGATAAAGATAAGGTAATTAGCCAGCCATCCGGTCCGGCCCACTGTCTACCTGTTGGCGCCGGAAGGGTGAGCCGGGAAGGTGATCAGGACACGTGTGGGCTGATTGTAGGGTGCGCGGCGTGGCCAGGGGGCAGGAAGGGCATGGGCAGGGCGCTGGAGGGCACGGGAAGGGTGCTGGAATGGCGGATATTATGAGCAGGGGATGGAGTGGACTATAGGATGGAACGGTTTAGAGGAAGGATATGGGAGTGTAGGAGATGGAAAAATATTGGAGAGTATATGAATCGAAAGGATGTGAGGGTTGAGGGGATGCAGCGTTGCCAGATTATCGTATTCACCACATTGTATTTATCACTTTTAAGCCTCAAACTCTCGTACCTACACAAATAACGATAGAAAATTGAAGTTAGCGTTAAAACTCCTATTTATTGATGTTTGTTTGTTTGTTTTTGTTATAGTTATCGGTCAGAAACTACGAAAATGCAATGCGATGTGTACGATAATTTGGCAACGTTGAGGAGATGGGAGGATATGGGAGATAATGAATAGAGAAAGAAAGATGGAAGCGGTTCAGAGGGAGGAGATGGGCATGGGAGGTGGAAAGATATGGCAGATAATATGAGTAGACGAAGAAACAGTTTAGACTTTATAGAGGAAGGATATGGGAGTGTAGGAAATAGGAGGAAGATAATATAAGTAGAGGAATATAAGTGAAATGTGGTATAGAAATGGTTTAGAGGGAGGATATGGGAGTGTAGGAGCTGGAAGGATATGGGAGTGTAGGAGCTGGAAGGATATGGGAGTGTAGGAGCTGGAAGGATATGGGAGTGTAGGAGCTGGAAGGATATGGGAGTGTAGGAGCTGGAAGGATATGGGAGTGTAGGAGCTGGAAGGATATGGGAGTGTAGGAGCTGGAAGGATGTGGGAGTGTAGGAGCTGGAAGGATATGGGAGTGTAGGAGCTGGAAGGATATGGGAGTGTAGGGCTGGAAGGATGTGGGGTGTAGGAGCTGGAAGGATGTGGGGTGTAGGAGCTGGAAGGATATGGGGTGTAGGAGCTGGAAGGATATGGGAGTGTAGGAGCTGGAAGGATGTGGGGTGTAGGAGCTGGAAGGATATGGGGTGTAGGAGCTGGAAGGATATGGGAGTGTAGGGGCTGGAAGGATGGGAGTGTAGGAACTGGAAGGATATGGGAGTGTAGGAACTGGAAGGATATGGGAGTGTAGGAGCTGGAAGGATATGGGAGTGTAGGAGCTGGAAGGATATGGGAGTGTCGGAGCTGGAAGGATATGGGAGTGTCGGAGCTGGAAGGATATGTGAGGGTCTGAGCTGGAAGGATATGGGAGTGTAGGAGCTGGAAGGATATGGGAGTGTAGGAGCTGGAAGGATATGGGAGTGTAGGAGCTGGAAGGATATGGGAGTGTGGGAGCTGGAAGGATATGGGAGTGTGGGAGCTGGAAGGATATGGGAGTGTGGGAGCTGGAAGGATATGGGAGTGTAGGAGCTGGAAGGATATGGGAGTGTTGGAGCTGGAAGGATATGGGAGTGTAGGAGCTGGAAGGATATGGGAGTGTAGGAGCTGGAAGGATATGGGAGTGTAGGAGCTGGAAGGATATGGGAGTGGAGGAGCGGGAAGGATGTGGGAGTGTAGGAGCTGGAAGGATATGGGGTGTAGGAGCTGGAAGGATATGGGAGTGTTGGAGCTGGAAGGATGTGGGGTGTAGGAGCTGGAAGGATATGGGGTGTGGGAGCTGGAAGGATATGGGAGTGTAGGAGCTGGAAGGATATGGGGTGTGGGAGCTGGAAGGATATGGGAGTGTTGGAGCTGGTAGGATATTGGTTTGTAGGAGCTGGAAGGATATAGGAGTGTAGGAGCTGGGAGGATATGGGAGTGTAGGAGCTGGAAGGATATGGGAGTGTAGGAGCTGGAAGGATATGGGAGTGTAGGAGCTGGAAGGATATAGGAGTGTAGGAGCTGAAGGATATGGGAGTGTAGGAGCTGGAAGGATATGGGAGTGTAGGAGCTGGAAGGATATGGGAGTGTAGGAGCTGGAAGGATAGGGGAGTGTAGGAGCTGGAATTATTTGGTTGTGTAGGAGCTGGAAGGATATGGGAGTGTAGGAGCTGGAAGGATATGGGAGTGTAGGAGCTGGAAGGATATGGGAGTGTAGGAGCTGGAAGGATATGGGAGTGTAGGAGCTGGAAGGATATGGGAGTGTAGGAGCTGGAAGGATATGGGCGTGTAGGAGCTGGAAGGATATGGGAGTGTAGGAGCTGGAAGGATATGGGAGTGTAGGAGCTGGAAGGATATGGGAGTGTAGGAGCTGGAAGGATATGGGAGTGTAGGAGCTGGAAGGATATGGGAGTGTAGGAGCTGGAAGGATATGGGAGTGTAGGAGCTGGAAGGATATGGGAGTGTAGGAGCTGGAAGGATATGGGAGTGTAGGAGCTGGAAGGATATGGGAGTGTAGGAACTGGAAGGACATGAGAAAGTGTAGAAAGTGGAAGGAATGGCAGAATCTAAGAGTGTGGGAACAAGAGTGAAATTTAAGATAGTAACGGTTCAGAGGGAGGATATTGGAGCGTAGGAGATGAAAGGATATGGGAAAGTGTAGGAGCTGGAAGGAATGGCAGAATCTAAGAGTGTGTGGGAACAAGAGTGAAATTTAAGATAGTATCGGTTCAGAGCTGGAAGGATATGGGAGTGTAGGAGCTGGAAGGATATGAGAAAGTGTAGGAAGTGGAAGGAATGGCAGAATCTAAGAGTGTGGGAACAAGAGTGAAATTTAAGATAGTAACGGTTCAGAGGGAGGATATTGGAGCGCAGGAGATGGAAGGATATGAGAAAGTGTAGGAAGTGGAAGGAATGGCAGAATCTAAGAGTGTGGGAACAAGAGTGAAATTTAAGATAGTAACGGTTCAGAGGGAGGATATTGGAGCGCAGGAGATGGAAGGATATGGACAGTGCATTAGAGTACTTAGAACGCTTCTGAAGGGCTTTGTAGAAGAGAAGATAGATAAGAGGAGAGGAGAGTAACGTAAAATGGTATCGGTTTTAGAAGGAAATGGAAGTGTGGGAGATGGAAGGATATGACCAGGGGCACCAGAGGACCTGTAACGCTTCCTTAGGGGTTGATTTACGTAGAAAAGGAGGTAGATGCGACGAAAACAGTAATGTAATATGTCATTGATTCTGAGGGAGGATGTGGAAGTGTGAGATAGAAGAGAGATTGAAGAAAGAGCGCTTGAGAGCATAGGAAGGCTGTTGGTGTAATGGTTGAAAATATTATTGGTTAAACGAGAATGTGAGAAAAAGAGACCAGTGTAGGATAGAAACGTATTTAAGGCAAGATATGGGTGTTTAGATGTAAGGGTATTGTCAGGCTGCTGGAGGTGAGATATAAAAGTTAAAGAAATGTAGGTGAGACGAGAATGGAATAAAATAAGAAATAAAAAGGGGCCAAGGTAGGATAGAAACGGTTTTAAGGCAGGATATGGGTGTCTAATGGATGGGTATTGGCAGGCTGCTGGAGGTTAGTTGTAAGAGTTGAAGGAATGTAGGCGAGACGAGAATGGAATAAAAAAAAAAGAGGCCACTGTAGGATAGAAACGGTTTTAAGGCAAGATATGGGTGTTTAGATGTAAGGGAATTGGCAGGCTGCAGGAGGTTAGTTGTAAGAGTTGAAGGAATGTAGGAGAGACGAGAATGGAATAAAAAAAAAAGGGGGGGCCAAGGTAGGATAGAAACGGTTTAAAGGCAAGATATGGGTGTTTAGATGTAAGGGAATTGGCAGGCTGCTGGAGGTGAGATATAACAGTTGAAGAAATGTAAGTGAAACGAGAATGGAATAAAAAAAAAAGAAAAGAGGCCACTGTAGGATAGAAACGGTTTTAAGGCAGGATATGGGTGTCTAGATGGAAGGGTATGGGCAGAGCGCTGGGGGGCATATAAGGGCAGGCTGCTGGAGGGTGTGGGTGTTGAAAGGTTAGAGGAGAATGTTCGGTAATGTGAAATGGGATGAGAGAAAATATGGGAGTGGGAGAGAAGAATGGACATATATGGACGCGGTGATGGAAGAGAAGGTAGACGAAACGGGAAGAGAAAGAGAAGGTTAATACTATAAACTGTTATGAGGGAGGTTATGGGACTGTAAACAATGGAAGAGTATGGCAGGCTGGTGAAAAAACAATAAAGTAATAAAGTAAGGTAAAGTTATGAGGTGAGACAACGAATTAATACTATAGATACAAACTGTTATGAGGGAGGTTATGGGACTGTAAACAATGGAAGAGTATGGCAGGCTGGTGAAAAAACAATAAAGTAAGGTAAAGTTATGAGGTGAGACAACGAATTAAAACTTTAGATACAAACTGTTATGAGGGAGGTTATGGAACTGTAAACAATGGAAGAGTATGGCAGGCTGGTGAAATAACAATACAGTAATAAAGTAAGGTAAAGTTATGAGGTGAAACAATGAATTAAAACTATACATACAGTTTGTTATGAGGGAGGTTATGGGGCTTTAAACAATGGAAGAGTATGGCAGGCTGGTGAAATAACAATACAGTAATAAAGTAAGGTAAAGTTATGAGGTGAAACAACGAATTAATACTATAGATATAAACTGTTATGAGGGAGGTTATGGGACTGTAAACAATGGAAGAGTATGGCAGGCTGGTGAAAAAACAATAAAGTAATAAAGTAAGGTAAAGTTATGAGGTGAAACAATGAATTAAAACTATACATACAGTTTGTTATGAGGGAGGTTATGGGACTGTAAACAATGGAAGAGAATGGCAGGCTGGTGAAATAACATGAAGGCAGATAAAGTAATGAATAACAGAGTAACACAAGCGGTTTTGAGGTGTTGTATAAAAAACGTAAGTGGTAAAGAAGAATGACAATGACAACGACAATACAGAAACGTAAGAACGAAAGAAAATATAAGGAATAAGGCAACTGACATAACGACAGCATAGAAACGTAAGAGTAAAAAGAAAAGGTTATAAGGAAGAAAGGAAATGACATAACTCGATAATTACGGTGCTAGAAGGGCATATCTACAGTTTGAAATGAAAGGAAATGGCATCAGAGGGAAGAGGAAAGGCCTGTAGCGGAGAGAGTATAGAAAAGAGGAAATGCGAATGAAGGGACAAGGGAGGGGGAAGATCATGGAGGAGGAGGAGGAGGGGGAGGAGAGGCTGGTGGAGATGAACAAGGAGGGAGGGAGAAAAGAATGGATGATGATGAGTCTTACGCAATAATGGGAAGAGAGAGAGAGAGAGAGAGAGAGAGAGAGAGAGAGAGAGTGGTGGTTAAAAGGACAAGGAGATGGATGATGGGGCAGGGAGAAAAGAGTGACGAGTGGAAGAAAGGAGAGAGGAAGTTGAGGAACGAAAAATGTGGATAAGTAATGACTGTCGAAAAGAAGATGGAGGAGGAGGAGGAGGAGGAGGAGGAGAAGGAGGAGTACGAAAATTAGTATGCAGGTGGAGGAGGAGAAATAAGGGAAGGATGAAAAGAAAGAGAACATGAAGTAGGAAAGGACAAATAATAGGAAAACAGTGAAGAGGCAAAATAAGAAAAGGATAAGGATGAGAAGGACGAGGGCGAGAAGAAAAATTAGAGGAAGGATGAAAAGGAGAAGAACAAGAAGTAGGTAAGGACGAGGAGTAAGATAGTAGTGAAGAGACAAAGGAGGGAAAGAACAAGGATGAGAAGGACAAAGGCGAGAAGGAGCTGGAGGAAAATGAAGAAAAGGAGAGGGATAAGAAGGATAAGGAGGAGGAGGAGCTGGAGGAAGATGAAGAAAAGGAGAGGGATAAGAAGGATAAGGATGAGGAGGAGCTGGAGGAAGATGAAGAAAAGGAGAGGGATAAGAAGGATAAGGATGAGGAGGAGGAGATGGAGGAAAATGAAGAAAAGGAGATGGATAAGAAGGATAAGGATGAGGAGGAGATGGAGGAAAATGAAGAAAAGGAGATGGATAAGAAGGATAAGGATGAGGAGGAGGAGCTGGAGGAAAATGAAGAAAAGGAGAGGGATAAGAAGGATAAGGATGAGGAGGAGATGGAGGAAAATGAAGAAAAGGAGAGGGATAAGAAGGATAAGGATGAGGAGGAGATGGAGGAAAATGAAGAAAAGGAGAGGGATAAGAAGGATAAGGATGAGGAGGAGATAGAGGAAAATGAAGAAAAGGAAAGGGATAAGAAGGAGCTGGAGGAAAATGAAGAAAAGGAGAGGGATAAGAAGGATAAGGACGAGAAGGAGATGGAGGAAAATGAAGAAAAGGAGAGGGATAAGAAGGATAAGGATGAGGAGGAGCTGGAGGAAAATGAAGAAAAGGAGAGGGATAAGAAGGATAAGGATGAGGAGGAGATGGAGGAAAATGAAGAAAAGGAGATGGATAAGAAGGATAAGGATGAGGAGGAGATGGAGGAAAATGAAGAAAAGGAGATGGATAAGAAGGATAAGGATGAGGAGGAGATGGAGGAAAATGAAGAAAAGGAGAGGGATAAGAAGGATAAGGATGAGGAGGAGGAGATGGAGGAAAATGAAGAAAAGGAGAGGGATAAGAAGGATAAGGATGAGGAGGAGGAGATGGAGGAAAATGAAGAAAAGGAGATGGATAAGAAGGATAAGGAGGAGGAGGAGCTGGAGGAAAATGAAAAAAGGAGAGGGATAAGAAGGATGAGGATGAGGAGGAGATAGAGGAATATGAAGAAAAGGAAAGGGATAAGAAGGATAAGGATGAGGAGGAGCTGGAGGAAAATGAAAAAAAGGAGAGGAATAAGAAGGATAAGGATGAGGAGGAGCTGGAGGAAAATGAAAAAAAGGAGAGGAATAAGAAGGATAAGGATGAGGAGGAGATGGAGGAAAATGAATAAAAGTAGAGGTATAATAAGGATAATGATGAGGAGCTGGAGGAAAATGAAGAAAAGGAGAGGAATAAGAAGGATAAGGATGAGGAGGAGATGGAGGAAAATGAAGAAAAGGAGAGGGATAAGAAGGATAAGGATGAGGAGGAAGATGGAGGAAAATGAAGAAAAGGAGAGGGATAAGAAGGATAAGGATGAGGAGGAGGAGATGGAGTAAAATGAAGAAAAGGAGAGGAATAAGAAGGATAAGGATGAGGAGGAGATAGAGGAAAATGAAGAAAAGGAGAGGGATAAGAAGGATAAGGACGAGGAGGAGGAGATGGAGGAAAATAAAGAAAAGGAGAGGGATAAGAAGGATAAGGAGGAGGAGGAGGAGACCCCAGGGCAGGTGTTAGAAAGGTGACCCAAGGTAATTATCTCCCCCCCCCACGTGACGCAAGACAGGTAAATGACTCACCTGAACCAACCTGTAGCCTCTCTCTCTTCTTTTCATGTCTTTTCTTTCCTATTGCTATTTTCTTTTTATCTTTTTCCTTTTTTTTTGCTGTTTTTCTTTTTTGATGTTCTTTTTGGTGTTATTTTTCTCATATCCTTTTTCTGATGTTCTTTGGTCTGGGTGAGCCTCTCTCCTCCCAGAAGACACCCACCTATAATTTTAGTGATGTTAGTTAGGGTCGAAAGCTGGATGATGTTTGATATATTTTTCTTATCTTGATGTGTTTTTCTTGTTCTTTTTTTTTCTTCATATTATCATTTTTTTTTATGTTCTTTGGTCTGGATGAGCCTTTTTCTCCCCAGAAAAGACTCACCCATAATTTTGGCGATGTTAGGGCCTAAGGGCGGATGAAGGTTTTTTTTTTTTTTCTTTTCTTGATCTTTCGTTTCCATATTTTCCTTATCTTTGGTGTTCCCCTCACGTGGATTATCTACGACATCTAACGAGCCTCACCTGCCCGTGTTTGTTCGGAGTTGTCCCTCACCTAGGCAGATTGCCTACCACGGCTATCGAGCCTCACCTGCCCGTGTTTGTTGTTCGGGGTTGTCACACACACACACACACACACACACACACACAGCTCAAACATTTTCCTTTACGTAATTATATTTTCCTCTTTCTTCTCGTAAATTATGAATATATACTGATTTTAGTGAGGGAGGGAGGAAATTAGACAGTAAGTTAAAGGGTCAAATAGTTCTTGGATTGGTAGTTTAATAATAGTTAGTATACTAGACAGTCCAGCAGTTAGTTAGGTAGATAATTATTAGATGATTGATTAGTTGTTTAGTTAGATACGAAAGCCTTGTCGAAGGTGGGTGTGGAAGCCCCGAAACGTTTGAGAGCACGGGCCCGAGAGAGGGATGGAAGAGGAAGGAAGGAGTGGGCTTAAGACGTGAGAGGGCTGTGGAGAGGAGTGGATGCTGAGTTAGTGTGTGGAGTTGGAGATAAGCGTGAGGAAGTGTTAGTCCACCCTAAGCTGTGGAATATTCATGACGGTAAATATGAAGGAGAGATGTAATATTTTAATTGAAGGGAAGAGCCAGTTAATGTGAAGAGCGGGAGGAAGAGGAGGAGGAGGAGGAGAAGGGGAGAGTTAGAAGACGAAAAAGATGAAAATATTGTAGAAGAAATTAAGAAGAAAAAAATGGAGGATCTTTCTTTCTCTTCTTTTTTCTTTTTCTTTTCTTTCTTTCTAGAGAGAGAGAGAGAGAGAGAGAGAGAGAGAGAGAGAGAGAGAGAGAGAGAGGATGTTGATTCCCCTTTTAATGTTATTAGTGACGCGTATACCACCTGCTTCCTCTCCCTCCCTCTTGCCCTTCTTCCCTCCCTTCTTTCCTCTTCCTCCCTCCTTCCCTCCCTCCCTCCCTCTGCTTCCCCTACAGTCTTCCTGCTCATCGCCCAGGTCTTCCTTTCTCTCTCTCTCTCCATCCTGCTGTTGTCCCGGCTTTACACAGGCTTTACCTCCCTCCTCCCTTCTCTCTTTTCCTTCAACTTCCTCTCCTTTGACGCAGGAAGGAAGGGGGGAGCGAGGGGGGGGAGGGGGGGGCGTGGTGTGGTATATGTAGACTGAAAGCGGAAGAGGAAAAGGAAGAGGATGATGATAAAATACGAGAAAGGAAGGAACTTGTGGTGACTGATCCTGCTGCTGCACACACACACACACACACACACACACACACACACACCTGCTCATGTTAACTGAAATATATTGTTTATAGAGCCAAAAATTTTCTTCTTTATTAGCACGGAATATTTTTTTTTCTCTCTAGTTTTCTTATGTCACATCAGCTTGCCTGCTCAGCTCACGTTACAAAGACATTCATTCCCTCAATCTGTCGTTCGTTTGCTTTTTTTAATAACACCAAACTGTTATTGATTGTTTCCTGTTCACAACGTTCCACATACTGGAAGGAGTTTTCGTTGAAACAGTGAAATTTGTCAGCATTTCTTCAACGATTAACCAGTGGGATATATTTGTTAATGATTTATTTTTCTGACATTAAACTTTGCCCACCTAAGCTTCGTTTCCATTGAGGTAATCTAGCGTGAAATGAAAGTATTGGTCTTCGCTTAAACAATACAATTTGTTTAGTGATTATTAAGTGCAGATCTTTTGACAAAATGATTTTCTCTAACGCCAAACTCTGCATTCTTAATTTTCATCGACTTAACTATCACGAACTGGAGGTAACCTTAGTTTACGTGTACAATTTAGCACACATTCTTAGATGATTAAGTATGTTTTCCTTTCCTGCGTGTTATTTTCTACTGATTCATAATAGGAGAGTTTTCATTCACCCGTTTCATGTAGTAGTTTAAAAACCTATTCGATGTTCTTGATTTGCTGACCTTCATACTGTTAGTCAGCTTTACGTTCATACTTTACTCTCCCTCACGCTGCAGGCTTATTCATACTCAAACCTCACTCACGTTCATACTTTACTCTCCCTCACGCTGCAGGCTTATTCATACTCAAACCTCACTCACGTTCATACCTTACTCTCCCTCACGCTGCAGGCTTATTCATACTCAAACCTCACTCACGTTCATACCTTACTCTCCCTCACGCTGCAGGCTTATTCATACTCAAACCTCACTCACGTTCATACCTTACTCTCCCTCACGCTGCAGTCTTATTCATACTCAAACCTCACTCACGTTCATACCTTACTCTCCCTCACGCTGCAGTCTTATTCATACTCAAACCTCACTCACGTTCATACTTTACTCTCCCTCACGCTGCAGGCTTATTCATACTCAAACCTCACTCACGTTCATACTTTACTCTCCCTCACGCTGCAGTCTTATTCATACTCAAACCTCACTCACGTTCATACCTTACTCTCCCTCACGCTGCAGGCTTATTCATACTCAAACCTCACTCACGTTCATACTGTACTCTCCCTCACGCTGCAGGCTTATTCATACTCAAACCTCACTCACGTTCATACTGTACTCTCCCTCACGCTGCAGTCTTATTCATACTCAAACCTCACTCACGTTCATACTATAGCCTCCCTCACGTCAAGGAAAGCGTCAGGCCACAACATGAGAACCTGCAGGTAAATTTGATGACAGGATCAGTCTGCGTGGCGTGGCGTGTTGCGTCTTGCTGGTGGACGATAGGAAGGGTTTGCGTGAATGCATGGCTGGATGGATGGATGGTGGGGGGAAACGGACGATCAGGGAGAGAGAGAGAGAGAGAGAGAGAGAGAGAGAGAGAGAGAGAGAGAGAGAGAGAGAGAGAGAGAGAGAGAGAGAGAGAGAGAGAATGATGAGGAAAAAAAAACTAATAAAGACAAAGAAATGCAGTATATTGAGAGATTGTTTATAGTTGAAATAATAAGTGAAAGGAATAAAAAGAAAGAAAAGAAGAAAGCATGAATGAAAAGAAGAAAAAGGCGATAAAATACAATATACTGAGAAAGAGAGGACTGATTTGTAGGTGGAGGAATGATGAGAGGAGGAAAGAAAAGAATTAAAGAAAGACAAAGAAATACAGTATAAGCTATAAGGAGAGAGAGAGAGAGAGAGAGAGAGAGAGAGAGAGAGAGAGAGAGAGAGAGAGAGAGAGAGAGAGAGAGAGAGAGTTGCCGATCCGCTAGTCGCAAGATGACTCACAAAAGGAAATAAAAAAAAAGTGGAGAGAAGAGAGACGAGCGAGAGACCAGAGGAGGGGCGAGGCATGAAGTTACGTTAGGGGAGGGGAAGGGCAGGGAGGGGGCACTTAGCCATTCTCACACGTGCAGGGGCAACAAAAAATGGGAGTCACGTCGCCACCACCACCACCGGAGCGGAAATAGAACTGCAACAGACGATTTTATTTTTTGTTATATTCTTTTGATTTTTTGCCAACCCGAAGAAGGAAGGCATTTACGTGTTTCAAGGTGCTGAGAGGAGGTTAATGAAGCAACACACGCCTGAGAGGAACGCCAGAAGCATGAATGTCTGTCTGTAAATAGCGAAGATGAAGAAGAGTATGAGTGTGAGAAGAGGGTGAGGATGGAGAAGAGGGGAGAATGAAGATGAGGGTGAGGATGAAGATGAAGGTTAAGATGGAGATTAGAGTGAGGATGGAAAAGAAGATGAGGGTGAGACTGGAGAGGAAGAGGGTGAGGATGAAGATGAGGTTGAAGATGAAGGTTAAGATGGAGATTAGGGTGAGGATGGAAAAGAAGAGGGTGAGACTGGAGAAGAAGAGCGTGGGGATGGAGAAGAGGGTGAGGGAGGAGATTAGGGTGAGGAGAGGGTATGTGAAGAAGGGTGTGTGAGGCGTTCCATATAATACAGTGATGGATAAATGATAGGGAGGAGGAAAGAAAGGATGTTGAT